>NC_079331.1:10166538-10477307 GCF_029931775.1 Euleptes europaea | reverse complement strand
ACACATATAATGCTTGCATAATATTATCAGTGCTTCTGTTTTTGCTACTTACCTCTCTTCACAGTTTTTAAGATCTGTGTGAAGTGTTGTATATTAATGATCAGCCTTTAAACAACTCTGTTTCTTGTCTGCTGGTATTTATTTTTTGTTACAAGCGAAACACTTGTGCCGTAAATGGATGTTTTTCCTTCTTCTGAAATCCACAGAAATGTGGGACGTGTCCTTTATTGGAATGGCCAAAATGAATTTCCTATAAACACAAAAATCCATTCATCTCCCTGAAAAATTTGTTTATGAAAATAACATGGATGGAATGTCGGTCCCCACAAGGGTAAACATATAATGTTCTGGGTCCCATTTGTTCTAAGAATTAAAAGCAAAGATTCTGAGGAATAGGCACTTTCCCCATACTTACATGTCCACTCTGCGGGACGTGTAGTTTATTTGTAAGCTGGAAGCTGTGAAAGATCATGAGAAGCCTTTTGGAAGAAGACTGGTAGTGGCTCTCCAGGGTCTCAGGCAGGCGTCTTTCACATCACCTACTTGCCTAGTCCCTTTAACTGGATTGACCCTGGGACCCTCTGCATGCCAAGCAGATGCTCTACCGCTAAGCCATGGTCTATCCCCGTGAAGCTGCCTTATACTGAGTCCGACCGTGGGTCCATCAAAGTCAGTATTGTCTACTCAGACTGGTAGTGGCTCTCTAGGGTCTCAGGCACCTGCTTGCCTAGTCCCTTGAACTGGAGATGCCGGGGACTGAACCTGGGACTTTCTGCAAGCCAAGCAGATGCTCTACCATTGAGCCACAGCCCTTCTCCATGGCTCTCCAGGGTCTCAGGCAGAGGACTTTCACATCACCTCCTTGCCTAGTCCCTTGAACTGGAGATGCCAGGGATTGACCCTGGGACCCTCTGCATGCCAAGCAGATCCTCTACCTCTGAGCCACAGCCCCTCCCTGATAGTATGCTAGATTTTAATTGGTATCATCCAAGTGAGAAAAAAAAAGGATTTCTCTTATGCTGTCGTCACTTAAAAACAAATATTCAAATAGCAACTTAGGATAATGATTTGAAACTTGGTTACCTGAATGACTCTGCCTATACGGGCCTACCTCCATGAGGAGGTCCACTTTGCAAGTCCTGCACTGTCCCAGTCTGGACTGAAGTACCGTGGGTGGATACATGGGCTGGGGCGTTTTCAGCTGTTCTGAGTTCAGCCTCTGGAACTCTTGTCTTGGGAGGGCCAGCTGGCTCCGATCCAACTCTCCTTCAGGTGCCAAAAGAAGACCTTACTGTTTCGGCATGTTTTTGGACAGAGCGGCAGCTGGATTTGCTGCTGTTGCTGTGTCTGTGTGTGTGCGTGTTAAGTGCTGTCAAGTTGCTTCCGACTCATGGCGACCCTATGAATGAAAGTCCTCCAAAATGTCCTATCTTTGACAGACTTGCTCAGATCTTCCAAATTGAGGGCTGTGGCTTCCTTTGTTGAGTCCGTTCATCTCTTGTTGGGTCTTCCTCTTTTCCTGCTGCCCTCAACTTTTCCTAGCATGACTGTCTTTTCCATTGACTCTTGTCGTCTCGTGATGTGACCAAAATATGATAGCCTCAATTTAGTCATTTTAGCTTCTAGGGTCAGTTCAGGCTTGATTTGCTCTATAACCCTCTGATTTTTTTTTTTTTTGGCAGTCCACAGAATCCCTAACACTCTCCTCCAACACCACATTTCAAAGGAATCTATTTTCTTCCTATCAGCTTTCTTCACTGTCCAGCTTTCACACCCATACAGAGTAATAGGAAATATGATGGCGTGAATTAATCTAGCCTTGGGGGCCAGTGACACATCCTTACACTGTTGCTGTATATGCCGTTAACTGGGTCCTTCGGATGGCTTCTCTTTACCAACTTTTTCCAACGTTCATATTGTTTTATTGAAGCTTCTTTTTACCAACTTTTTCCAATGTTCTTATTGTTTCATTGTTCACCTGCAGCCGCCTTCCGCCCCCTACATTATTTATTTGGTTTCTACCACCACATCTTTTTGGGAACCCACAAAGATCTCCATGGAAGCCAGCGTGGTGTAGAGATTAAGAGCGGTGGTTTGGAGCGGTGGTGTCTGATCCGGAGAATTGGGTTTGATTCCCCACTCCTCCACATGAGCGGCGGAGGCTAATTGGTGAACTGGGTTTATTTTCTCACTCCTATACATGAAGCCAGCTGGGTGACCTTGGGCCAGTTCTCTTAAGAGCTCTTTCAGCCCCACCTACCTCACAGGGTGTCTTGTGAGGAGGGGAAGGTGATTGTAAGCCGGTTTGAGTCTCCCTTAAGTGGTAGAGAAAGTCGGCATATAAAAACCAACTCTTCTTCTTCCAAGGTGGCTTTTACCCAGAATGATGAAATGCAATTGGTGCAGAGTATTCCATTTTTATTTGTTTGTTTGGCTTCTTTTAACTATATCTGCATTTAATTGTGCATTGGTTTTAACTTTTTGGAAACTTACCATCTCTGTGGTCCTACAGCTTTTTTCTGTTTTGTTGGCTGTTTTGAATATTCAGAAGTGAAATGGAATATAATTTTTTTTACATTTTTTTGCCTCAGCGTTCTGCACTAGCTGCAGTTTTCAAACACTCTTCAAGGGTAGTCCCAAGTAGAGCACATTGCAGTAGTCCAATCTAGATGTAACTAAGGCCTGGATCACTGTGGCTAGATCTGACTGACCGAGGAACGTACACAGCTGACACACCGGCCAAAGCTGGACAGAAGAAGAAGAAGAGATGGTTTTTACATGCCACCTTTCTCTACCACTTAAGGAAGAACCATACCGGCTTACAATACCTTCCCTTCCCCGCCCCACAACAGACACCCTATGAGGTAGGTGGGGCTGAGAGAGCTCTAAGAGAGCTGTGATTAGCCCAAGGTCACCCAGCTGGCTTCGTGTATAGGAGCGGGGAAACAAATCCAGTTCACCAGGTTAGCCTCCGCCGCCCATGCGGAGGAGGGGGGAATCAAACCCAGTTCTCCAGATCAGAGTCCGCTGCTCCAAACCACCGCTCTCAACCATTACACCACCCTGGCTCTCTAGCACTCTGAACCATGGCAGCCGCTTGGTTTTCTAAGGCGACTGCTGTGTCAAGCAGGGCTCCTAAGCAGTGAACCCCATCCAAGACAGGAGAAATCTCACGCCCAAGGTCTGCCTTTGCTAACCCAGAGATCCCCTGCCTTGTCAGGATTAAGTTTCAGCTTGTTCACCCTTATCCAGCCCATCACTGACTCCAAGCGCCAGTGGCAAGACAGAACCCACCTTGAAGGAATCTTACAGCTTAAAGTGTTTCCCTATGACTCTTTGCAGGTGTTAGGTACCCTCCCACACAGCAGCGCCTTCCCAAGGACAGGTTCTCAGGCCAGCTAAATAATCCATGCGCTTCAGCTGTGAATCTGGGATGGGAGGAAGGAACTCACCTCCTGGAAAGTTCCACAAATGCAGCCCCAAGGTTGGTTGAAGACAACAGGAGGTCAAGGTCATATTTTTTGAAAGTGCATTATTTGGGCTGTGCGAAAGTGCCCTAAGAACCAGTGCGGCGTAGTGGTTAAGAACGGTGGTTTGGAGCGGTGGGGTCTGATCTGGAGAACCGGGTTTGATTCCCCTCTCCTCCACATGAGTGGCGGAGGCTAATCTGGTGAACTTGATTTGTTTCCCCGCTCCTGCACGTGAAGCCGGCTGGGTGACCTCGGGCCAGTCACGCTCTCTCAGCCCCACCTACCTCACAGGATGTCTGCTGTGGGGAGGGGAAGGTGATTGTAAGCCGGTTTGAGCCTCCCTTAAGTGGTAGAGAAAGTTGGAATATAAAAACCAACTCTTCTTCTTTAGTCCCTGTGAGAAAGGAGTACCATTGTCCAGCACAGGCCGTTGGTTGTTAAGGATGCGCTGAACCGGTTTGAGATGAGAGCGGTATGTGATCATCTACAATCTTCTGTTGCTGTTTGGTTTGGGCCTATCTTGTAGCAGGGCTATCCCTTGGTATCATTCTGGGTTCATCACATTGTTTCCTTACTATATCAGGCAGGTATTATAATTTCCAATAAGTCTGTTGACGATCCTACAAGTGGTTCTGAATGCGTATCTCAGCAAGGAGTGCTAACATTGACCCAAGTTCACTTACAGTCTATCGGTTAACTTGCTGACTGCAGCAGAAAACCCACCACCCTTCTACGCCGGCCAAGATTAAGCCTTAAAAAAAAAATAGTGGAAGAATGTGACGTTAACCTCCCTCACCCTTCTAGGAAACTGTTGGCTCTTTTCTCTTTGGAGCCTCCTGTCGACGTCGAATCTAAGATGTTAGGAATCCACCCGTTGACTTCTGAGGACTGAACATTAGACCAAACTGAGTTATGCGATTTCTGTGTTGCAGTCTTGATCTCACGGGAATGGAGCTCAATACATTTCTGGGCCCCTAAATAAGGGTGGAAACTCCCAAATGTTAACTATCCGCCATAAACAAATGGGTCGTTCTGTGAGTGACATCATTGGGGACAGATCAGGGTTTTGTGTACTCCCAAACTGAAACCTCCTAGAGGTCCGTTTGTCCACATCTGTGGCTGTGCATCAGGAATAAAAGTGATCAGTAAACTCCCTTGGGCAGGGACTTACATTTTTTGCTTATGTGATTTTATGAACATGCCACATATGCTGATGATGCAGTATCATCCTGTGAAACAACTGTGCTTGTTTGGGGAATGATCCAGCCAAATTTAAGCATTTTAAAACCCTTTTTGCTAGTGGGAGCGTGTGCGCTCAAATCTCTAAGTGTGGCAGGACTTTAAAATGTTGTAACTGTAGACTGTGCCCTAAATTTTCATTCCAGAGTGACATTTTATGCTCTCAAACTCAGTGTAAAATAGATCACGTTGAGTAATAAGGTTTAGAATTGGGTTTTTCAGTCTTATGCACCTGGGTGGAAGATCCACTGAAACAGTGGTGCTTTCTTTTGAGTAAATATTCATATTGCTATCAGGTATTCAATGATGCAAACATAGTCAGAATCTGTGTTTCATCCCAAACGAAGGATGGGGAAACTTTGTGGTTTAATTTAAACGCGTTAATGCATTTTTTTTTAAATGACATATTTTGTAAGTTTCATCCATACGACTTGGGCCTTTTATGCATTCTCAGTTTCCTCGCATCTAACGCCCTGTTTCTTCGGTGGGTTTTTCCCAGTTCTGCACTCGTTTTGCTCCCTCCGGTGGTCGATTTGACATCACTCAGCTTTAAATGAAGTGTTTCTCCCTGTAGTTTAAATCAGCAGCTTTTTGGGCTTCATAAAAACTGGTGTCATGTCGAATTGACCACTTGAGGGAGCAGAACACTTGCATAACTGAACCCCCAACACAAAGGCTAACAGATATGTGGTAGAAAACAGCAAGAGTCCAGTAGCACCTTAAAGACAAAATTTCTGGCAGGGTGTGAGCTTTCGTGAGCCACAGCGGACATCTTCCAATACAGCTAGAATGTGAGTCCATCTATCCTTAAGTAAAGAAGAATGAATTAGACACACAAAGGCAATCTAAATGTCAAAAGCAAGTAAATGACATTAGCAGGCTTGATTGGATTAGGTGTGATATGCAGAGGGGTAGTAAAGGTTCCCTGTGCAAGCACCGGGCCATTCTTGACCCATGGGGGTGATGTCACATCCCGACGTTTACTAGGCAGACTTTGTTTATGGGGTGGTTTGCCAGTGCCTTCCTCAGTCGTCTTCCCTTTACCCCCAGCAAGCAGGGCCAACTGGGGTAAAGCTGGGGTAGTAGGCGGGGGGGGGGGGAAATGAGCATTGGTAATGAGACAGGAATCCCAGGTCTCTATTCAATCCCAGAAAATGCATAGTTGTCTTGAGTTGTGGTGTTCATATTGTTGTGGACTAGAGCCCACCTCATCATATCTGTTTACAGTTCTTTCATTCACACATCCACACGTGTGTACCAAGAGGCTGTGAATCCCATGTGTACCAAGAGGCTGTGAATCCCATGCAATACGCCCTCTGAATCTGATGCAAAGATATATAAGTACCGTGTTCATTTCACAATAGCAGTGACAGCGTTCCTCTAAGCCTCGCTATACTGATTTATTTTGTTTATAAGCAGGAGGGGAAATCCCTGGTCCCTAAAGGAACAGAACTGAACTGGTGGATAAGTTCAGTGTCTGTCTTGTCTTTCTATGATTTGTTGTTATTGAAAACAATTGGGGAGGGGCTGTGGCTCAGTGATAGAGCATCTCTGCTTGGCATGCAGAAGGTCCCAGGTTCAATCCCCAGCATCTCCAGTTAAGAACCAAGTAGTAGGTTATGTGAAAGACCGCTGCCTGGAACCCTGGAGAGCAGCTGCCAGTCTGAGTGGACACATGAACACATGAAGCTGCCTTATACTGAGTCAGACCCTCGGTCCACCAAAGTCAGTATTGTCTACTCAGACCTGCAGCGGCTCTCCAGGGTCTCAGGTAGAGGTCTTTCACAACACCTACCTGCCTAGTCCCTTTAACTGGAGATGCCGGGGATTGAACCTGGGACCTTCTGCATGCCAAGCAGAGGCTCTACCACTGAGCCACAGCCCCAATACTGACTCTGATGGACTAAGGGTCTGATTCAGAACAAGGCAGCTTCATGTGCTCAAAAACAAAGGGGGGGGGATATGTGCCAGGCTCAAAGGTGGCAGTCTTTTCTTCCCACAATGCCGGGAAGTGAGTGGAAGAGAAAGGCTGTAGCTCAGTGAGTGAGGGGAAGGGCTGTGGCTCTAGTGGTAGAGCATCTGCTTGGCATGCAGAAGGTCCTAGGTTCAATCCCTGGCATCTCCAGTTAAAGGGACCAGGCAAGTTGGTGATGGGAAAGACCTCCACCTGAGACCCCGGAGAGCCGCTGCCGGTCTGAGTAGACCATACTGACTTTGATGGACCCAGGGTCTGATTCAGTATAGGGCAGCTTTATGGGGATAGGTCGTGGCTCAGTGGCAGAGCGTCTGCTTGGCATGCAGAAGATCCCTGGTTCAATCCCTGGCATCTCCAGTTAAAGGGACTAGGCAAGTAGGTGATGTGAAAGACCTCCGCCTGAGACCCTGGAGAGCTGCTGCCCGTCTGAGCAGGCGATACTGACTTTGATGGAGGAAGAGTGTGAGATTCAGTAGAAGGCAGGTTCGTGTGTTCACGCGGCAGCCTTTTCTCCCCCCCTGGTGCCGGGGAGCGCAGGGCGGCCCATCGCGCGACCTCCCCATCCTCCCGCACCTGCTGCCAGTCGGCGTCCCCGCCGGGGCCACCGTGCCCGGCTGCCCACCTCTCGGGCGTCTCGGCCTTGGCACAGGGGGGTCCTTTCCCTCCCTCCCTCCCTCCCTCCCTCTCCTCCTCCGCCCCGGGGGTGGGGGGCGAGGCAGCCCTTGGGGATCCCAGCGAAGGTTAGCGAGGCGTCTCGACGGGTGCCAAGGCGCTGCGCTCTCCGCCCCGGCGCGCTTTGGCGAGGCTCGCAGGGCTTCCTCGGGGGAAAGCCGCCGGGCTGGGAGAAACCCTTCGCCTCTCCTCTCCGCCCCCCAGCCCAACTTTCTCTCTCTCTCGCGAGAAAGGCAGCGGCGGCGCGGCCGGGCCGGGCCGGGGAGGGGGGCGGTGGGAGAGGAGGGGAAAAGGGGCCGGCGGAAGAGGCGAGGAGAAGGCGGCGGGCAGCGCAGCGCAGCGCAGCGCAGCGCAGGGCAGCGCAGGGCAGGCAGCGCAGCGGCGGAGGAGCCCGGCGAGCGGCGCTGGTGGGTGGGTAGGTGGGTGCTCCGGCGGCGGGATGCGCTCGGCGCGGCGGCCGGGCACGGCTCCGGAGGGGGCTCCGGGCGGGCGGGCGGGCTGGCGGTGCCTCCTTCTCCCTCTTCCTTTCCTCCTCCTCCCCATTCTCCTCTGCTTTCCCTTCTCCTCCTCCTTTTTCTTCCCCTTCTTCCCCCTTCTTCCCCCTTCTTCCCCCTTCTTCCCCTTCTCCTCCTCTTCTTCCCCATCTTCTCCTCCTTCTCCCCCATCTTCTCCTCCTTCTCCCCCATCTTCTCCTCCTTCTCCCCCTTTTTCTTCTCCCCCTTTCTCTTCTCCCCCTTTCTCCTTCTCCCCTTCTCCTTTTTCTTCTCCCTCTTCTCCTTCCCCTTCTTCTTCTCCTTCTTCTTCGCCTTTCCCCCTTCTCCTCTTCCTCTTCTCCCCATCTTCTCCCCATCTTTTCCCCTTCTCCTCCTTTTCCTCCCCCCTTCTCCTTCCTTTTCTTCTTCTCCCCTTCTTTCCCTTCTCCTCCTTTTTCTTCTCCCTCCCCTCCTTCTCCTCCTCCCCTCCTCCTCTTCTTCTTCCCCATCTTCTTCTTCCCCTTCTCCTCCTCCTCTTCTCCTTCCCCTTCCCGTCCTCTTCTTCCCCTTCTCCTCCTCCTCTTCCCCTTCCCCTTCTTGTTATCCTCCCCCTTCTCCTCCTCCTCTTCTTCCCCATCTTCTTCCCCATCTTCTTCCCCTCCCCCTTCTCTCCCTTTTTCTTCTCCTTCTCCCTTTTCTCCTTCTCCCCTTCTTTCCCTTCTCTTCCTTCTTTGCCTTCTCCCTCTCCCCCTCCTCCTCCTCCTCTTCTCCTTCCCCATCTTCTTCTTCCCCTTCCCCTCCTCCTCTTCTCCTTCCCCCCCCCTCCTCCTCCTCCTCTCCCCCTTCCCCGTCTTCTTTCTCTCCCCCTTTCTAACGCTCCTTCTCTCTCTTTGCACAGCGTGGCCGGGGCGAGTCTCCGCGGAGCCGGGGCTGCCCGAAGCGCGCAGGAGGCGCGACCCCCTCCCCGCGGGGGCCCGGAGGCGCGCGGCCCACCTGCAGCCCCCCCAGCCGGCGGCTGCCTTCTCCCCCCGGCCCCGGCTCCGGCTCCCGGGCGCTCCCGGCAGCCGGGCGGCGCGATGCGTCCGGCGGTGGCGCTGGGATTTACCGTGCTGCTGAGCGTCGCCTGGAGCCCGGGCAGCTTGCAAGGGGAGCCCCCCGCCGCCCCGGCCCCGGTGCTCACCTCCGCCAAGGAACCCAGCAGCAGCAGCAGGGCCAGCCGGGCCAAGAGGCGAGGGCAGGCGGCCGGCGCCGTGGGCCACGACGCGCTCAAAGGGTAAGAAGGGGCCGGGCCCGGGGCAGCTTGCCCACCTGCCTGGCCGGCGAGCACGTGCGAGCTGTCAGCTTCATCGCATCACAGAGTCGGAGGGGACCCCCAGGGTCATCCAGCCCAACCCCCTGCGCAAGGCAGGACCGTCCACCCCTGCCTCCTCTCCATCAACACCCTCTCCATCACCCCCGCCTTCCTTCTCCCCTCCAAACAGACTCCTTCCCAAAATATTGTCGAAGGCTTTCGCTGCGGTCGGAGTTCATTGGTTCTTGTGGGTTGTCCGGGCTGTGTGACCGTGTAACTGAGAGACGCCGTCCTTCGGTGTTGCTCCTCTGAAGATGCCGGCCACGGCTGCTGGCGAAACGTCAGGAAAGGAAATACCAAGGCCACGGTCACGCAGCCCGGATAACCCACAAGAACCAAAGATTCCTTTCCTTTTATCCCTTAGAAGCTCCTTGGTCCATTGATCTTGAGCAGCATATATCTAGTGTTGGAGGGATATAAGGATTGAAACAAATCTTGCCGCTGACAATGTAGCCTTGGGGTCCCTATCGCTTAGTAAAAAAGGCATTATGTCAGTCACAGAGGTATTGGATTTGTATATTAAAAGGGGGGAAATACAGTGCGATCGAAGTTCCTCGTAAAAGCGGCATTCCCAAAGGGCATGGGCTAATGAGTCAACAGAGCCAGAAGAGCAAGGGCAGATCCTGTCTGAGTATGGTATATTCAGAATTCTGCCCTGCATTGCCATAGAAGGGTTAGCATTCAATCTAGCCAAGCAAAAAACTCTACAGAGACGAGGAGTTGTCAAATAATATGTATAGGCAGGCCAACCATGTGGAGGGGGTATTCTAAAGAACTGGGATGAACAGACGTGACCAGCACGAAAAGATTATGGTCCTTTAAACAGCTTTGCCCGCGTGAGGATAAGGAGCCCCTTTCGGGATGCAGAGCCAGTTTAAGGGTGGTCAACCTGTGGAGCTGGAGCGTAAGGTTCAATCCCTAGCATCTCCAGCTCAAGAGACTAGACTGTTCAGGGCCGAGTTGGCCATATGAACAGTATCTTTAAAGCAAAGGGGCCATGCAACCAGAGGGAGGGACCATGGCTCAGTGGTAGAGCATCTGCTTGGCATGCAGAAGGACCCAGGTTCGATCCCCGGCATCTCCAGTTAAAGGGACCGGCAAGGAGGTGATGGGAAAGACCCCTGCCTGAGACCCTGGAGAGCTGCTGCTTGCCTGAATAGACAGTACTGACTTTGATGGACCAAGGGTAGAAGGCAGCTTCATGTGCACTGGGCGCCCAACCTTGCTGTGCCTTTTTGGGGAGGGGTGCTGCTGGCTAGATGTTTGCTCTGCCGGAGGGGCCGGTGTGTGGGGCGAGGGGCCTTCCGGCGCTCTTTGCCTCTTTCCCAAGCCAAGGCTCCTAGTCCTGGGAGAGGAGAGGAAGCTGCCCACGGATGTGTTTGGGAGTAGAAAAGAGCAGGAGTCCAGTTAGTGCCTGAAAGAATAACCAAATTTCTGGCAGGGTAGGCGCTTTCGTGAGCCACAGCTCACTTCTTCATTTGGGAGTGACGTTTGGAACACAGGATGGAGATCCTGGACAGGTCGGAGCTCCCACTTCTTTGCTTCTAAAAACTAAACTGGGGATGAGGAGTGGGGTCAGCAGGTGAAGTGAGGTCTTGATGCACCTTCTGGGTAGCTCAGAAAAAAGCTAGCTGGATAAGCGGCCGCCTTATCTGCCCTATGCTTTTCTGCCTTGCTGTTTCTTGTATTTAGTCAATCTGCAGGGTTTGAAGCCAAGATAACTCCTTTGAGTCATGTAGCCACCCTTAGGTTTGGGCACGGCCAGTGTGATTTTGATACCAGCAAGTAAATTCTAGGAAGGGGGTCAGGAAAGGTGACTTTGGGTGCTGACTGCTGGCCCAGGGCGCTTAACACCAGTCGTGATGCTGCATTCATAAATTGGCACAGATGTTTACAGTTGGCGTGTCAGACCCGCCAAAAACGGCATACCGTTTGGGCAGCTCTGAGGAGTGCCAGCTTTCCAACTGTCCTCTGCCTTTTGATAGCACATCTTGTGAGAAAATTTGCCAGAGGGCTGTGCTCTGTGTTTGGGGCTGGGGCTGTGGTTTTCTCCAAATCGGATTAGCAAAGGCTCCTGTAGGGATTTCTCGTCTGCGTTTTCTTTGGCAGAATCTGGCTGGGCTCACTTGCTGGAGCCCTCTTGGTCCTCTCTGTGTGTCCTGCTGACAGCGTTGGGGCCGTGCCTCTCGTCCTGCCGGTTTATCTTCTCTTCGCTGCCTCGAGTATATTTCTTAAAGCAATCTTGATATGAAACGGCTTGTTTTGGGGAAGCGCGTTGGCTTTTTCATGGCTCTGGGGTCGTGCTGCTCTGTCTCTACATTTGGAGGGGAGATCGGAAAGGTCGGCTTCCGAGAACTTGGTCGCAGTGCCAAAAGTGGAGGAAGAGTGCTCCTGCAGAGTCTCTGTGGGCACTAATTAGATTTTTTCCCCCAAATTGTCAAGCAAACTTTGAGCTGAGATTGCAGTGGAGCACACCGCTGCCTTGTCCTTAACTGGCCTTCTGAAGAGGGCAGGTGTGTGTGTGTGTGTGTGAATGAGAGAGCCAGGCTGTGTAGCTTGCTACTGGGCAGGCTGCAGTGGGTACAGTATTAGAGGCGTTAATTAGCAGTGTGCTGTTCTTTTGGACGTGCCAGGGTGGTGTAGTGGTTAAGAGCAGTGGTTTGGAGCAGGCGGACTCTGATCTGGAGAACCAGGTTTGATTCCCCGCTCCTCTGCATGAGCGGCGGAGGCTAATCTGGTGAACTGGATTTGTTTCCCCACTCCTACACGTGAAGCCAGCTGGGTGACCTTGGGCTAGTCACAGCTCTCTTAAAGCTCTCTCAGCCCCACCTACCTCACAGAGAGTCTGTTGTGGGGAGGGGAAGGGGAAGGTGATTGTAAGCTGATTTGATTCTCCCTTAAGTGGTAGAGAAAGTCGGCATATAAGAACCAACTTCTTCCTCCTCCTCCTCTTCCTCCTCCTCTTCCTCCTCTTCTTCCTCTTTCTCCTCCTCTTCCTCCTCTTCTTCCCCCCGTCTCTGCTCTTCTTTATCTCCTGTAAAAATTATTCTTAGATCGCTTGGACACTTGTTCTTCTTTTACGTTCACGGGCTTATGACGGCTGCAAGGAGTTCTGTGCTTCCCACCGCGTTTGCTGGTGCTTCGGCTTTGCGTTACTAATTGCTTTGCAAATAACCTGCCCGTTGCTGTTGCTCGGTTTGGTCCCTCTGTGGCGCATGACGTCTCCCATCAAGCTCTTGGGCTGGCTTCCCGGTGCCCATTCCTTTAGACTCCAGATATGTCAAGTTTTGGCAAGAGGCAGACAGCTTAAGTGAACATAAAAAAAAACTGTTTAAGCCATCCTTAAGCATAGCAAAGATGGAACACGGACAGGAAAGAGATATTCTTACAGTTTACATTGTAAAGAGGCGACTGTAAATAATAATAATGATCTTAACTAAAGGAAGCTCTTGTGTGGATTAATTCAAGTCTGAGTTTCACCCATAACTTTTTCTTTTTGTGGAGTTTGATGGTATCGTTGGTAAGATGTTGCTGAACTGGGCTGGTTTTATTTTTTTTAAATGACATTCCAACTGTCTTGGTAAACATTCTGTCTTTCATTTTTCTGCTCCTTTTTGTTTTGTCTCTTCACATTGCTCTCTTTTCTTTTGTGGGTTCCTTCAGATGATTTTGAGACATCTTGTAGTCATTAAGCAAGGGAAGGGAACCTTTGAAGGAAGTACCACTATCAGGACGCAGGGTCTGATCTCAGCTGCAGATTCCACATTTTGTTTTTACAGATTCCCAGCTCTGTCCCATAGTGGCCTGACCCTGCATAGATTGCCCTGCATGTTCACATGAAGCTGCCTTATGCTGAATCAGACCCTTGGTCCCTCAAAGTCAGCATTGTCTACTCAGGCAGTGGCTTTCCAGGGTCTCAGGCAGAGGTCTTTCACATCACTAACTTGCCTAGTCCCTTTAACTGGAGTTGACGGGGATTGAACCTGGGACCCTCTGCATGCCAAGCAGAGGCTCTACCCCTGAGCTACGTCCCTTCCCCAAATAATTCCTTGGTTCATCAAGTTCAGTGCAGCCTACTCAGAACAGCAGCAGCTCTTGGGAGCTTCAGCAGAGGTCTTTCACATCACCTTCTACTGATCCTTTTGAACTGGAGATGTCGGGGATTGAACCTGGCACCTTCTGCATGCCAGGCGGATGCCTTACCACTGAACCACAGGCTTCTGCATGCATTCCTTTGAGTATATTAAACATCTGCTTGACACAGTTTGTTCTTGGCTCCCCAGGGCTCCTGTGGTATAGTGGTTAGAGTGTTGGACCGGGGACTGGGGAGGCCCGAGTTCAAATCTCCGCTCACCCGAGCAGCTCAGTGGATTACTTTGGGCCAGTCACTCTCCTTCTCTGCCTTATGTCACAGGGTTGTTGTTAAGGGCAGAATGGAGGAGGGGAATATTGCATACAATGTCCTGAGCTCCTTGGAGGAAGGGTGGAGTAAAAATGTGATAGGTGTGCACCGAAGATGGCACTGGTCCCATTTCCCCCTCCCAAGCCATTTCCCAGTTGGGCCAGTGCAGCTGAGTCCCAGTGGTGGCAGATGCTTGCTAAGCAAGTGCCTGGCACCGTACGGCAGAGGATGTAGTGACTCTTGGCTGGCTCACTGCTTTGGCGAAAGAAGGTATCGGTGTTGCTGCTTGGCATCAAAGAACCCTGGATTGTGTGGTCGTGCCAACACCTTTCTGGTCCCAAGAGGAGTTGGGCAGAACCAACGAGGGGGCGTGTTTAGTGGGTGGGAGAGCCAGCGTGGAGTAGTGGTTAATAGTGGTGGTTTGGAGTGACGGACTCTAATCTGGGGAACCGGGTTTGATTCCCCACTCCTCCTCATGAGTGGTGGACGCTAATTTCGGCAACTGGGTTCGATTCCCCTCTCCTCCACATGAGTGGAGGGCACTAATCTGGTGAAGTGGGTTGGTTTCCCCACTCCTACACATGACGCCAGCTGGGTGACCTTGGGCTAGTCACAGCTCTTTTAGAGCTCTCTCAGCCCCACCTACCTCACAAGGTGTCTGTTGTGGGGAGGGGAAGGGGAGGTGATTGTAAGCCAGTTTGATTCTTCCTTAAGTGATAGAGAAAGTAGGCATATAAAAACTATCTCCTCTTCTTCTCACTTGTCCCCTAAGCGTGTCTACCCAAACTTATCACTCTCTAAGGTAGTGGTGACTGTGACCACCTCTTCCAGGAGAATTGGACAGCTTGGAACTAGCATGGGGTTTTGTGAGCAGATTTGGGAAGAGTGAAGAGATCAACCCCTGTTTGTAACAAGATGATGGTAAAGGCTTCTTTAGGGGCTGTGGCTCAGTGGCAGAGCATCTGCTTGACATGCAGAAGGTCCACAGGTTCAATCCCTGGCATCTCCAGTTCAAGGGACTAGGCGAGTAGATGATGTGAAAGACCTCTGCCTGAGACCCTGGAGAGCCACTGCCGGTCTGAGTAGACAATACTGACTTTGATGGAATATGGGTCTGATTCAGTATAAGGCAGCTTCATGTGTTCATGTGTAGGTGAATATAACTTTCCTATTGGTGCAATGTTGAGTTTGTGAATTTAGTGTCAGAATACTTATATTGTAGTCAACATGTAGAAAGTTTGGACTTGCGTAGCAAGAAAGAATTGGAGTCCTAAATCAGTAAAGACAGAGGACTTGTGTTTAAATTGTTAGGTCTCCTATATCAGCTTTACCCAGGGGTATGGCATGGAAAACGTTCCTTGGCATTTTCAACAGAAAATTTTCGGATGCTATACTTTTCCTTGGAAAATTCTCTACCCCACACATGTAAATTTTGCTGCTATTTATCTATCTGAGAACCGGCATGGTTGTGTGGTTAGAGCGTTGGACTAGGGTCTGTGAGATCCAGGTTTGAATTTCCACTCTATCTTGGGAAGTCTACCTGAGACCCCGGAGAGCTGCTGCTAAGTCTGAGTCGACAGGACTAACCCTGAGAGACTCAGTAGAAAGCAGATACATGTGTGCTCAGCTGAATTACTGGGAAACACCCCCCGACACACACATTTTATTTAAGAAGTGTGTGCTGATGGGCTAAAATCATTTTACCATTTTCGTAGTAGACTGTGTGTTGATTTTTTTTTACACCGCTCTAAGTACTCCGAGTTAAAAAAAAAAAAAAAGCAGCCAAGAAATATTGTAAATAAGTGATATTAAAAGATAAGATTGCAGCTGTCATGGGAATGTACTGTGTGTATTCTCATCTGGTCCAACTTTGTTGCTCGACCAAACGTAGAATGGCGAAGGTCCCAGTCATTTCAACGGCAGGAGGTTCATCGTTGACATGAGTTCCCTATAGAAAGAAGTGGGCGGGGCTTTCAGGGGGCTTAGTTTTTGCTGTATCACCCTCGGATTTTATAAGAAGGCGCGCACGCTTCTTCATTTTTCCCCTTGCTCATTCTTTTCCAAAGTACAAGTATATTCAGAGATCTAAGAATTACAGTATAAATCATTTGCAGATGCTGGTATACTTTGTTTTCATGTAACTGTAGTTTGGATAGGAGGGATGTGGGGGGGAAGAGAGTCTCCATCTGTTTTTAGAAAGTTTTCTGACTTGACTTTTTAAGCACTGGAAGAGAGAAGCCTCTTAAAATGTATTCGGAGCGCAAATCTTTTTTTTGCTAGTTTTGATGTGTGATTCTTCAGCCGTGTTAAATGTGGTCAGGATTGTTCAATAAAAGCTTGATGACGTGTAGGAAAGAATGGTTGAACTGGATGATACCGTGTTCATCTCAGTATGGAAACTTGCTGATGCTACCCAAGTTTGAAGAGTGGTTCGTATTGTATGTTGGGGCTCCTAAATGAACGATGTCTCCTAATTCTGGTGTTTTGGCTTGCATGCATGAAGGATGTGTGGAAAGTGCAGTGCTTACCAATTCCAAAACCATATATAAAGATCTCAGGGTTTTTGGTGGGGAAGCATCTTATGACCCGACCTTCTCACATATCTGTCATTAAAAGAAAATTATAAGTGAACTAGAGCGGTGGAGTCTGATCTGGAGAACCGGGTTCGATTCCCCACTCCTCCACATGAGCGGCGGAGGCTAATCTGGTGAACTGGATTTGTTTCCCCACTCCTGCACACGAAACTAGCTGGGTGGCCTTGGGCTAGTCACACTTTCTCAGCCCCACCCACCTCACAGGGTGTCTGTTGTGGGGAGGGGAAGGGATTGTAAGCCGGTTTGATTCTTCTGTAAGTGGTAGAGAAAGCCGGGATAAAAAACCAACTCTCCTCCTCCTCCTCCTCCTCCTCTTATGGCACTTTAAATATTAATTGGGGCCGTGTGTATTTTGCTGTTTTGTGGTACAAATAAAAGCTATATGTGCCAACAGCACTAAACCCCTACCTACCCCATATCCACCAGCTGGCCTTTACCACCAGTTTGAAGAAGAAGAGTTGGTTTTTATATGCCGACTTTCTCTACCACCTAAGGGAGAATCAAACCGGCTTACAATCCCCTTCCCTTCCCCTCCCCACAACAGACACCCTGTGAGGTAGGTGGGGCTGAGAGAGCTGTGACTAGCCCAAGGTCACCCAGCTGGCTTTGTGTGTAGGAGTGGGGAAACAAATCCGGTTCACCAGATTAGTCTCCGCCGCTCATGTGGAGGAGTGGGGAATCAAACCCGGTTCTCCAGATCAGACTCCACCGCTCCAAACCACCTCTTAACCACTACACCGTGCCGTGGTTTGAGTCACAGAAAATAACAGGTGAAGCTTTTTATGACATGCAAACAAGCATTAACCATTGCTAATGTTTGCAAATCAAACATAGAAGTGGGGACCAATTAAAAGTTGACAGCATGCGATAAGACTTGGAGTGTGGTATTGGGTGTTATGTTCAGCGCACGAGGAATGTCAGTGCACTCTCTCTGTCTCTCTCTTTTAAAAAGCTAAGTTTCTAGTCACTACAAAATTAGGTTTGAAGTTTGTGGCAGTGCTTGCAGAATTTATTTCCACCCTTCAGCGTGTAGGGCTCCCATTCCATTCAATGCTCCTTGCCCTGAGCATGACAAGCAAGAATAAACTGTGCCAATAAGAAAACACAGTGCACTCTTCAAAGACGGACGTCCAGATTACTCTGCTGTTCCCTCCAAAATGCACTTAGACAAATGTACCCATGTTTCATTTCTGTGGTTCAAATCGTGCTTGTTCTGCTGGGACCAATCCCTTGAAATATCTCAGTGGTAAGTTTAATATCCCAGTTTATAATTGAGGGTTATGTTTGTTTGTTTTTCATTTCTAACCAACACTTTACCACTAAATGCCCACTGAAGAAAATCAGACTCACCATACTGGTAAATATTGGTTTAGGCTGGAAAAACCTCAAGCCCTCTTTCTTGCTTCTTCTGGCTGGCGCACCTGGCTCTCTGACTTGTGCTACATCCCGGGCCATGCCATGCGCGCGAGTGAAACTGGATGACAAGATCCTTTGAATTGGAAGCAATGTGTGAACACTGAAGAATGCTGGGGGAATGGGCGTCTCCTTTTTGCTTGACAGCTATTTGTCAAGGAACTAGTACTGCTGAGTTCGTGCCAGGTGTTTCCAGTAGTTCCAGTAGTCCAGCAAAAGAAAGATGTATCTTGTCTCACTGTCCTTCGCAGTAGACCCTTAAGCAAGGTATTTTCACCACCGCGCGTGACTTGTTCCTTGTCTTGTGTTGCCTACATCTCACCCAAGCATCTGTAGGCAGCAATTAGGATAGAAGAAGAGGAGTTGGTTTTTAGCTGCCGATGGTCTCTACCTTTTAAGGAGGACCAAACCGGCTTACAGTCGCCTTCCCTTCCTCTCCCCGCAACAGACACCTTGTGAGGTAGGTGAGGCTGAGAGAGCTCTGAGAGAGCTGTGACTAGCCCAAGGTCACCCATCTGGCTTCGTGTGTAGGAGTGGGGAAACCAACCCAGTTCACCAGATTGGAGTCCGCCGCTCATGTGTAAGAGTGGGGAATCAAACCAGTTTCTCCAGATTAGAGTCCACCGCTCTTAACCACTATACCATTCTGGCTTTCTGCACATGAAATTGCATCTGGTTATTTATATATATATATATATATATATATATATATATATATATATATATATATATATATATATATATATATATTTGTCCTCTTCATTTTACACAGGGGTGTTGTAAAGAAGGAACGCAGGAGGAGATTTGCAATGCAATCCTACGCAGAATTACTCTGGACTAAGCCCACTGAAATGAACGGGTTTAGACTGGAATAACGCTCCTTAGGATTGCACTGTTAGGTAAAGATAGTCCACTGTGCAAGCACCGGGGTCATCAAACATCCCGACGTTTCCTAGGCAGACTTTAGGGGTTACCGCACTTGTATTCCCAGCGATGTATTAAGAGTTTGAAAATGTTATAAAAAATACTGTTCGCACTTTCTGTGTATTCCCACCGATGTATAAAGAGTTTGAAAACGTTATAAAAAAATCCTGTTCGCACTTTGTTTGGCCCCTTTAGCTGCGAAGACGTCTTCCAACCATTTATAAGCCGTGGTATCCAAAAACCCTTTTAAAGCGATGTTTTTTTATAACATTTTCAAACTCTTAATACATCGCTGGGAATACAAAGTGTGGTAATCCCCTTTGTTTCACGGGGTGGTTTGCCAGTGCCTTCCCCAGTCGTCTTCCCTTTCCCCCTCAGCGCTGTTGGACATTTTTTTAAAATGCATTGTTTCGATTTGTCTTATTTGATGGGAAGCTGCCTAGCTTTCCAGTTGTCGGAAGGCAGGATAGAAACGTCTTTGGCTGAAATGAATTGTCCAAAGCCAGGCAAAGGGAGACGGGCAAAATGGCGCCGAGGGAGTTCTTTCCTCAGGAGCTCGTCTTCCCTGACCCTCCTCCGCAAACTTATTGAGGAAATTACTGTCTTTGGCTGTTACCGTACTAGGTATTCCCAGCGATGTATCAAGAGTTTGGAAATGTTTTTAAAAATCTCGTTTGCACTTTTTATGTATTCCCAGCGATGTATTAAGAATTTGAAAACGTTATAAAAAATACTGTTCGCACTTTGGGGGTTTCCGCACTTTGTATTCCCAGCGATGTATCGAGAGTTTGGAAATGTTATAAAAAAGCATCGCTTTAAAAGGGTTTTTGGATGCCACGGCTAAAAAAGGGTGGGAAGACGTCTTCACCGCTAAAGGGGCCAAACAAAGTGCGAACAGGATTTTTTTAATAACGTTTTCAAACTCTTAATACATCGCTGGGAATACCTAGTGCAGTAACAGCCTTTGCCCCAAAGGCAGACAGTCCCCTTTACAGGTTGCGCACAAAAAAGGTTTTTTAAAATTACTGTAGGTAACTGTCACTTGTGTGCGAATTTAAGATGGCCCCCTTCTCTTTCTTGACAGGACACGTGGAACAAAAAAACCTAGTCTTCCCCTCAGGTGAATAGGGCAGCGCCTGAGGAAAGAGAGAAAAGGAGCTGTATATGAATAGCAAAAGGGGGGAGAAATGTCAAAGCGTCAGTCAGTCAGTCAGTCAGTCAGTCATTTATTTATTTATTTATTTTTTAATTTTATTTTATTTTATTTTATTTTATTTTATTTTATTTTATTTTATTTTATTTTATTTTGTTCCCTCAGCCATTTTGGCCTGTACAGAGGAAGATTGGGTACCCAATAGGGTTGCCAACCTCCAGGTAATGGAAAGAAAAATACACCCATGCTATAGTTCAGCGATTGAGAAGGAAAAAACAACAACAACAGCACAAGGCTCTCTCTATTTCAGTTACAACAGTTACATTAAATAGATAATACTATGCATGACAAACAATGTGACACGTGTGAATTACCGCCCAAATTGGGACAAAACATGGAAACGTGCGATACAAACACGGAAAAATCTCTCAATCTACATCGAAAAAGTTCTTTCTTCTTAACTGCGCCTGTCATAATTCCACAGTTTATAAGTAGCGCATCAATTGCAGTTTCACTGCCCATAAGTCTACTTTTAGTTGATGCGCTACTTATAAACTGTGGGATTATGACATGCGCAGTTAAGAAGAAATAACTTTTTCGATGTAGATTGAGAGATTTTTCCGTGTTTGTATTGTCTGTTATTTGTTTTGTCACAATCTGGGTGGTAATTCACATTTGTCACATTGTTTGTCATGTATAGTATTATCTATTTAATTTAAATTAAATAGATAATAAAAATTAAATTAAATAGATAATAAAAATTAATTTAATTCAATTTTTGTAATTGAAATATATATATAGAGAGAGAGCCTCGTGCTGTTTTTTCTTGTCGACCGCCAGGTAGTAGCTGGAGATCTCCTGCTATTACAACTGACCTCCTGCCGACAGAGATCAGTTCCCCTGGACAAAATGGCCGCTTTGGCCATTGGACTCTATGGCGTTGAAAATCCCTCTCTCTCTACCGGAAACAATATTGACTCAGAGATATTTTTTGATATATTAATTAGTTATATAGAATAAAGAAATATTGTTTATATCATATAATCATCTTAATGAATGATGGAAACTACTGTAATATAAAAAACAATAAAAAATGTTATAAAAAAATCCCTCTCCTCCCCAAGCCCCGCCCTCTTCAGGCTCCGCCCCCAAAACCTCCCGCCGGTGGCAAAGAGGGACCTGGCAACCCTAGTACCCAAAGCTGGGGTGGGATGAAAAGAATATATATAAATAATGAAACTACGTAATTTATTAGAAGCGCTATATCAGAATTAAAATTATTTTAAAAACTGTTAAAATAGCACAATGGCGTTCCGTAAGGTTGATGTCTGTCACCACAAGCCAAATGGGTTTCGGCCTACGTGGCCTTCCTCAGTGGCCTAGTTAAATCATGTAAAAACATGCACGCGCATTACAAATATATTTACACGTACGGGCAATATGCAACAGGCCAGGCATGTAATAGGTTGTACAGAGGGAGAGCCTGGCTCTTTTTTTCTTCTTCTTCACTTAATATATCCATAAAAACAATATAATAATAATAATAAAGAGGAAAACAAATATTTTTCTAATTTAACAATCAAATGACTTCCCCCTCTCCCTCTTCCGTCTAAAATTAAATTGTATAATCTTTTGCTAACAGGACTAATCCCAATATTATTTTAATTTATCTGTTCTTGTCATATCCAACATTATGAAATCAATACCTAATATAAAAAAATTAACCCAAAAAAGGAATAAGGGATTAGATCAATGAGTATCCTTTAAATCAGGGGTGGGGAACCTTTTTCCTGCCAAGGGCCATTGGCACATTTATAGCATCATTCGGGGGCCATACCAGGTGTAGATCTCCCGGTGGGGGGAGGGAGAGGCTAGGGTTGCCAGGTCTCCGGCCACCACCTGGAGGTTGGCAACCCCAGGGGAGGCCACGCAGAGAAGGCCTGGAGGGCTCCCCCGGTCCTCCCCCCCCTCCCAGGCGGGAGGGCAGCCAGTGGTGGGCCCGAGCAAACGAGGCACCAGGGAGGCACAGCCCGCGGTCGATTGGCAAGGGAGGAAGGAAGGAAAACAGAGAAAGAGGAAAAGGGAGAGAGGGAGAAAGAAATGGAAAGGGGGAGAAAGAAAGAGACAGAAAGAGAGGGAGAGAGAACAGCCTTCACACACACACCGGCCCCATGCAACCTGGCCCCAGGCTCCATGCCCTCCCCGCCCCAGAGTCCACAAAAAGCCCCCTGAAGCCCGATCGGCTCCTGCGTGCATGCTGTGCCCCCAGGAGCAGTGGGCCTCTTCCCCCCCCCCTTGCTGCTCAACAGCCGACAGGCAGCAAGAGGGGCTTACAGTGTGCCCCGGCATTCCTGCACGCTGCGGCTATAGGGGGCAACCTTGGGGGAAGCGTTCCTTCCCCTCCTCTCGCCGACCAATAGCCATCAGTTGGCGAGAGGAGGTCCAAAGGGCGCCACAGCCCCCCCTGCAAGCCGTGGCCCCAGTAACACCCTCAGGGAGTGCCCCCCATTCCACACCTCCACGGCGGGGCCCTGGAGCTCCCGAGGGCCACAAAAAATGTCCTCGGGGGCCGTATACGGCCCCCGGGCCTGAGGTTCCCCATCCCTGCTTTAAATGGTCCCGTTCAAAAGTAGTTTTCACAGTACATTCTCCAAGCCTCCCATTCCCCCCCAAAATTGTTCATTATCATTCTGATTTATCAGAACTGTAAGTTTCGCCCGGCTCTTTTTGTGTGTGGTCAATGTAAGACTTCCCAGTTCTAAGGGAGGTGGGGTGCCACCGATTACGGCTCCCTTCTTCCTATCCTCCCTTTGTCGAAAATGGCGGCCAACAGCCATTGGCCCTGGCTTGGCTCACTCGCATCTTAGCCCGTCACCCCGGCCAGACAGGAGATAAGCCGCTGACATTATGCGACTGTAGCTGGGTCGGTTGCGCTGCTGTTTATCCAAACGGCTGATTATATGGATGTTTTGGATGTTTTGTTAGTTTCCCCCCCCCACCCTGATAAATAGGCCTCATTATGCAAGAGTCTTGTCTGGAAATATGGGTGGCCAAACAATTTTGGTGACACAAAAACTACTTCTGTTTAGCCGCTTCCACTGAGCTGCTTTTTAATGTTAACGGTGCTTTCGTAATTTTTTTTAATGTTAAGTACCCTTACGAGCAGCCTGCTTCTGTTTTTATGAAGTGGGGACCCAAGGATGAAAGAGGATTTGTCTAGGGCAATTTGCTGACTGAAGAAAAATATGAACGCTGGTTTTCCAGCATGCCTAAGTCCATAAGAACCTAAGAAAAGCCCTGCTGGATCAGACCAAGGCCCATCAAGTCCAGCAGTCTGTTCACACAGCGGCCAACCAGGGGCCTCTAGGAAGCCCACAAGCAAGACGACTGCAGCAGCATTACTCTGCCTGTGTTAAGAACATAAGGAAAGCCCTGCTGGATCAGACCAAGGTCCATCAAGTCCAGCAGTCTGTCCACACAACGGCCAACCAGGTGCCTCCAGGAAGCCCACAAGTAAGACGACTGCAGCAGCATTATCCTGCCTGTGTTCCATGGCACCTAATATATTCGGCATGCTCCTCTGATCCTGGAGAGAATAGGTATGCATCATGACTAGTATCCATTTTGACTAGTTGCCATGGATAGCCCTCTCCTCCATGAACATGTCCACTCCCCTCTTCAAGCCTTCCAAGTTGGCAGCCTTCGCCACATCCTGGACCAGGGAGTTCCGCAATTTAACTATGCGTTGTATAAAGAAATATTTCCTTTCATCAGTTTTGAATCTCTCACCCTCCAGCTTCAGCAGATGACCCACACGTTCTAGTATTATGAGAGAGGGAGAAAAACTTCTCCCTGTCCACTCCACCTAAACCATGCATAATTTTATAGACCATCTTAGATCTGAAGGACTCCAGAATCTAAATCTTTCTTCATCTTGCTCTCCACTGCCATGTCCAGGTAATGCCTTTATGCAATAGTCTCAGGGGTGGTAACTACGTCTTGTGAGGGCTTTCAGCGGCTGTTAGAATAGGGTTGCCAAACTCCAGGTGGTGGCTGGAGATCTCCCAGAATTACAGATCTTCAGGTTACAGAGATCAGTACCCCTGGAGAAAATGACTGTTTTGGAAGGAGGACTCTATGATATTATACCCCTCTGAGGTCTCTTACCTCCCCAAACCACACCCTTCCCAGGTTTCATCCCCCAAATCTCTAGAATTTCCCGCCCCGGAGCTGGCAACCCTATGTTAGGATGAGTACAGAATTTTGTGTCAACTATGGTTTGATTTAAAAAGTTTGTTTATTAGCACTCGGGGCAAAATGGTGGTCATCCTTTTCTTGACAATGATATTAAAATATTAAAATCCTGCATTAAAATTACTGTCCATCTCCGTGTAAAACTGCCATTCATCTCAGATTAACAAAACGGGGAAACTAGAAAAGAAAGACAGGATGGGAAGGCTCGCATCAAATAGATAATAGTTTCCAGCGGTGTGCCAATTCATCAGTTACTGTCAAATTCCTCATTTTAATTGAAGACCCAGAATGTTTTGATGGCACCCGTAGTAGACTTGCAGCCGAACTGTTATCATGAGCTTTATAGTTTTAAGGCGGCACAAGCAGTCATTCTCCAGTGCCGTAGTTAAAGTCGCAAGAATAAAGACAGTTAGTTCAGTGTGAAAAGGTTAGAATAATATAAGTCAGAGCTGATAAGGCTCTCATACGCATGTATTCTACTTGAAAGAATAAATGTAGTTTGGCGTGAAAGGGAATATCATGGTTTGTCACAGAAAGGTTAAAATAACATGAGACGCTTTGGCTCTGAAAAGCTGGAATAGCATGCGTTAAGGGCTGTAGGCAGACATGATAAACTTCTGTGAAACTGGCCAGCGTGGTGTAGTGGTTTGGAGCGGTGGACTCTGATCTGGAGGACCGGGTTTGATTCCCCACTCCTCCACGTGAGTTGCGGAGGCTAATCTGGTGAACTGGATTTGTTTCCCCGCTCCTCCACACGAAGCCAGCTGGGTGACCTTGGGCTAGTCACAGCTCTCTTAGAGCTCTCTCTGCCCCACCTACCTCACAGGGCGCTTATTGCGGGGAGGGGAAGGTGATTGTAAGCCGGTTTGAGTCTCCCTTAAGTGGTAGAGAAAGTCGGCATGTAAAAACCAACTCTTCTTCTTGTTGTTGCTGTGCTCACCGGCTTCTCTTCCTCTTTCCTTCCTACATGGAATGCAGCCAAAACTCCTGGTTTCGGAAGGCTTGAATCAAATTTTTCCACATGAACCAGTTCAGGGTACTGGTTTATGGGAAGGGCATAAGCTCCAGTCTGGCAAGGTGTCTTGCGTTTGGACCACACGACAAAGTGGAATTTTGATTTACCGTTTTTAATGAAATTGTGCGGGTGGGGCGAGGGGAGGAGGGAGGGAGCAGGAGGGGAACAGCCGTGGAAGCAAGCCAGTTGTATGCCCACCGTGTACCAACAGCATTTTGTTGTGATGTCTGAATGCAGCAGCTGTAATTCTCACCCATCTCTGTATAACTTGCATGCAAATTCCTGGAAAGCCATGAGAATTCTTGGAACATGTTGACGAAGCACTGGAATTGTTTCACCTAAATTTAGCATGCATGTATTAGGGTTGTCAGGTCCCTCTTTGCCACCAGCGGGAGGTTTTTGGGGCGGAGCCTGAGGAGGGTGGGGTTTGGGGAGGGGAGGGGAGGGACTTCGATGCCATAGAGTCCAATGGTCAAAGTGGTCATTTTCTCCAGGCGAACCAATCTCTATCGGCTGGAGATCGGTTGTAATAGAGGAGATCTCCAGCCACCACCTGGAGGATGTGCAAAGGAATAGTAACAAGCTCTTGCAATATATGCAAAATAGTGATGTTATTTGCTCCCGATCCGTTTCAGCCTCTACAGCACTTCAACATTTCTACCTGCAAAAAGAACAAATGTTATGAGAAATACGTTTTTGTACTTACTTTGTAAAGCTTGTGCCTATCAAGATTGACTTCCTTTTGGAAGACTTATGTATATAAGTGTGAGTTCGTCATATCTTTGTAACTTTGCATGTTTGTGCACTTTTTGAATAACATCACTATTTTGCATATATTGCAAGAGCTTGTTACTATTCCTTTGCACAACATAACTAGTTAGTGTAGGCGCTTCCTTCTATTAAACCACCTGGAGGTTGGCAAACCTAGTGTGTATCCTAATTTCAGAAGCAAGGACGTTCGTGATTGCACACTATGTGTCAAAGACCGAACTACCTTTATGTTGGCATGACAAAGAGCAGAAGAACACACTCCCAGGAACCGTTCTGCTCCTTTGTTTGAAAGGGAGAGCGGCACCCCGCTGTCAGATTGGACGAGATTTTGCCGTTCCGGAGGAGCTTCCGTAACATTGCGCAGAGGTCTCCTCGGTGTTGAGTAATATCAGTTACCGTATTTGGCCATTCCCAGCCTGATAGAAACGGAGGTCAGTGAAGCATTCGCCGTTGCTGCATGTCATTGTCGAATTCCTGACTTCTATCCAGGCCTCGCAGCTGCCGAATCCCCCAGTCATCTTTGCCTCTTCGTTTTTTCTTCCTTCTTAAATAATACTTGAGTTTTTTCTTGATTGCTAAAAGACGAAAGCTATAGCTGAAAATGAAGGCTGCCTTCCTAAGTCATTTTTTTTCAAATGGTGGATGAGTTACAAATTCAGGACATTTGGAGAACAAGAAACACTTCTTCTAAGGAATACACGTTTTATTCCACAAGACATGGATCATACTCCCTTATTGACATGATTTGGGCAAGTAAATCAATATTTACACAGTTACGTAAAATACATGTAGTCCCTAGAACATTTTCTGATCACGACCCGGTCTCCTTTGAATGGAATAACAGACAAGCATTTAGATGGAGATTAAACGATCGACTCTTACGAGCTGAAGATATAAAGGAAGAATTACATAAACTCGTCAAAGATTATTTTGAGATTAACATCAATGGAGAAACTAGTTTAAATACGATATGGGATGCTTTCAAGGCTGTGCTGAGTGGATTTATGATTCAGAAACATACTGCGTGGAGGAAAAAACAATTACAACAAACAAATGACATACTTTTATTCCTTCTTATTCTTGCTAAACTGAGACAGGATGTCGGAAGAGCCCCATCTCATTAGGGCCTTTGAATGTTGCCTTCTGGGCCCCTGTGGTGGGAGCAAAAGAGGCGAGAAGGCAGATGGTGGACGGGATGGGAAAGGAAGGAGGAGGGCAGCGACGGCTTAGGAATGGCCATTTTACTCCTGACGCTCAAGGAGTACAGTTATATTTTTGGCACAGGTCCACTGCTCTAGCGCTCTGTAAGTGGAGAAAGCTGAAACAACACGGCTAGCAGAAGCGAGCCGCGCTCTCCAGCAAAAGCCCCGCTCAGAGGAATAGGACCTGTGGAATACTAGACCTCTAGTGGTAACCCCTATTTGTTTCAATAGGACCGACGCGGGAGACTTTGTTAACAGATTGCTCTCTTATCTTTCATCTTCATCATGGGCTTTCTGAAGCCCCTCAATGGGCACTGACGATCTGAAACGTGTTTACTCAGAAGAAAGCCCCGCTGAGCTCCGTGGGGCCTTCTTCGTAAGATCATAAGAAAAGCCCTGCTGGATCAGACCAAGGCTCAGCAGTACGTTCACACAGTGGCCAACCAGGTGCCTCTAGGAAGCCCCCAAACAGGACGACTGCAGCAGCATTGTCCTCTCCGTGTCCCACAGCACCTAATATATTCGGCATGCTCCTCCGATCCTGGAGAGAACAGGTATGCATCATGACTAGTATCCATTTTAGCTAGTAGCCATGGGGCAGGGAGTTCCACAATTGAACTATGCGTTGTGTGAAGAAATACTTCCTTTTGTCTGTTTTGAATCTCTCTTCCGTAGTAGGTGCGCTTAAGATTGCAGCCGTACAGTACTATCCCAAGAACTCTTTCTTGGAAGTAATCCCCATTGGATAGATCTGAGTAGACTTGCTTAGGCTTGCTTTCATAGAGGCCTAGTGTTGGTTGGGGGTCTTATAGGCTAGTTCACCTCCCTGCCCACTACAGGAAATCCAAAGCTTGAGCATTCCTGAAAGATGGCTGTACATCCCTGCCAACATGGAAAATAATATCTCACCAATGCTTTGTGGAACCATGTTAGTATTTTCTATTGCCTACTGCAAATTCCTTGTATAGTTCTCAAAGGTGGTTGAAATGACTTTGAACCCCTTGGTTGTGATCTGCTAGAGGAAGGCACTACGCCCAGCATCTCCAAAAGAAGCAGCCCTTGCCCCTCGAAGACTGGAAGGTATCACCCTTGGGAGGGGCTGGGGCTCAGTGGTAGAGCCTCTGCTTGGCATGCAGAAGGTCGCAGGTTCAATCCCCAGCATCTCCAGTTAAAGGGACTAGGCAAGGAGGTGATGGGAAAGACCTCTGCCTGAGACCCTGGAGAACTGCTGCCGGTCTGAGTAGACAATACTGACTTTGATGGACTGAGGGTCTGATTCAGTAGAAGGCAGCTTCATGATTTCATGTGTATTCTCTTTCTTAAGTATCCACTGGTTCAAGTTCTTAACCAGAGTTAAAAGAACAAACTAAGGTTTATTCTAACCGTGTTTAACCTCGTATTTGCTCAAGGCCAGTATATTAAAAAATAAATGTTTTATGTTTCAGACATCTCCAACTATCACATAGGCAGGGGAGAAATAAAGAGGGGAGTGATAAACCATAGGAGATGCATTTCACATGGCAAACCTACACTTTATGTTTAGAAACTGGTCAAGATTTAGGAGACATAGAAGCAATCACCACCTCTTTTACAAGATAAACATTTGCTTAACCGTGGGTGGGCACGCTGGTCTGGTTTGCTTGTCTCACATACATGTCGGTGTTTTTTCCTGTCTAATGCTGTCTATATTAAGTGGTTCTCATGGCCTTCAGAATGTCATTATTCTAAGTCATAGTGATGCGAAGGCCAGATTTCATCCCATAATCAGAGGGCAATTATCGTAATTATGACAACGATTGGTTTTCCAGTTGGTAGAATGTGGGGAAATTAGCTTGCAAAGAGGCGTGTTGTTTTGGTTTGCTCTTTTCCAAAATGTAAGCCGAGAAGAAAAGTTCATATTTGAAACACGCCATCTTGGCCCAAAGGCGTAAGACCTTATACCATCTGGCTCAGTATTGTTTACTTTTAATTGGCAGCCACTTTTCAGTATCTCCCGCAGAGAGAGGTTTTTCCCAACAGTTGCTGTCTGAGACCTAACTAAAGATGCTTGTTCACTCAAGTGGTTTGTATGCATATTTGTCTGCGAGATGATGAGAAAGATGATGTATGCATATTTGTCTGCAGATGATGAGAGGGAGGGCATCTTGGGTATCTTCTGGGCATGGAGTAGGGGTCACTGGGGGTGTGGGGGGGAGGTAGTTGTGAATTTCCTGCATTGTGCAGGGGCTTGGACTCGATGACCCTGGTGGTCCCTTCCATCTCTATGATTTTATACACTGATGGGGTTTGAACTGGTGAACCCTGATAGGGAAGGATCTTCGGGTTATAGTGGACAGCTCAGTGAAAACGTCGGCGTGCAGTGAAAATGAAAAAGGCAAGCGCCACGCTGGAGATTAAAGGGGAAAGGGACTGAAAATAAAACTTCAAGTGTTGTATAGACTTCCGGTGCAGTTCTGGTCACCCCAACGAGAAAAAAGATACTGCAGAGCTGGGGAAAGCGTACAAGAGGGGCCACCAAAATGATCAAGGGGTTGGAGCATCTTTCCCATGCGGAAAAGTGAAAGTGTTTGGGGATTTTCAGGTTAGGGAAAAAGCTCACCAAGGAGGGGCGAGAACTGCGTGCCGTCTGCACGCCCCTCCTAGCAATGGCCTCTCTCACTTTCCAAGAACATGGCGCCGCATTTGAGAACGGTGCGCACGAGAGCCACGTGCGGCTTCCGAGCCACTGAGTTAGATATCACTGCCTTCGATGTTTTAAAATGGCACAAAGAGTTTGGAGCCTGGAAACGCTGGTAGCGCTGTGTGAAGCAACTGCGTCATTTTACTTCACCCTAAGACTAGTCCAGTGAACGGGGAACCCTCTTGTTTGTTGGAATATTAGACTATCAGAGCCGGCATGATGTAGTGGTTAAGAGCGGTGGTGTGGAGCAGTGAACTCCGATCTGGAGAAGCGAGTTTGATTCTCCACTCCTCCACATGAGTGGCAGAGGCGAATCTGGTGAACTGGGTTGGTTTCCCCACTCCTACACACGAAGCCAGCTGGGTGACCTTGGGCAAGTTACAGCTCTGTTAGAGCTCTCTCAGCCCCACCTACCTCACAGGGTGTCTGTTGTTGGGAAGGGAAGGTGATCGTAAGCTGGTTTGAGTCTCCCTTAAGTGGTAGACAAAGTCAGCATATAAAAACCAGCTCTTCTTCTAGTGTTCTCTGTTGCACCTTTTGTGTCATGCCCTCTGTTTCTGGATTTTGTAGCTCGCTCCTTCCTTGGGGGACTTTCAGCTGCAGTGCTTCATGCTTCTTCGCTTCTTGAACATCCTCCCAGGGCTTAACTTCCGCCAGGGTGCCTTTGGGGTTTATCCTGGGCACTGGTTTCAGAGCCAGGGTTCAGACACCGGACTAGCGAAGGATAAATTAGAGAGTCTTCGAGCACATGCAGAGTCTTTCCCTCGCTACCGAGCAACTGAAACGGGCTCCGTTTGTTTAAAATAGGTGAGTGTCTGCATTTAGCTGCTGCCTTGGATAGCTCCAAAATTTGGATCTCCAAAAGGTAGAGGCCAGCTAGAGGGTGCTGGAAAGAAGGTGTTTTGCAATCTTTGGGGCCTCTGCCAGTAGCAATGCCAGCTTCCTCTGAGATTTTCAAAATGCAAATTTGTTGAATTTTTAAATGGCTTTAAAAAAAATGTGATCTTTACCGGCAACTCCTCTCCGCTTTCTCTGGAGAACTGCTTTTGCCGTGCCTTTGCTCAGACCTCAGCTGTCGGCTGAGCCGCCTCTCCTCCTTTCTCAGAGACACACTCTTCCCACTCTGTCTAGCTTCCCAGCCTTAATTTATTCAACTCCCACTCTTTCGCCAGCCCTTAGCCAGCGTGTGCCAGGTTTTCTAGAGGAACGCTTTCCCTTGGGCGGAGCTTGCAGCTGTGCCAGCTTATAGCTGTGCCTGTGGGAGCTGACAGATGGGCAGTGTCTTTTGCCCAGAATTGGCTTCTGCTTCTTTGGAAGGGTCATTGCAGGGGCAGTTTTGGGACAGTCTGATTCGGCATTTCCTGAGGGACGTCTGTGCCCCTCTTAGGGCCCTTGGGAAGGTCTGATCACCCATGCTGACCTGTGTATGCACCTTTTATGGATTCTCTCATAGTATTAGAACAGCAGGGTCATCTGCTGAAGCTGGAGGGTGAGAGATTCAAAACTGATAAAAGGAAGTATTTCCTCCCTGCCCTCAGGATGTGGTGATGGCTGCCAACTTGGAAGGCTTTAAGAGGGGAGTGGACATGTTCTTGGGGGAGAGGGGTATTCATGGCTACTAGCTAAAATGGATACTAGTCATGATTCATACCTGTTCTCTCCATGATCAGAGGAGCATGCCGAATATATTGGGTGCTGTGGAATGCAGGCAGGATGATGCTGCTGCAGTCGTCTTGTTTGTGGGCTTCCTGGAGGCCCCTGGTTGGCCACTGTGTGAACGGACTGCTGGACTTGATGGGCCTGGGTCTGATCCAGCATGGCTTTTCTTACGTTCTTATGTCCTAAAGAAGGATGGTTTGGAGCTGTGGTTTTCTTACCGTGTTTCAGGGAATCATGGAAAGCCCATCAAGAGATCTACAGTGAGAAGATCAATAGCAGTAGACAGGTTTCCCTGAAAACCTGGCCAGCTCAGCTAATGTACTCTCTTGTAGGCACCCAGGTGGCAGTGCTGAGTATGTAACAGTGCGCATATTCAATACAGGGGAATGCACGGCCAATGTCCCCTGTGAACAGATAGCATATTTAGTGTCCAAAGTGTGTGTTAGTGTCCTTGCAGTACCATGTTTACAGCGGGTGTTGCTAATCATGGCTATCCTCACCCGCTATCTTCTATTTACATATATAGTATTCTTCAATCAGAAAACGTATCACTGCTTTGCACTATTGATGAAATGCTGTTAATAGGCTACTTGGCTACTTCCCTTCTATAGGCTTATTTCACAATGTTTAATTAAACGCTTATTCATAATATACTTTCCATTTCTCTCAAAATTCTTCCGTCGGTCTTTTATTGACAATATCCGTCAGCTTGGCCATCACTGCATACAGGGCCGGTGCTACCATTAGGCAAACTAGGCGCTGCCTAGGGCTCAGGCCTCAGAGGGGCACAGAACTGGCCCGAGGGGCACTGTTTTAAACAGATTAGTTTGTTGGGAAAAAATGCAACTGACAATTTGTATTTTTTATTTTTAGATAAGTACCACAACAGTGCTATGGAATATAATAACGGCATTTTCCCGTGTATAAGACTATGTTTTTTTCTTTAAAATTTTGCCCCAAAATTGGGGGTTGTCTTATACACAGAAGACGACCCCTATTTTTTCTTAATTTTGGGTTAAAAAAAGGGGGTTGTCTTATACATGGGGGCGTCTTATAGACAGAGAAATAAGGTAATTATAATGTCTTATTAAAGGTTTTGTGCTTTTTTTCCCCTATAAGACATCTCCCCATATTGTCATCCTTTCCTGGGAGATCGGAAGAAGCTAAAGTTTCCCTTCTCTTAGCAGACTCCTCTCGGGAGATAACCACCCCAAGTAGCCAAATTCTGCCTCCGGTCTAGTGGGATTCGTAAACGGCTAATTGAAAACTTCTCTCCATAGAAGATCTTTCCTCCTCTTCTTCAAATCATCCTTCCCAGAATCATCAACTTTTATTATTTTAACCTAACTTTGATTTACCGCACTTGTATTCCCAGCGATGTATAAAGAGTTTGAAAACGTTATAAAAAATCCTGTTCGCACTTTGGCCCCTTTAGCTCTGAAGACGTCTTCCAACCATTTGTAAGCCGTGGTATCCAAAAACCCTTTTAAAGCGATGTTTTTTACAACCTTTTCAAACTCTTAATACGTCGCTGGGAATACAAAGTGCGGTAACCCCCATTGTATCGAAATTAAAAAAAACTTGATTGGACTATAAGATATCTGTTTCTGAAAATTGGTTAGCAATGGGGGGGCCACGAGAAGTTAGCCCTTCCTAGGGCACGAAATTGACTGACTGCATATTCAGCTAGTTTCTCCGGCCAGTTATTTCCCTGGCTCGGTGTTGTGTTTAAACAGGCAATGCCTTTTGGCTTCTTCTTGCCCCTGGCCTGTTGCAGTGATCGCCAATGCCTAACGATGGGTCGGTGGTGCCTTGACGGTCGCTGCTGCGCTTGTTTGGGTGCCGGGTCCCTCCCGGTCGTCGGCTTTCGGGGACAACTTATCCGAGCTGACAGCTGGGCATTGTTTCCTCTGTTATGAATTCTGCAACAGTTGTGCTCTGGGCTGCGTGGATTAGAGAAGCTCTCTGGTTTTTCTGAATGGAATTTGTACGGAGGATAACTTGGCAAACACAGGGAAGAATGGTGTGTGTGGGGGGGAAGGGGTGCAGACTGATCTCAAGCACATCACAAGGTGGGATTTCAGCTCACTAGCTGTCCTTTTTTGGAGAGTTCCACTGGATTCCACAGCGGTTCAGTTCAGGGGTACTTGCTCATTTTTTAAAGTCTGAATTCATCATCATTGGAGACTGACTTTTTTCAGAAATACTCCTATGTGACTTTAAACTTCGATCTTGCCAATTTTTGCAAATTTTGTAATATTATCCTCTATGTGTAGTCACTGTGTATGTGTATTGTAAACATTATGAATACTGTTTTCATCTTTGCATACATTGTTGCTCCTGTACTGAGTTCCTTATCTCCATGATATTAGTACAGGGGTGCCAGCTTTTCCTCAACCTCCAGGTAGTAGCTGGAGATCTCCTGCTATTACAGCTGATCACCAGTCGATAGAGACCAGTTTCCCTGGAGAAAATTGCCGCTTTGGCAATTGGACTCTATGGCCTTGAAGTCTCTCCCCAAACCCTGCCCTCCTCAGGCTCCGCCCCAAAAACCTCCCGCCGGTGGTGAAGAGGGACCTGGCAAGCCTAATGAAGGGGCTACCTAGAGGTTGCCTGCTTCATTCTCACCTAGGGTTGCCAGGTCCCTCTTCGCCACCGGCGGGAGGTTTTGGGGGGTGGAGCCTGAGGAGGGCGGGGTTTGGGGAGGGACTTCAAGGCCATAGAGTCCAATTGCCAAAGTGGTCATGTTCTCCAGGGGAACTGATCTTTATCGGCTGGAGATCAGTTGTAATAGCAGGAGATCTCCAGCTACTACCTGGAGGTTGGCAACCCTACTCTCACCTTGTGTACAATCACTAGCAACAGTAAGACCAGCCTGTCTCTAGCAACTGGCTAAAATGGCAGGTTTTCACCTCTGTCCTGGAAAGAACTTTGCTTATACATAGGCTCCTTGCTGCCTTTTTAGGTGGGTTTTTTTAGACCACGGCCCGGGTTCTAAATATGTTCTTTGCACCAAAAACAAAAAACAGGAGCCTTTCATGTTTTCTTTTGCTGGTAGCAACCCAACAAAATAGCCATTTCCTTCATTGATAAAGATCTCTCCATTTTCCCCCAGACAGGAAGCATGGATACGAAATAATTGCTTGCCCTATTATTGGAACATGGCTTGGCACTAGTAAGTGGGGAACTCCAGATGTATTTATGGTGGTGTAGCTATAAAGGATGTGGCTGAAACACAATGGAAGTCTGCTGTTGCAGCGGGCACCACAGCTGTTCCAGTGGAAGGAATAAACTGTATCAGGGCAGCTATTTGGGCAGCTGAGGGCCACACCCCTTGTTTCCTACCCTCCTGTACCACTAAGGGTGCCAACCACCAGGTACTAGCTGGAGAACTTCTGCTATTACAACCGATCTCCAGCCGACAGAGATCAGTTCACCTGGAGAAAATGGCCACTTTGGCAAGTGGACTCTATGGCATTGAAGTCCCTCTCCTCTAGGGTTGCCAGGTCCCTCTTTGCCACCAGCAGGAGGTTTTGGGGGTAGAGCCTGAGGAGGGTGGGGTTTGAGGAGGGTAGGGACTTCAATGCCATAGTGTCCAATGGCCAAAGCGGCCATTTTCTCCAGGGGAACTGATCTCTATTGGCTGGAGATCAGTTGTAATAGCAGGAGATCTCCAGCTACTACCTGGAGGTTGGCAACCCTATATCCAGCCGATAGAGATCAGTTCACCTGGAGAAAATGGCCGCTTTGGCAAGTGGACTCTATGGCATTGAAGTCCGTCCCCAAACCCCGCCCTCCTCAGGCTCTGCCCCAAAGAAGAGAAGAAGAAGAGGAGTTGGTTTTTATGTGCCGATCTTCTCTACCACTTAAGGGAAACCGGCTTACAATCACCTTCCCCTCCCTGCAACAGACACCCTGTGAGGTAGGTGGGGCTGAGAGAGCTCTAACAGCTGTAACTTGCCCAAGGACACCCAGCTGGCTTCGTGTGTAGGAGTGGGGAAACCAATCCAGTTCACCGGTTGAGCCTCCGCCACTCATGTGGAGGAGTGGGGAATCGAACCCAGTTCTCCAGATCAGACTCCACCGCTCCAAACCACCGCTCTTAACCACTACACCACGCTGGCTCCCAAAAACCTCCCACCGGTGGCAAAGAGGGACCTGGCAACCCTAGACATAATGACGGGTGGGTTGGAGTTGGATGCTAACAATTCCTTTGCTCTTCCACTGAAAATACTGCCCCCTCCCCCATTGTAAATCATTTTCTCTCTAGGTTCTCAAATCAAAGATTATCCCAGCCAGGGTTGGGGATTTATTGCCCTCTGAAGGGATGGGTGAGGGGGGCAATTTGCAAGAGGAGAGTAGGCAGGTGGGGCAGGGGTTAAATGCCCCATTCCTCTCCCCTGTGAACGGCCCTGAATTTGTGCTAATGTAGTACGTGTGGGTTTGGGGGACATGCATATGCTGAGATTTTGACATAGCTGCAAGTTCATCGCAACATTCCTCAAGCTAATTATGTGTCGCATGAAGAAATACTTCCTTTGCTCTGAATGTCACTGGCTGACCCTCAGACTCTAGTATGCAGGGAAAGGAAGAGACGTTTCTTTCTATTCAATTGCTCCACAATTTCCAAGCCTCCATAATATCTTCGCCTTTATCATCTTTTCTGCTCGCGGCTTTCCCATGTCTCCATCCTGCGACTCTAGTGTAAAGCGTAGAGACCAGCACCACATTTTCCAGTGAGCTGCGGGTCTTAACGTGAGCCAGCAAAACTCAGATGTAACACCTGCTTTCAGGAGCAGCGCTCAGCTCTGGATATAACTGGAAATACGATAAACATGCCAGTTAATGTAATGTTATGTGCTAACTAAGCTATAAATGATGTATTTGGGGTTGCTGAGTATGCATTTTTTGCTTTGCAAATTTTAAATGCATTCATGGTCCGTGCATTGGTGGTCCATGCAAGACATTGGTGGTCCGTCCAAGTTGGTCAACCCCTGATACAAATAATGGGGAAATGGGCTGTAGACGGGTGAGCAAAGTGCCAGCTCAGACTCTTTTCCCAGCTGGCTTTGTTCTACCTTTCTTATGGCTCTTACTTCCTCTCTTTCTCTTGGTGACCCTTCCCTGAGAACCAGTGTGGTGTAGAGGTTAAGAGGGGTGGTTTGGGGCAGTGGATTCTAACATGGGGAACCGGGTTTGATTTCCCGCTCCTCCACATGAGCAGCGGACATTAATCTGGTGAACTGGGAAATAATCAAACCAGTTTACAATCCCCTTCCCTTCCCCTCCCCACAACACCCTGTGAGGTAGGTGGGGCTGAGAGAGCTCGAAGAGAGCTGTGACTTGCCCAAGGTCACCCAGCTGGCTTCATGTGTAGGAGTGGGGAAACCAACCCAGTTCACCAGATTAGCCTCTGCCGCTCATGTGGAGGAGTGGGGAATCAAATCTGGTTGTCCAGATCAGACTCCACCACTCCAAACCCCCCTGACACAGAGTGGTAAGCTGCAGTATTGCAGTCCAAGCTCTGCTCACGACCTGAGTTCGATCCCAACGGAAGTTGGTTTCAGGTAGCCGGCTCAAGGTTGACTCCGCCTTCCATCCTTCCGAGGTCGGTCAAATGAGGACCCAGCTTGGTGCTGGGGGTAAAGGGAAGATGACTGGGGAAGGCACTGGCAATCCATCCTATAAACACACTCTGCCTAGGAAACGTTGGGATATGATGTCACCCCATGGGTCAGTAATGACCCCGTGCTTGCACAGGGGACTACCTTTACCTTTTTACCTTTAAGGTATGCAAACCTTTCTGTTAAGTCTTCCTTACACAACCAGGAAGGTAAAATGCTTCTAGTTATGCTGGTGAGCTCTATATCTCACTGTGAATATATCATAAAGATGTATGTTCCCATGAAGACTGTGTACTCTTTCCCCCCCAATACTTTCATTTTTTTTTAAAAAGAACTCAACTGTATAAGGACTTAAAAAGCAATTGCAATTCCTTTGTATCTGTCTTGTAGACCCAACGTATGTGGATCACGTTACAATGCCTACTGTTGTCCTGGATGGAAAACCCTCCCTGGTGGAAACCAGTGCATAGTCCGTAAGTTGAGTTTACTATTTATTTGGGTTAAATATAAGTATTCCCTATTACTAGGTACGGGTGTGAAAGCTGGACAATGAAGAAAGCTGGCAGGAAGAAAGTAGACTCCTTTGAAATGTGGCATTGGAGGAGAGTGCTACTGATACCGCGGACTGCCAAAAAAAACCCCAAATCAGTGGGTTATAGATCAAATCAAGCCGGAACTGACCCTAGAAGCTAAAATGACTAAACTGAGGCTATTGTATTTTGGTCACATTATGAGAAGACAAGAGTCACTGGAAAAGACCAGTAATGATAGGAAAAGTTGAGGGCAGCAGGAAAAGAGGAAGACCCAACAAGAGATGGATTGACTCAATAAAGGAAGCCACAGCCCTCAATTTGCAAGACCTGAGCAAGGCTGTCAAAGATAGGACATTTTGGAGGACATTGATTCATAGGGTCGACTTGACTTGACGGCACTTAACAGACACAAATATAAGTTCCCTATTTGCTTTCTTAAAACTAGGTTTGCTGTGTCTTCAAATGTCTTTTTAAAAAAAGTATTCATTGTCCGATTTACCTGGCAGAGCATCTACTTTGCATGCAGAAGATCCCCAGCTTCATGTGTAGTTAAAATGATCAGATAGTAGCTGATGGGAAAAAACCTCTGTCTGAGACCAGGGAGATCTGCTGCCAGTCAGAGAAGACAATACCGAGTATTATAGACCAGCGGGCTGACATAAATGTAAGGAGGTTTCTCTCTAGTATCAGAGGAGCAGGCCTATTGTATTAGGTGCTGTGCAACACAGGCAGGACAATACTGCTGCAATCGTCTTGTTTGTGGGCTTCGTAGAGGCACCTGGTTGGCCATTGTGTGAACAGACTGCTGGACTTGATGGGTCTCGGTCTGATCCAGCAGGGCTTTTCTTATGTTCTTATGTGTTCCCTGCAACTTTCATAAAGGTGAGCCAGAGTTTTCTTAGGTGAACAATCTAGTTTGGGGAACACAGCGCTGATATGTAGGGCTGTTAGTTTGGTAAAAACCGAACTGAAAAAATATTGAATAAATGCCAATTCAGTAAATTTCTGGTTCGTGTTTACTGAATCAGCAAAATCCAGGAGGTTGGCAAAGCTGAATTTGCCATTCCCAAAAATTTGGCTTTATCAGGAACATCTTTCCGCTGCTCCTGCGGGGGGCATTTTTGCAGGTAGAGGTCCCAGATTTTCAGGGTAGCTAGAAGGGATGCTCCTTGCAAGAACCCCAACGTTTGGTGAAGTTTGGGTCAGAGGGTCCGATGTTATGGGGTCTGGAAGAGGTCGCCCCCATCCTCCTCCATTAAAACCAATACAAACGGTTTTGAATGCATTCTTATGGAGAAAGGGGGCAACCCCTTCCAGACCCCATAACTTCAGACCCCCTGACCCAATCTTTACCAAACTTGAGGGTTCTTGCAAGGAGAGTCCCTCCAAGCTACCCTGAAAATTTGGGACCTCTACCTGCAAAAATGCCCCCCAGGAGCTTTGCAAAAATAATTCCCATTGCTCCCGGGGAACATTTTTGCAAGTAGAGGTCCCAAATTTTCAGGGTAGCAGGAAGGGACTCTCCTTGCAAGAACCACCAAGTTTGGTGAACATTGGGTCAGGGGGTCTGGAGTTATGGGGTCTGGAAGGGGTCGCCCCCATCCTCCTCCATTGAAATGCATTGGCAAAGTGGCTCTGTTCAGAATCTTTAGTGTGATCTTAGCAATGTATCTCTACACTACCATCCTGGCAGATACGTGGGTGCATTCTAGTTCCTGCTAAAGGGAGAGAGCCACCAGTTCTCTGGGTTCTAAGCCTCCAATGACATGTGGCGAAGCATCCCTTCCCACCCCACAACAAAACATTTTCCCTTTGTAAACTAAGGCAAACATCTGCACATTGCGTGTTTCTATTCTTTTCTTGAGTGTGATGTTTGCTATAACGTGTTCCTGATGTAGAAGCCTGTGCCTACGAGCGCTCCTCAAGGGTTGCACCCCCCTGTTGCTTTTTTCACACCATTCCTTTGCCTGTATTTGTTTGTTTAAATTTACTCTACATACTGGTGTTAAAACTGGTGACTTGGATTCTAAGCCTTGCACTGGGGGGTGGGGGCAGGTCCTCTGCTGTGGGGCAGTTTCCTCTGGCATTGGGAACTTCCGCTCTGGCAAGACCAGCATCTTTCTGTGATCCGAAAGGCACCTTGCGCCATAGGAAATCTCCGCAGTAAACAAAGAGGTTCAGAAGCAGAAGCGAGGCTTAAGATCCAAGCCAGTGATTACAGAATATCGGGGCGGGGGATCATTTTTTAAAACCTCAGTGAAATTCACCATTAAAACAGTAAGCAAGATCTTGCGATTTTAAAAAATTAAGTTTGTAATTTTCTAATGCCACTAAAATGGTAGAGCCGTGTAGCAAAAGTGTGCTTACTGAAGCAGCCCCTTAAAATGAATAGAAGAAGAGTTGGTTTTTATATGCGGGCTTTCTCTACCACTTAAGGAAGAATCAAACCGGCTTACAATCACCTTCCCTTCCATCTCCCCACGACAGACACCCTGTGAGGTAGGTGGGGCTGAGAGAGCTGTGACTAGCCCAAGGTCACCCAGCTGGCTTCATGTGTAGGAGTGGGGAAACCCACTCAGTTCGCCTGGAAAAAACGGCCGCTTTGCCCATTGGACTCTATGGCATTGGAGGCCCCTCTCCAAACCCCACCCTCCTCAGGCTTCAGCCCCCAAAATCTCCAGGTAATTTCCAACCTGGAGCTGGCAACCCTATTCCCAATGCAGAAAATGGGGGGAAAGATTTAACTGGGCATAGTCATTTTCCTTTTTTACTTAGATGAAGTTGTGCAATGTGGGAATTCACCCTAGCTGCAGTGGAGTTAATATCAGCCAGCCCAGAGAGGACATGCGCAGCACAAAGGATGCGCATGTCCACTCACTTCGCCAATGCTTAAAAGGTAGGTAGCTGTAGGAGAGCATGCTGATCTCTTTAAAGCTTACTCTTCTCTCTCTATTTTTTTCTCCGCAACAGCAATTTGTAGACATTCTTGTGGAGATGGATTTTGCTCCAGACCGAACATGTGTTCTTGTCCCAATGGCCAGATTGCCCCTTCCTGTGGCTCAAAATCAGGTATGTATTTCCAGGGCATATCAATCTTCTCTTCTTACCTTCTTGAGCGGGCAGGGTGGTGTTTTTTTAACTTGCTGGTAAAGTAGTAGTTCAGACAACTAAACACTGAGTCAGTATTAATCATTTACCACAACTAAGGAGAGCTGGTGACTGGGGAACTAGCTATTGCAGACATTCCTTAACGGCTAGATTAAAAACAACCAGTTCCATACGTGTATTGGCAATCGTATTTGGCTTGCCGGTTGTTATACGCTTTCTGGAAAGTTCTTCATGCTTCTGTCCTGTGTGGCTGGAGAAGGCAATGTTAAGTTATAAGGATAGGAAAGCAGATGATGAGAGGGAGGGCAGATGATGAGAGGGAGGGCATCTTAGCCATCTTCTGGGCATGGAGTAGGGGTCACTGGGTGTGTGTGTGGGGGAGATAGTTGTGAATTTCCTGCATTGCGCAGGGGGTTGGACTAGATGACCCTAGTGGTCCCTTCCAACTCTATGATTCTGTGATAAAACAGTATAAATGTGGGGCTTCAGTTCCTCCTTCGTTAGGACCAAACAGTAGGGCTGAGCTGCTTGTACCATCCGTTGGCTAACTACTCTTTGGATGATTGTGTCAACAGTAATCATGGGCTTATTCACAGGGGAGTTTGGGATTCCTGTTAGAGACTGAAATACAGAGTATTTTTTTAGGTATTGAAACCAATCTGAGTTATCGACTGATATGGATGTTCTTTTTTTGCAGATTTTTAAAAAATTGTAATTATTGCATATATTACATTATATAATAACTTGACGCAAAGAAGGGGGAAGAGAGAAGAAGGGTGCTTACAGCAATTCATAAGAATGAGAAGGGTACATCTTACTTGGGTTGCCAGCTCTCTTTTTGCCACCGGCGGGAGTTTTTTTGGGTGGAGCCTGAGGAGGGTGGGGTTTGGAGAGGGACCTCAATGCCATAGAGTCCAATTGCCAAAGCGGCCATGTTTTCCAGGCAAGCTGATCTCTATTGGCTGGAGATCAGTTGTACTCTTTCACATAGACTTTCATGCTTCCAGTACGGATGTTTTCTTATGTTTGATGTTCAGTAGTTATTCAAGAGTGTGAATTGTATTTTGTGTGTGTTGGGGTGTTTTGACGGTGGTTATAGTATAAGTATTTACAGTAGGTTAGAGGTAGTGCTGTTAGGTGGATATAGTTGTTATATTGTATTAATGAAACAATGGTTGTATAGGCATTTTTTAGACTGTCAGTTTGTGAGATTTACAAATTTGAGCCTTTGTGCCGTTTTTTCTTCTTCTTATAACACAGTTAATTCAGTGTAGACTACTTGGAGGTTGGAAACCCTAAAGGTAAAGGTCCCCTGTGCAAGCACCGGGTTATTCCTGACCCATGGGGTGACGTCACATCCCGATGTTTCCTAGGCAGACTTTGTTTAGGGGGTGGTTTGCCAGTGCCTTCCCCAGTCATCTTCCCTTTACCCCCAGCAAGCTGGGTCCTCATTCGACCGACCTCGGAAGGATGGAAGGCTGAGTCAACCTTGAGCCGGCTACCTGAACCCGACTTCCATCGGGATCGAACTCAGGTCGTGAGCAGAGATTGGGACTGCAGTACTGCAGCTTACCACTCTGCGCCACGGGGCTCTTACCTTACCCTACATCTTACCAAAACCCTTTTCATCCCAAAACACAATGGTTTTTTTTTTTTAATAAAGTTTTCTGCAGAATTTAACATTTCTTCTGATTATTCAGTCCCTGACCTCTTCAGTGCTTCATTGGTAAAGAAGATTCTTAAATGTGTTACAGTTTTTTTTTTAATTTGTAAACTAAGAAGCAGCCGGGGATGTTTAATTCTTTACATCTGTTCTTCCACTGGACCTCAACACTGAGACGAGGCTGGTGAAAATAGTTATGAATGTCGTAACAAAATTCCATATCCTCCTCTGCATTTATCCTCCTAGACCTCGCAGATGTTGTCTGTCCACTTTGTTCTCCCTTCCCCCCAAATATTTCAAAGAGTTTGTGGATGGGAGCGGGCCCCACCCTCTCTTGTGGGCTTAACACATTTGAACATTGGTTTTTTGCAACGGACATTGTCATACCTCACAATGAAGATGCTGAGTGAAAATGACTGCCTCCGTTCCTTAGCCATTAATTTTTTTTAAAAAAAGGTTTAACAGCAGACAAGATGTACTCTGAAGGAAGCATCTGCCCAGATATATAGATAACCTTTAGTCTTGCTGTGCTTATTTATCTCATGGGAATATAAAAAATTGCCTGTCTGCCAAGAATTCCCCGAATGTCCAGAATTTTGTTTTTGGAAGAGGCTTTTAGAAGAGGCTTGCTGGTTGCATCCAGAATGCTGGTTGCATCCAGAATGCATCCTTTACATAAGCCATGTTTTGCCAAATTTAGGTCCTTTCAAAGTGTGCAGACGTTTGACTTGCACAGCATTCTTTAGAATACAGATGTTGGAAGCTGTATTTTTGTGATTTATTATTATTATTATTGTGGAAGCCTGCACGGCAGAGGGGTGGACTGGATGGCCCTTGTGGTCTCTTCCAACCTTGTGTGATTTTGTGATTTGTATTGCATACATAGGTTGCCAGGTCCCTCTTTGCCATTGGCGGGAGGTTTTGGGGGCGGAGCCTGAGGGGGACAGGGTTTGGGGAGAGGAGGGACTTTAATGCCATAGAGTTCAATGGCCAAAGCGGCCATTTTTCTCCAGGTGATCTGATCTCTATCGGCTGGAGATCAGTTGAATTAAAAATATAAGCTCGCATGAATCCTCCCGAAGCTTTGGGAGGATTCATGCGTACTTATATTTTTAATTGACGCGTTCCCTAGCATGATTGTCTTATCGGCAACATTGGATACAATTCGTTCTTAATGACTGCCGGTCAATTTCTAACATTTTGAGCTGAAGAAGCCTCTCGAAACGTGGACACAAGACTAGCCACACATTCTCCATCTTTTCATTGTCGGACCTTGACTAATTTGATGCGATCGGATTTGTGGGTGGGGTGTTGCTGCATCTTCAGGGCTTTTTGCTCCAATTGTATCATTGTATTGAGTTTCTATTTGAGATTCTTGGTTTCATATCGTTGGTTTCATGATTATCAACCACAATTTGTGGTATGTTGGGCATGATGTTAATGCCTAATAAATTGTGAATTGTAAGTTGTAATTTGTGTTGATTATATTTGAGCCCTCGTGCTGCCAACTACCTGGCAGTTGGCAACCCTAGCCTGCGAATCTGCAATAGGAGTGGAAGATAACCTTAGCACTGAGTTTTAGATAGGGTTGCCAGGCTAGAGACTTTTTTTTTTTTAAGAAAGCTGGGAATTCAGAGAACCTGTTACACATATTGCTATCATGGTAAATTAATATTCTAGTTAGGGTTGCCAGCCTCCAGGTACTAACTGGAGATCTCCTGCTATTACAACTGATCTCCAGCCGATAGAGATTAGTTCACCTGGAGCAAATGGCTGCTTTGGCAATTAGACTCCCTTTGGCGTTGAAGTCCCTCCCCTCCCCAAATCCCACCCTCCTCAGGCTCAGCCCCAAAAACCTCCCACCAGTGGCGAAAAGGGACCTGGCAGCCCTAATTCTAGTGATGATTGGTTTTGAATTGCAAAATGCCCTGTGGTACTAGCTGGAGATCTCCAGGTACTAGCTGGAGATCTCCTGCTATTACAACTGATCTCCAGCCTCTAGAGATCAGTTCCCCTGGAGAAAATGGCCACTTGGCAATTGGACTCTATGGCATTGAAGCCCTTCAGGCTCCGCCCCCAAATCCTCCTGCCAGTGGCGAAGAGGGGCTTGGCAACCCTACCTGTGGCCCAGGGTAGGGGGGTAGCCACTTCTGAGGGGCTGAGGCAGGGGAACTGTGGGGAAACCTGCCATGCGGAAGCCCGGTTGCTGCTGGCTTTATTAGCGGCCACACCAGCAACAGGGAAAGCACACGAGCCCGTCCCCCGTGTAGAAAACAGGGGTGCTATTTTATTCTTTAGAGAAGCATACAGGTAGGGTTGCCAGCTCTGGGTTGGGAATTACCTGGAGATTTTGGGAGTGGAACTTGAGGAGGGGGCGGGATTTGGGGAAGGGAAGGACTTCAGTGCCATAGAGTCCGATTGCCAAAGCGGCCATTTTCGCCAGGTGAACTGATCTCTATCGGCTGGAGACCTGTTGTAATAGCGGGAGATCTCCAGCCACCACCTGGGGGTTGTAGTCAAAGAGCGGCTACAAGCACTAAGCAGGAGTTCTGGATTCAAAGCCAGAGCACAAGCAAAAATAAGCCCACAATAAGGCTACTCGAATACAATATTGCTGTTTAGAAAAATATATTATGAGGTGAAACCTCACAAACACAACCGCAGTTGAGAAAAAAAGAAATATACAGACTGGTCCAATACAGACCCAATATAATAGCGCACTAGGCGTTACAAAATTGTAAGCATAGGGTAAAAACCCTCAATTCATATCAAGTCCATACATATAAAGTGTAACAAGCAACGGAATCAAGACACTGTGCAATGGGCTTCCGGTATAATTCCCATTTCATGTAGAATTTTCTCAAGCTTCTAGTCCTTCCGTATGCCAAAGGTTCATTCATAAGATAAAGGAGTGTACCTTCCCAGAATGCAACTCTACATACATGCAACTCTACATACAGGGCTTTCTTTTCGTATGGATGGCTGCATGCTGCCCTCTTGCACCGAGTTTGGTGGAGATTCTAGAAGGCAGTACCGTGAATCTGCTGCCCTCTTGACCTGACCCCCCCATGGGGTCAGCCTTTTCATCTCATTCCTCAAAGGGCTATATGGCCGACACCCTGCTGCAGTGGGGAAAATGCCACTTATTGCCTTCCTTTGCTGCAGGATAAAAAAAAAATCACAAGAAGAAGCACAAAAGGCTTGTTAGTGTAAGCAGCAAAGCTTCTGAGGAGAAACTTCAAATTAAAATATATATATGTATACTTAAGTAGAATATGATGCAGCCTTTCATAATGCATACACTCTTTCTAGTATTGGGTGTATTTGCAGTTGGTCAGGGCTACACTTGTGTAGTTAAATATGGGAAATTACAGCAGTACTTTGTTACACGTGAAGAACCCCTTCATTTATGCTCACCAGGCTTAATGTCCTTCCTTCGGAGGTACTAAATGGTGGATTTAAAAATATTCCCTTTGAGAAAAGATGACGTGTTTGCGGCTTGAGTCAATGCAACATGCTATGGCATATAATAATAAACTCATCTGCACGACGGCCCCTGTAAAAAAACAATTCTACCCTTGATCGATAACATGAAATCTAGCCAAGAATCCTCTGTATGCCGTTTTTTATTGAATGATTCTGTTCTTGAAGTCACTCTAAAGTCGGTGGTATTTCTGATGGAAATTGTCAAAACTAGGCCAAAGTTTAAACTGTACTTAAAATGAATGGTCAGAGACCGTTGTGCACTGCTAATGGTATGTTTCTGGGTATATGCCAATAAAGGTTGATTGGATTGGACTGGACTAAACTTGTGTACTCCGTACTTCCGATTTCACGTATATGCAAAATAGCAGAGTTTTACGTTCTCACAGTTGTGCGGTAAGGTTGGGCTTGACAAGAAGGAATGCATAAATTTCAGTTTATCACCCTGGCTTCAGACTTTCCGAGTGGTGGTGGTGGAATGGGACTTCAGGCATGTGGTTTAAGCACCTTTCTCAGTTTATACTGAAATGTAAGTTGAGCGTGTAAATTGCGTTTTATAGAGTCAGGTCTTTGGTCAATACTGTCTACTCCATACTGTCAATACTGTCTACTCCAGCCGACGCGGAAGGAGATTGTAAGCCGGTTTGATTCTCCTTAAAAGGTAGAGAAAGTCGGCATATAAAAACCAACTCTTCTTCTTTGAAAATAATTAAAGCAAATTAGGAATTCTTTTGCACTATTACACAATCATGTATTGTGCATACAAAAGGGGAGGACGTATACTCAGCCTGTATCTTGAAAAATAATGTTTAGAAAAGTATTAAAGCGACTGTTATTTGGTTATCTCAAAGTATTTTAATGCTTTGGTAATCATGTGGGAATGGAAATTAATAGTTGGAGTACCTTACCCTATTTGAAATCAGTTTGTGGTTTAAGTTCCTACCCTGTCTGATGGATGATATCATTTCCTATGTGTATTCTAATCCCTTCTGTTTTCCTAAGACTTTACAAACCTAAATTGGACCACACATTTTAAAACCTTGATACAACTTTTTTTTTTCCTGTTCTGTCTGGGATGGTATCTTCTAGCTAGTTGTTATGAAGATTTGCAGATACTGTACGCACAAACCCTTTTTAAGTGCTATTGACTTCCACGGCAGAGTTGTCCACTGCTAACCAGTGTTAACCAGTGTTAACCAGTGGAAAATTAAGCTTAATTTTGGCCGGACTGGGCCGTTTCTCTTTTGTAGAAGACTGATAGAATTATTGTTGCAGCTTCCTATGGAGCCAGAGTATAAACAAAGGCGATAACAGTATTTTGTATTTTAAAGTAGTAAGCCTAATTTTAAATTAAAGTGTTAACTGTTTAGTTAACTGGTAGTGGTGGGAAGACAAGAGTCACTAGAAAAGACAGCCATGGTAGGAAAAGCTGAGGGCAGCAGGAAAAGGGGAAGACCCAACAAGAGATGGGTTGACTCAATAAAGGAAGCCACAGCCCTCAATTTGCAAGATCTGAGCAAGGCTGTCAAAGAGAGGACATTTTGGAGGACTTTGATTCATAGGGTCGCCATGAGTCGGCAGCGACTTGACTGCACTTAACACAGTGGTGGGTTGGTTTTCAGAATGGAACAGTACAAATCAACTGAAATTTCAGTGTTGCTTCATACCAGCGTTTTTCAGTGGTGGCCGTGCGTCCAAAACCAGTAGTTTTGGTGGAGTGTTTTTTCTTGTGAATCCCCCAGCATGGTTTCTGGGCAGTGCATCCTAGACAAAATGTCTTTTTAAGAGGGTTTTTTTTTGGGGGGGGGGAGAATGCTTATTAAGCGTGCTTTCATAGGCAAGGATATTAACTTTGATAGATTTTGCAGTACTTGTGAAATTTTTTGGCGGCGAAGCCATAATTTAACTTCCGTCTCAACGGATCACGAGATGGTGAATATTATGCAGGCGGTCAGGCCGCCAGCCGGCTTCCTACCTGTCCAGGAAACACAGCGGTTCCTTGTTACTGCCCTTGAGCGCTGGGTCCTTTTGAACACATCAGCCAGAGTATTGGGCGTGCAAAATATTGGGCAAAATAACCCTGCGAACCCGACAGCAATCTTTTCTCCGGAGGAGCTTTTTCATGTGGTTGCTGTTGAGATGGAATCTGTTTCCTGGCTCCCTGTCCTGAGTGTCTGCTCTAGTTGGCATCTGTTCTCGTACAGCAGAGGAGAGAACGAAAATGTGAGAGCTTTTTCATAGCAGCAAAAGAGCCCAGGGTTTTAAGCATTCCTTCTCATTTCTTCCTTATTATCTATACCACGTGAGGGGAGCTTTTTCAACATCTTCAAGCTGAAGAGATTAGATTCTGCGTTTTGGCTACTGGTCGGTAGCACGGGATGAAATGAGATGGGTCGTGACAGGCATCTGGCGTCTTCTCCATGTAGGGCTTCCAACCTCCAGGTGCTAGCTGGAGATCTCCTGCTGTTACAACTGATCTCCAGCCGAAAGAGATCTGTTTCACTTGGAGAAATTGGCCGCTTTGGCAATTGGACTCTATGGCATTGAAGCCCCTCCCATCCCCAAACCCCGCCCTCCTCAGTCTCCACCCCAAAAACCTCCCACTGGTGGCAAAGAGGGTCCTGGCAACCCTAGTAAGATGTACCCTTCTCATTCTTATGAATTGCTGCAAGCACCCTTCTTCTCTCTTCCCCCTTCTTTGCGTCAAGTTATTATGTAATGTAATATATGCAATAATTACAATTTTTAAAAAATAAAAACTGCAAAAAAGAACATCCATATTGGTCTATCGGATTGGTTTCAATATCTAACAAAATACTCTGATTTTCAGAGTGTTTTGTTAGCTATTGGTGAAGAGGGACCTGGCAACCCTTTCTCCGTGTTACAAATCAGGACTGTTTAACCTATTTCCCACTTCCTAAAAACCAAAACAAGAACTATGATTTTATCCTGCTCCCCCGCCCCGAGTGTACAGACTCAATGGTCCGGTTTTGCATTGAACTGAACTTGTTGGGTACTTTAATTACCGTTAAATGTATCTGGGCTTTTAACCATTTGGCCGTTGTGTAGACCGGATGCTGTACTAAACGGACCGCCGGTCTGATCTCGCAGGGCTCTTCTTGTAACTCCTCTGTTCTCTTGATAACAGAAGTTCGTTGCGATCTTTCCTTTTCCTGCCAGTTCTTTCCCTGGAATGTGTGGTTTCAGAGGCCGTAGGGACAGCTAAGCGTTCTGGATTTCCATGCGCTTGTAGTTGCAGTTAGCGCTAAGATTGCTATCGGGTGTTGATATTCCGAGCGACACTTCTGCAATTGAGTAATGCGTTGGTGTTTGTTTTTTTCCCTTCCCCAAGTGCAACATTGCAACATCAGGTGTATGAATGGAGGCACCTGCAGCGAAGACCATTGTCTCTGCCAGAAGGGATACATGGGAACACATTGCGGACAGCGTAAGTAAAGCATCACATTTGGTTTCTGACATGCGTGCTCCAGTCACAAGATGGCTAATAAAACCAGCGTGGTGTGGTGGTTAAGAGCGGTGGTTTGGAAGCAGTGGACTCTGATCTGGAGAACCGGGTTTGATCCCCCACTCCACATGAGCGGCAGAGGCTAATCCGGTGAACTGGATTTGTTTCCCAGCTCCTACACACAAAGCCAGCTGGGCGACCTTGGGCAAGTCACAGCTCTGTTAGAGCTCTCTCAGTCCCATCGACCTCACAGGGTGTCTGTTGTGGGCAGGGGAAGGGAAGGGGATTGTGAGCTGGTTTGAATCTCCCTGAAATGGTAGAGAAAGTCGGCATATAAAAACCCAACTCTTCTTCATTCTTATCAACACATTTCTAGGCTCCTGGTTGACTAGCACGTGACTGCAGAGGATGCCAACAGAATTCTTTCTGACTAGAACAATTAAAATGATCGTCGGACAAATCCACGATAATTGGATGTCGCCTGATGTTGCATTCCTAAAATTCTCATAAACTTTGAAAAGCTTTTTAAGCACAGACGGACTGATTGTTTGAGACCTTTTGCTTAGCAAACTGTGGGTCTGGTTTCTTCTGCATACACAGAGCTAGTCGCAATCCCCTAGGAGTTCTTCACAGAATGGGCTGTAATCCTTCCTTCATTTGAGGGCTTTGTGATGGGTGGCCCTGCTGTAGAGCTGAGCCCTCCACAATATACCCAGCTATTGGACACTTGAAGCTGCCATATACTGAATCAGACCCTCGGTCCATCAAAGTCAGTATTGACTACTCAGACCGGCAGCGGCTCTCCAGGGTCCCAGGCAGAGGTCTTTCCCATCACCTCCTTGCCTAGTCCCTTTAACTGGAGATGCCGAGGGTTGAACCTGGGACCTTCTGCATGCCAAGCAGATGCTCTACCACTGAGCCATGGGCTATCCCCCTAAAGCTGCCTTATTCTGAGTCAGACCCTTGGTCCATCAAAGTCAGTATTGTCTACTCAGACCAGCAGCAGCTCTCCAGGGTCTCAGGCAGAGGTCTTTCACGTCACTTACTTGCCCAATCCCTTTAACTGGAGATGCCGGGGGATTGAACCTGGGACCTTCTGCATACCAAGCAGATGCTCTACCACTGAGCCACAGCCCCTGGTAAATCTTTCTGTGCCTCACTTGCCTGTGGGTAATCGGCTCCTAGCAAGAGTAAGAGTTGGCTGGAGGGGTACAATGGAGGGGAAGGAGAGCAGTGCATCTAGGGCAGTGGTTCCCAACCTTTTTTTGACCAGGGACCACTAGGTGCAGGGACCCCAAGGTTCAAAATAAAAATTCCAGGAATTTGAAAATAAACTTTAATCATAACTGTTAGTTAAGCATTAAACTCAGAATTATATTTGAATATATATATTTTATAATAGAGAAGTTTTAATTGAAAATATTAATTTATTATGGGTTTATAACTTTGTTTCGCGGACCTTAATTTAGTTCTCGCGGACCCCTGGGGGTCCATGGACTCCTGGTTGGGAACCAGTGATCTAGGGGAAGGTTATAACTTCTGCTTCCCGCATGTGCCAAAATCTTGCATTGATGAAGTTGTAACAGATCAGGAGTCAGATTACATTCAGCTATAACTTTCCCCTTGTTTCTCCAGTTAAGTCATAGCTGTATTCATAGTTAAGCTTTTTGGGGGTGGGGTTTTGGTGACACGTGCCTTGGTAAAGTATATCTGAGAAGTCACTTGTGCAGTCTGGCGACCACCACCAAAGGCTCGCTTGCTGGTCAAAACAAGTACGGCCTTTTACGCACGGCTGTTTCCCTCGCGGTCACCCCTTCGACCGCTTTGGGTCTTTGTTTTGATTATGCATGCCGTTTCCGACCATCAGAGGTCGCCGCGCTCTCCCCCTGCATTTCCCCGTGTTTTGCCTCAGTGACAGAGCATCTGCTTGCTATGCAGAAGGTCCCAGGTTCAATCCCCTGCCTCTAGCGAGTAGGTGATGGGAAAGACCTCTGCCTGAGACCCTGGAGAGCCGCTGCCGGTCTGAGTAGACAATACTGACTTTGGTGGACCCAGGGCCTGATTCAGTAGAAGGCAGCTTCATGTGTTCATGTGTTGAGACAAAACAGGTTTCCCCCCCCCCACCCGCCCGCCTTTTCAAGTGTAGAAACACTTCCTCGCTGCATTTTTAAATGGCCCAAATTCACCTGTAAAATGGCATCGTCGTCCACTGGTTGGATTCCCAGATGCCATAGCGTCTAGGTAACGCCTAGATTTCCCCCAGTTTTGCTTTCCAGGACAAGCTTCAGCTTGCAGTTTCGTTAACTGGGGAAACCGTCCCGTTAACCCTTTTTGTTTCCTTCCCTTGTAGCTGTCTGTGAAAGCGGATGCCTCAATGGTGGGAGATGTGTGGCCCCAAACCGGTGTGCCTGCACGTACGGCTTTACTGGACCCCAGTGCGAAAGAGGTAAGTAGCATTTCTCCCCCTTTCTGTAATGAAAAAGGAAAGCTGCAGACCACCGTTTATCTGGTATGCGCACCTTGTATGGAAGGCTAACACAGCCCAGACATCCCTACATACATACCTGGGTTGTTGTTTTGCTATAATACTGTGGTACATGTTGTAATATGTATCAGTGTGCATTATAAGTTATGTTATAAGATCGCTGATGAAGGCCAGGGCCCCCAAAATGCGATGGAATTTGGTTTTAGTTTTTCAACCTGTATTGTTAACCTGTAGTTTATCAACCTGAGCCAGCGTAGTGTAGTGGTTAAGAGCGGTGGTTTGGAGCAGTGGAGTTTGATCTGAAGAACTGGGTTTGATTCCCTGCTCCTCCACATGAGCGGCGGAGGCTAATCTGGTGAACCAGGTTGGTTTCCCCACTCCTCCACGTGAAGCCAGCTGGGTGACCTTGGGCTAGTCTCAGTTCTATTAAGAGCTCTCTCAGCCCCACCTTCCTCACAGGCTGTCTGTTGCGGGGAGGGGAAGGGAAGGTGATTGTAAGCCGGTTTGATTCTGCCTTAAGTGGTAGAGAAAGTCAGCATATAAAAACCAACTCTTCTTCTACTACTTCGTCTAACACAGCCCAGACATCCCTACATACATACCTGGGTTGTTGTTATTATTTTGCTATAATACTGTAGCATATGTTGTAATATGTACTGCTGTGCATTATAAATTATGTTATTAGATCACTGATGAAGGCCAGGGGGCCAAAATACATTAGGAATGTGGTTTAGTTTATCAGTCTGTATTAGTTGCCATTGTACGTTCTTTTAATATAATTTTTTTAATATAGATATTATATCTATAATATTATATCTATAATATCTGTTGCGGGGAGGGGAAGGGAAGGTGGTTGTAAGCCGGTTTGATTCTGCCTTAAGTGGCAGAGAAAGTCAGCATATAACAACCAACTCTTCTTCGACTTCTTCTTCTAACACAGCCCAGACATCCCTACATACATACCTGGGTTGTTGTTATTATTTTGCTATAATATTGTAGTATATGTTGTAATATGTACTGGTGTGCATTATAAATTATGTTATTAGATCACTGATGAAGGCCAGGGGGCCAAAATACATTAGGAATGTGGTTTAGTTTATCAGCCTGTATTAGTTGCCATTGTGCGTTCTTTTAATATAATTTTTTAATATAGATATCAGCACCTTAAAATAAATATATTTCTATACATAATTGGGTCTTTTCCCACTCAACCTTTGGGTACCCACAATTGCTAATACAGCAGCATCATGCAGTTAAATCGTTTGAGTTTTTATCATTCGGAGACTCATTAAGCGTAAGTAAGACTAAGGCCCTCGAAGAAACTTAATCACAGAAAACTAGTGTGTTTTGTGTAGGCAGTGAAATATGTGGCATTTTCTTACCGGCCGCTGCACTTCAAGGTAGCTTCACATGCTTCAGCAAACTGAGAATGTGAAAAAGTGTAAGCATTGTAATTTATACAAGCACTTTTAGTCCGCCCCCGATCTATCCAGAAGAATTGTCTGCCTCCCAAGAGGTATATAGGATTCTGTGTCAGCCCCTCTTGGGTTCTTTTTTGCTCTCAAAAATTCATTTTGGAATGTCCGTTGTAATGCGTGAAATCTCCCACACTTCCTCTGTTGCTTCTGGTTTAGCTGGAAGAGCTGCCGGAAGGGGGGACGCCGACAGGAAAGTTGCATTCTGCTGACAAAAATGTCTTCTGTTAGCGGAAAACTTAATCTGGATCCAACTCAAGGGCCGTTTATGCTTGGTAATTAGCACCCCATTCCAGGCCGAAGAGCCCCGCGTATTTTTTTGATTTCTTCACACTGAAGCTGCCACATACCTGCTTCGCATTTCTTAAGAGCCCCTTTAGCGCGACCTTTTGCATTTGCTCCACCCCCCGCTTCGAAGCATTTACTGAAGGAGCTGTGAAAAATCACAGCCGCGGCTTAGCTATGCAAACTACCATTGCTAATGGCTATGCAAACAAAGGAGCGGGCGAGTGTGTGTGTGTGTGTGTGTGTGTGTGTGTGTGTGTGGAATTTGTTTGACTTTCTCTTGCATCAGGACTGTGAACTGTCCTTTTAAAGGGCAGGTTTAAAAAAGCAGCTTTGAGCGAGCATCAAAATCGACCCTGCGTAAATGGCCATTGTGTGCCTGTGTGGGAGGATTTATCAAAGGTGGGGGCCAGTAGGTAAGGGGAGAGGGGAGCAAAAGAACAACCAACGGAATGGTGCCTTAAGGAAAAGAATAGTTTTGTTCTGTTATACTGACCTTATGTGTTTCATCTAGGTGTCTTTAGGGGGAATCTGTAGAATAGTCTCAAGCAGTTCCCACAGCAACAGAATAATTCTGTTATAATTCTGCACCATTCTGTTATAATTCTGCACCCTTGTTTTTTTGGGGACGGGCCATGGCTCGGTGGTAGAGCATCTGCTTGGCATGCAGAAGGCCCCAGGTTCAATCCCCCGGCATCTCCAGTTAAAGGGACTAGGGAAGAAGGTGATGTGAAAGACCCCTGCCTGAGACCCTGGAGAGCCATGGAGAGGGGCTGTGGCTCGGTGGTAGAGCATCTGCTTGGCATGCAGAAGGCCCCAGGTTCAATCCCCCGGCATCTCCAGTTAAAGGGACTAGGCAAGTAGGTAATGTGAAAGACCCCTGCCTGAGACCCTGGAGAGCCATGGAGAGGGGCTGTGGCTCGGTGGTAGAGCATCTGCTTGGCATGCAGAAGGACCCAGGTTCAATCCCCGGCATCTCCAGTTAAAGGGACTAGGCAAGTAGATGATGTGAAAGATCCCTGCCTGAGACCCTGGAGAGCCACGGAGAGGGGCTGTGGCTCAGTGGTACAGCATCTGCTTGGCACGCAGAAGGCCCCAGGTTCAATCCCCAACATCTCCAGTTAAAGGGACTAGGCAGGTAGGTGATGGGAAAGACCTCCACCTGAGACCCTAGAAAGCCGCTGCCGGCCTGAGTAGACAATACTGACTTTGATGGACCGAGGGTCCGATTCAGTAGAAGGCAGCTTCACGTGTCCTTTTGCTCTGTCGTTGTTGTGGCCTCCTTCTCCTACATTCTGTAAGGGCGGGGGATCTATTCTGAATTCATTCGAGATCTGGGGATGCGGTGCTTTCCACTCGGCCATTCCTGCTGATACTTGCATATGCTGTTTGGAGGCCTGTGCAGATTTTATTTAAGGATGGGAAATCAGGATGGAAGGCTCATGAAACTAGGGCATTTGTTTTGCTTCAGATCTTAAACTCTCAGGCAAAAGCTGGCCAATAAAAAGAAAATGTAATTACATACTTTGTTTAATGCTCAGTGTTTAATGTACAAAAAGTGTCCTGGGCAATTTTTTTGGCAACTGGAGCTACACTCGAGCACCAAAGATATACTTTTCCCCCTGCCCTCCTGTCTTGCTTTGTTTTGACTAGCTTTAGTGAATTCTTCTTATTAAACTTGTATGGATTCGTTATCAGTTCGGTGAGACCACCTAATTTTTTTTTTGCACTTTAGTAGCCATAGCAACCCACACAGCTGTTTCCAGATGAGAACACATCCTTGCTTATCTGCTATACCAAGCAGTTTCAAGGAAATTAGTTCAAGTTTAACTGCATCCTGGAGAGAGATGACAGCAATGGCTATTTAACGGCAATTATCTTGTCGGGCGGTTTGTATTCCTAAAGATAGCATATGTTTTAATTTGAGCAAATGGGCTCAATTTGCTGTCTGGAAAATGCATATGATTGAGTACATATAAAGTAGACTGTAATGTACTCAATCAAGCAAATCCTTTTGACTCCCCACCCTTTCCCCCCAAAATGTACATAATGTGGCACATTGGAATCTGATCACAGTGGTTCAGCCCTGTACTACAAGACAAAAGAAATGTCCCCCATGCTATTCAATCTCTGTGTAAAACCCTTAGGACAAATCATTTTTGGTGATGACACCCAGCTCTACATTTCTTCATCCTAGGGTTGCCAGGTCCCTCTTCGCCACCGGTGGGAGGTTTTTGGGGCGGAGCCTGAGAAGGGCGGGGTTTGGGGAGGGGAGGGACTTCAACGCCATAGAGTTCAATGGCCGAAGCGGAGATCATTTGTAATAGCAGGAGATCTCCAGCTAGTACCTGGAGGTTGGCAACCCTACTTCATCCAGATCGCCTAGTGATGCAGGAGCGGGTCTGACCTATTTTTTAAAAAGCAGGCACTAAAACCAGAAGTATAAAACCAGCATAAAAGCAGGCAAAGGAACCGGACAAGGAAATACAACCGATGAGTTAAAGTATTTAATGGAATAAGTATTTGCTTTTGATTAAGTGTGCATTTTGTGGTTGATCGGTAGAATTCCCACTGACGCTGTGAAACTCTGTAAATGTACCCGTAGGCCAGAAGTGTTACTGATATTTTTTACCTTGCACTTGATTTGGGACTTTTTTGCGGTTTTCAGAACTCTGGCGCTTGTTTTGCTACTATTGAACTGTGTCATCTTGAGACCCTGATTTATTTAAAGGTCGTAACACGATTGCTTTCGTTGTATACCTTTCCTTTTATTTCAAGCTAATTCGACCAAAGATCTTGAGCGCAACATACATAAGACAAAAACAAGATTTGCAACATCATGTTCGTGGTATACATATATTCAAAATTCTTGACCAGCCGAGTGCCGTTCTATAGGTTTTTTCCACAGCTGGGGTCGGATCTCTGTAAGCAAACCACTGAGGATATGCAAAATGCATCACAATAAAGAAAGCTAACCTGATATTTTAGGTGATGTTTAAGATCCTAAAAACAGATGAGACTTGACATGGATTAAATAGGGAAAGTGTGGTGGTTTCAGGAGTAGGTTGAAGCAGAGCCTATATAATTCAAATACCAAATTTTGTATGTAGAGTCCACCCTCCAAAGCATCCATTTCTCTAGGGGAACTGATCTGTGTAGTCTGGAGATGAGCTGTAATTCCGGGGGAGCCGCAGGTCCCACCTGGAGGCTGGCACCCCTAAGCCCAATCTCATCAGATCTCAGAAGCGAAGCAGGGTAGGCCCTGGTTAGTACTTGGGTGGGGAGTCCATCAAGGAGGTCCTGGGTTACTACGTAGAGGCGGGCAATGGTAAACTACCTCTGTTCGTCTCTTGCCTTGAAAACCCTACAGCAGGGGTGTCAAACATGCGGCCCGCGGGCCAGATCCAGCCCCCGGAGGGCTTTTATCCGGCCCGTGGAGCCGAGGCACCTAGTCCCCCTTTTCCCCCTCCCCTGGCCTTTTCTTCCCACCACAAGTCCACGGAAGTAAATGAGCTTAGGCCGTAACTTTGCTTAAAAGTGCACAGTTACTGCATTTGCATTGATTTTATATTTTTAATGTGTTCAGCTGCTTCCAGATGTGCTTTTTTGACTGGGTGGCTAACATCTATTTCCAGGAATTGGAAATCACAATAAATCTGGCATTTGAAATGGCTCGTTTATGACGATTTTGTTTTGTGAAACAGAATTCTTCTTTGCATTCGGAAGACAAGACGCAGAGTGGGTTAGCGGGGAGGAAACGGGCTATGTGAGAACAATCAGCATTTGCCGGCAGACATGTTCACACTTCCAGCTGATCCCTGGAAGCTTTGCACAGAAGAGTAGCTTTTATGTATTTCTTTTGTGACTGCTTGTACTATTTGGCACTGAAGTAGCGCTGTAGAGAAAGAGGCCTAAATAAGGTATGAAAAAGAAAGGAGAAGATGATCCAATTCGAATGCAAACGGTGGAAGGGGAAAAAGAAAAAGGAACCAAGATTTCTATTCTGTGTGCAGGGACAGTCCTTCTTGACCAAGGGTCAAGCACAAATGGACCAGGGATAAACTCTCAACCTGCCTCCAGGAGCAGAAGAAAATAAAACAACTCACAAATAGCTAACCTAAAGAGATCCCTGGCCCTCCAAAACAGGAAACAAAACCAGCAACAGATTATCTGCTGTGGTGGCTATGTCGCACTTTTGCATTTTTACACGTGCACCTATGTATCTTATTAGTTGCACACCATCACAAAAAAGTATGAAGTCCATCTGTGTGCTTCTGGCTCGAAGGAGGCAGAATTTTAGGGAGGGGCTGTGGCTCAGTGGTAGAGCCTCTGCTTGGCATGCAGGAGGTCCCAGGTTCGATCCCCGGCGTCTCCAGTTTAAGGGACCAGGCAAGTAGGTGTTGTGAAAGACCTCCGCCTGAGACCCTGGAGAGCCACTGCCGGTCTGAGTAGACAATACTGACTTGGATGGACCGAGGGTCTGGTTCAGTATAAGGCAGCTTCATGTGGTCAACACTCTCTACAGGCCTTTGTTGTGTGGCCTGATTGCTTTAGGGGTGGGGCTGTGGCTTAGCGGTAGTGCTTTGCACGCAGAAGGTCTTCTGCTTCTTTTTCTGCTGCTTCTTCTTGGTGCTCGTGGCTTAGTGGTAGAGCCTCTGCTTTGCATTCAGAAGGGCTTCTTCTTCTTCTTCTTCATTTTGGTGCTTGAGGTTATTGGCTAAACTTGTATTCAGCACAGCTAGAGAGAGAGAGAGAGACCCAAAAGGTTTTAAACTGCCTCTACCCATTTTTCTCCCACAAGGCGGAGCTGCTTGGGATCCAGATTGGCCTCTGTCTCAGCGTTGTGCGCAGACAGGAAGGAAGAAAGTTCAGTAGTGCCAGGGTCTGAAGCAGCTAAGATGGGTGGGAACATCAGTTTTGTTCCCCTAAGACCTGGGAGGACAAGAACAACCCTCCCAGATGTTTACATTGTCCAACTGTTCGTTGATTGTGTCTGCGCTGAGTTTCTCACTGTATTGGCTGAACATCCCCTTAAGCGTCTTGCTGGCTCCGAGTTAGGAGACTCCCTTGCCCCACCCAGCTTGCAGCTTTAGCAATGACCTCATCCTGCCTCTTTACCTTGCTCTTTCCTTAGTGCCCTTCTCAGCAATTTAAAGAGTATTATAAGACTCTCTTCTTATTTTGTTCTGTTGGCTGGTAAATATACTTTTCCAAGATAGAAGAAGAGTTGGTTTTTATATGCCAACTTTCTCTACCACTTGAGGGAGACTCAAACTGCATTTACAATCACCATCCCTTCCCCTCCCCACAACAGACACCCTGCGAGGTTGGTGGGGCTGAGAGAGCTCGAACAGAGCTGTAACTTGCCCAAGGTCACCCAGCTGGCTTCGAGTGTAGGAGTGGGGAAACAAATCCGGTTTGCCAGATTAGCCTCCGCCGCTCATGTGCAGGAGTGGGGAATCAAACCCAGTTCTCCAGATCAGACTCCACCGCCCCAAACCACCGCTCTTAACCACTACACCACGCTGGCTCCAACCGTTATAAAGGAGCCTCAGATTTGCAAGTCCTTTTAATGACAGGGTGAAAATGTCCATCACTGAGCCAATTTTGGTTGAGAGAGGAGAAAATGAGAGAGATAATACAATGCATCTCAACATTGCTCAGATTCATAGCCTTTCAAACTATGGCTGTGGCTGTGGCTCAGGGGTAGAGCACTTCTTGGCATGCAGAAGGTCCCAGGTTCAATCCCTGGCATCTCCAGTTAAAGGGACTAGGCAAGTAGGTTATGTGAAAGACCTCTGCCTTAAGACCCTGGAGAGCTGCTGCCGGTCTGAGTAGACAATACTGACTTTGACGGACCGACGGTCTCATTCAGTAAAAAGCAGCTTCATGTGTTCATTCCTCCACAAGACGAATTTTGGAGCTCACACGCTAAAACCTGTTTTCCGTGCCAGAATTTGAGTCCTCTCTCACTCAAATATGAACGCTTCGTTCCTAATCTGCAGTTCTCTAGGTTATCAGGATCCACTCACTCTACAAGAGTTTACACTCCTCTCTAGTTTTGTGGAAGGCCAAAGGTTCAAAAATACTCATTGGCTTGTAGGAACACCATGTTGGTCCTTCCGGCCGTGCATTAAAAAAATAATAATCTCGCAATTCCGAGGATACAGAATTCTGCAAACAATACGAAATTCCATACGTGGTAATAGGGTTTCCAACCTCCAGGTGCTAACTGGAGATCTCCCGCTATTGCAACCGATCTCCAGCCGATAAAGGTCAGCTCACCTGGAGAAAATGGCCTCTTTGGCAATTGGACCCTATGGCATTGAAGTCCCTCCCCTCTCCAAACCCCGCCTTCCTCAGGCTCATCCCCAAAAGTCTCCAGGTATTTCCCAACCCGGAGAAGGCAACCCTTGTAGTTCCACACAATCTCAATAATGCTTATGGTTAAATAGTTTGTGGACCTCTGTTGCTTTTAAGCCTTCGGTTGACCCTGTTTAGGGTCTGAAGGCACACATTTGCTTTTTGAGTGATTTCTGCCTTCCCTTTCTTCAGCTGATTACAGTAAGTCATGTAATAGAGGGTGGAGACCTTTGGTTGGCGTCCAAAGAAAGTGAGTAATAGTTGACCTAATGTACAGAGCATATGAATAAACTATTCTTTTGGTTAAAAAAAATTATGTTTTACAGGGTGTGCTGGAGTTCAACCCCCCCTTTCCCCCCCGCGTCTTCCAAAAGTTTTTAAAATGCTCAGCTGCTCTGTTAAATTTCTAATTTCAACAACAACAACAAGGCTCAAATGCAAAGTATGCATTAGATAAAATGCTTTGAGTTGAGTCCAGTCACTGGGAAAAATAAAAGAATCTGCCTTGAAACAGCTGGTCAGAATTTCTCAACAGAAAAAAAAAAAAACAGTGTCTCGTATTGCTGTGGTCTATAATCAGACCCAAATTCCTCAACATTTTGCTTTGTTAGCTCGATGAGAATCAGTTGTAGAGGTCCAGATTGTTCCCTCAGATATACAAGGTGTTGCACTTTGCTGTAAAAATGGGACTTGACTGTATTGTTTTCACTGCCAATCTCTTAAGTACATTTGCAACCTTTCCTTTGTGTATATATTACTGCTGATCTAGCTGCAGAGTCATGCCCTTTTGGTTGAAGTATGCTTTTTAAATGAGAAATAGCTCTTTATCCTGGAATTTAAATAAATTACAAGGTACTATTATACTGTGTGTTTGCAGTATAACAGTTTATCTATAGTTAGGATGTTCTTCTGGAAAATTATAGTGCTGTCCTCAGCATACACCCCTTTAAGCCCATTGAAGTTAATGGGTTTAGAAGCAGCGTTGCCAACCTCCAGGCTCTAGATGTAGACCTGCTATTACAACTGATCTCCAGCCGATAGAGATCAGGTCACCTGGAGAAAATGGCCGCTTTGGCCGTTGGACTCTATGGCCTTGAAGTCCCTCCCCTCCCCAAACACCACCCTCCTCAGGCTCCGCCCCAAAAACCTCCCGTCAGTTGTCAAGAGGGACCTGGCAACCCTATAACATACACAGAGAGACCAGAGCGCAAGATTCCGGTATTTATCTTTTCTGAAATTATAAAATTGAACTTATTTTAGTTTTATAAAGGTAAAGGTCCCCTGGGCAAGCACCGGGTCATTCTTGACCCATGGGGTGACTTCACATCCCGACATTTTCTTTGTCTACGGGGTGGTTTGCCAGTGCCTTCCCCAGTCATCTTCCCTTTACCCCCAGCACCAAGCTGGGTCCTCATTTGACCGACCTCGGAAGGATGGAAGACAGAGTCAACCTTGAGCCGGCTACCTGAAACCAACTTCCATTGGGATCGAACTCAGGTCGTGAGCAGAGCTTGGACTGCAGTACTGCAGTTTACCACTCTGCCCCACGGGGTTCCTTATTTTAGTTTTACTATAGTCTTATTTTCTAGAAGGACATTCTTTGAAGCTCCATAATTCTGTATTCATGCATTTGCGGTACATATGTACAAGTGAAGTGGCTGATATTTACCTGTTATTTCCGAGTGCTTCGATGATAGGGTAGGAAAGTTGGAAGTGTTTATTTACCAGTTTCATTTGTCATCTGCCTTTATCATCTGGATTTAAGGTGGGCTACAAAATTATAAAACAGTGAAGCGAAGACTAGTGTTGTAAATGCAATAAACAATGTGATAAAACACAATTGGAAATCAATCAAATAAAAGTCGTATAGTACACCCAATAAACTGGTTTAGACAGTTAGAGAACAGTGATCTTTGTTGATCTTGTGTGGTACATAATAAGAATTTTAGACGTTTTAAGCTGCAGTTTTGGTAACTGGCTGTGCATATATTATTATTCTGAACTAGCTAATGTATATTTATTTGGGGGGGGGCAGATGAGTAAAATTCATTTTTTTAAATGTCCATAGTAAGACTGTCATGTATCTTTTGACCTAGCCAAAACAGAAAACAAAACCACTTCCTACCATTCATATTTTTACCCATCCAGGTGTTCCACAGCTGGACATCTGGAAATGTACTTGCCTTCATTCTCCCTCCTTGTTGAACATATAACGATTTCCTTCTCTTCTTACAGAGACAAGACTTTTTCTAGGTTACGCAGCTATTAATTGATATTTTTTTAAAATGACATCTCCTTAAAATCTAAATAATTGGTGCATTGGACGCAAAAGGGTGAGAATGTGTTACAAGCAGGGTTGCTAACCTCCCGGGGGAGGCTGGAGATCTCCATGAATTACAACTGCTCTCCAGCTAACAAAGATCAGTTCTCCTGGAAAAAGTGTCTGCTTTGCAGGGTAGACTCTATGATAATATATCCCATTGAAGTCTGTCCCCTGCCCAGGTTCCCCCTCCAAAATCTCCAGGCATTTCCCGACCCAGAGATGGCAACCCTAGCTTAGAAGGCAAGGCCGTTGGGTTTAATATTTTTTCATTCCCCATTACTAGGGTTGCCAGGTCCCGGAGGGGAGGGGAGGGACTTCAATGCCATAGAGTTCAATTACCAAAGCGGCCATTTTTCTCCAGGTGATCTGATCGCTATCTGCTGGAGATCAGTTGAATTAGCAGGAGATCTGCTACTACCTGGCAGTTACAATCTGAAGCAAGAGGCACCTCCGTGCTTGTACCAATATGGTTAGGAAAACAGCACCGGAGACCAAGTATACAAAAGTAGCAAAATTCTTAACATTAAACATCAACGACAAAACAAAGTGGAATACATAAACAAGAACATGTCAGAAATATATACAATATATGCAACACGGGTTTGATGCAGTCTCGGTGCAACAGAATAATATCATCTTCTTGGTATAATGGAAGATCTTCTCCCATTAATTGCAATTCTGGGATTTTTTGATTGTGTACCGTTTTGTACAATTTGGAAAATTTATTCAAGAAATATATACCAAGAAGATGATATTATTCTGTTGCACCGAGACTGCATCAATATATACCAAGAAGATGATATTATTCTGTTGCACCGAGACTGCATCAAACCCGTGTTGCATATATTGTATATATTTCTGACATGTTCTTGTTTATGTATTCCACTTTGTTTTGTCATTGATGTTTAATGTTTAAGCACTAATAAGAATTTTGCTACTTTTGTATACTTTTGTATACTTGTACTACCTGGCAGTTGGCAACCCTACCCATTACAATAACATGGCACAATCAAATGGCTTTTATAAAGAAGGCGTATCTCTCAACCTCTTGCTGCAATCGGCTCTTGTCAGTTAATCAGCTAAAGATCTGGGCGATTTGCAGATTGCCCCTATTGAAATCTTGCGGCCTTACCGTGTTAACGCTTGGTAATTGTTTCCTTCTGCTCTGTCTGTTTCGGTAGATGAGTCTCCCCATCCTCAAGGATGGATCGTATGTGGTTTTCATCAGTTTTAAAAGCCGCTCTCGACTTCTCACAGGAAACATTTATGGGAATCGCATAACTCCGACGTAGAGCATAAACTGCTGAATGAAAGGCGGTTCTTTATGGCAACATACAAGGGAGGGTTGCTGTTCGTAGCTGGGTGGCCCATGCAACAATTTTGGACCTCGCCACTAGAGATACGAAATTTCTAGAAATTTTGAAACCGCCAGGGGAGAATCCCCCCTCCAGTTTTTTTCTGGAAAATACCTGAATTTTGGGGGAAATTGAAATATATGTAATACTTCCGTGTTGGCGAACCTATGGCACGCGTGCCACTTCCGGCACGCGTAGCCCTCTCTGCCGGCACGCGCGGTTCCTCCAAGCCGCTGGCCTTTCCGGCTCTGCCCCGCCCCGGGTGATCTCCAACCAATAGAGATCGGTTCCCCTGGAAAAAATTGCCACTTTGGCAATTGGACTCTATGGCACTGAAGTCCTTTCCCAAACCCTGCCCTCCTCAGGCACCACCCCAAAAACCTCCCACTCATGGCGAAGAGGAACTTGGCAACCCTAGCCTCTCCCTCTGGGCCCCCTCTGGGGGTGGTATTCAGGTTAAATTGCCGCATTGGCACTCGGCGATAAATATGTGGGTTTTCGGTTGCAGTTTGGGCACTCGGTCTCTAAAAGGTTCGCCATCACTGTAATACTTAAACACGAATGCCAAGAAGAAGAGTTGGTTTTTATATGCCGACTTTCTCTACCACTTAAGGCAGAATCAAACCGGCTTACAATCCCCTTCCCTTCCCCTCCTTACAACAGGCACCCTGTGAGGTAGGTGGGGCTGAGAGAGCTCTAAGAGAGCTGTGACTTGCCCAAGGTCACCCAGCTGGCTTCACGTGTAGGAGTGGGGAAACAAATCCAGTTCACCAGATTAGCCTACGCTGCTGATGCGGAGGAGTGGGGAATCCAACCCGGTTCTCCAGATCAGAGTCCACCACTCTAAACCACCGCTCTTAACCACTACACCATGCTGGCTCTAAGGGGGGGGGGTGATTCCACAGTTCCCAGGGACAGCACAGCCATGCTGCCTCCAGAGCGGCTTGCCGCTGAGCACAGAAAACCGAAAATTCATTTTTGAAAGAAACTCCATTGAGTTCACAGCCTACTGTTTTGCAGGAGTAAGTCAATGCCTGCCAAAAGGGGCGTTCCCTAGCTGGAAGGGCTTTGGGTGCTCACATCAGCTCCACTCCTGAGAATGCCCCAGGAATGCCCCCATCAACACCAACGCAAGGCCTTGTGCCAGAAAAACGCTGCCGGGGAGGCTGTGCCGGCGCCTGAGCCTCTTGCTGCTGTGTGGTTCCCTCCTCACCTTCTGGACATGTAGTGGGGGGTCACTGGGGGTGTGAGGGGGAGGTAGTTGTGAATTTCCTGCATTGTGCAGGGGGTTGGACTAGATGACCCTGCCGGTCCCTTCCAACTCTATGATTCTACACCGGCGTAAGTACCCCTGCACCGGCATCTGTGTCCACATAGCCGGTGCAAGTGGCAGAGCCAGTGTGGTATAGTGGTTAAGAGTGGTGGTTTGGAGAGCTGGACTCTGATCTGGGGAACCCCACTCCTCCACATGAGTGGCGGAGGCTAATCTGGTGAACTGGATTTGTTTCCCCACTCCTACACATGAAGCCAGCTGGGTGACCTTGGACCAGTCACATTCTATCAGCCCCACCTACCTCACAGGGTGTCTGTTGTGGGGAGGGGAAGAGAAGGTGATTGTAAGCCGGTTTGATTCTGCCTTAAGTGGCAGAGAAAGTCAGCAGATAAAAACCAACTCCTCTTCTTATGCCAGAGTAGGAGTAATGCCACCTTATGAGTAGCTCTGCCCCCCCTTTTAGGATTGCTCAGTTACTGTCCTATCGAACCTAAGCTAATTTTACTGCTTTAACAATGTAAAATGCATCTTTTCTAAGTTAGCATATAAACGAGCAATATTTGACATATTTATGGAATTTAAAAGTTATGAATCCCTTAGTTTTGTACCAGCTAAACTGTAAATATACCCAATACTTGAGAGAAAACTGCAAGATGATGCACCCTATACATGTACTTTAATTTTTTCTATCATGCTAGCGAGAGCTAAGTTCTTAATGGAACTTTTCATTTTCCTCTAAGTTTTTTTTTTTTTTTGCGGTTTCTGCGAGTCTGTCTGTCTAGCAGGAGGTACTCGCAGATTTTCTCTTGGCAGCGGTTATTGCCCAATGAGAAGTTTGATAACCCCCCTGGGATGAGCATTTGTACTGCTTTTAAATGCATGGAGAAATCTAAAAACCAGAGTGGGGGGGTTGACCCCAGATCTCCCAGGCATCATAGCCTGACATGCTAACCTCTACCCTACATGGGCTGAACTGCTTCTACACCTCAGTTAACAGGCTTCTTGAGCTGGTTCAGTCCGTTAATTTTGTTGACATTTTTTTTAAATCAAACTTTCCTCTTCGCTGTTTCTATATTGTTATCCTTACAAAGGCACACTCCCCATTTATAGAATGCTGCAAAGGTATTCTGTTGTTCACTTTTCCTTCGCATAAGACGCCTAGATCCATCTCTCCATCTGTAAAATTGCACCCGGAGAATCTAGTGAGTCGGAAAACTAATTAGACTATCTAATGGGATCAACCAAAAGGGAGACTGCAGCCAAGAAATCAGAAGGAGATTGAGACTGGGAAGGGCAGCCATGAAGAAGCAAGTGTAAGGATGTGTCCCTGGCCACCAAGATTAGGTTAATTCATGCCATCGTATTCCCTATTACTATGTATGGGTGTGAAAGCTGGACAATGAAGGAAGCTGACAGGAAGAAAGTAGACTCCTTTGAAAAGTGGTGTTGGAGGAGAGTGTTACGGATACCAATGGCTGCCAAAAAAACAAACCAGTGGGTTCTAGATCAAATCAAGCCGGAATTGACCCTAGAAGCTAAAATGACTAAACTGAGGCTATCGTATTTTGGTCACATTATGGGAAGGCAAGAGGCACTAGAAACTACAGTCATGCTAGGAAATGTTGAGGGCAGCAGGAAAAGAGGAAGACCCAACAAGCGATGGATGGACTCAATAAAGGAAGCCACGGCCCTCAGTTTGCAAGACCTGAGATAGGACATTTTGGAGGACATTGATTCATAGGGTCGCCATGAGTCGGAAGCGACTTGACGGCACTGAACACGCACACAATGGGATTTGCATGAGCTTCTCTAAGGAATGTGCTTCTTTGCTGGCGCTGCAGCTTGTCCAACACACAAAATCCTTAGGAATAATTACTGTTTGATGATAGCACCCTTATCGGTCTCTCTTAGCACAGTCTGCATCTATTAAGGATAAGCACGGCTTACCATTTAATTGCACCAGGAACACACATCGAAGCACTGGCTCTTTACAGGAAACCAGTGGGGGAACAACATAATTTATCACCCTGCACTAGTCTAGTAACGTTACCTAACTTCTTCTCCCTAGAAAACAAGGGTAAGAGCTTGAATAAACTTTTAAAAGGCAGTGGGAGATAAAGAGAAACAAACAGAACGAGCCGTAAATAAAAGCTAAAACAAGGATAAATAAAACAAGCTAAAACAAGGATAAATAAAAACTCCAGGTACGGAGCACAGCCTTGAGTGTCTTGCAGTATCATGCTGGAAACCAGAACCCAACTTGCTCAGATTTTATCTTATTAAAGGTAAAGGTAGTCCCCTGTGCAAGCACCAGGTCATTCCTGATCCATGGGGTGACGTCACATCCCGACGTTTTCCAGGCAGACAATGTTTACGGGGTGGTTTGCCAGTGCCTTCCCCAGTCGTCTACGCTTTACCCCCAGCAAACTGGACACTCATTTTACCGACCTCAGAAGGATGGAAGGCGGAGTAAACCTTTAGCCGGCTATCTGAAACCGACTTCTGCCGGGATCGAACTCAGGACGTGAGCAGAGCTTTTGACTACAGTACTGCAGCTTACCACTCTGCACCACAGGGCTCTCTTATTAACTTATTTATCTTATTACGATGGCAAAATTGTGCCAGTTAGCCAGGGACGGTGCTTTGAATTGCACTAGTATTTTGTAATGGCTAATAATTATGCTTATATGCCAGCTTGCTGGGGAGGGCAGGATATAAATTTGAAATATAAATAAAATACAAGTGGGTTCCTGTTTCCTTCTCCTTCATGCATTGCCACGTGTTCCAAAGAGAATCATCCCTTTTTGTGTTTAATGTTTATTTAACAGTGTGTTTAAATGTTGCAGGAGCCCCGTGGCGCAGAGTGGTAAGCTGCAGTACTGCAGTCCAAGCTCTGCTCACAACCTGAGTTCGATCCCGACAGAAGTTGGTTTCAGGTAGCCGGCTCAAGGTTGACTCAGCCTTCCATCCTTCCAAGGTTGGTAAAATGAGTCCCCAGCTTGCTGGGGGTAAAGGGAAGATGACTGGGGAAGGCACTGGCAAACCACCCCGCAAACAAAGTCTGCCTAGTAAAGGTCGGGATGTGACGTCACCCAGTGGGTCAGGAATGACCCGGTGCTTGCACAGGGTACCTTTACCTTTACCTTTTCAAATGTTGCAAGGGCATGTCTTGCAATCTAAGAACATGGCACAGGAAAGATGCAAAAGAATAGAAGGCTGAGCATTGATGTACACTGAGGATATGTGTGTTTTAATGTATCGGGCTTTCCCATTATTGCTCAGCAAAAGCGATCGTATTTATTATCTCCATAAATGTTCGTGCTGAGCAGATCACTGTTCTTGAGTGGCTTCAGCATCCCATTAATTCCAGATGTTGCACATATTTATATTGATACACTGAAGCAATTGTCATGGCAACTGTTTTTTTTTTTTTAAGTTCACCTTGTGATGAGATGACATCTGCACAGTTCGGAGAGAAGTGAGGGGCCTGGGTTTTGTTTTTCCACTGGGTACTCTCCAAAATGTAATTTGGGATCCATCTGTGAAAGGGCCTATTGGGTTGGCTCCACCGTTGGGCATACTTGGCTTGGCAGGATGTCGTTCAGAGCCTTGATGGGATATGTCTGACTTCATGTTTTTCCTGCCAACTCTGGCGCACTTGCTGCTGCTGAGGCCAACCAGTGTTTCGGTCTGGGAAATGGCGGACAAGGATGATCTTTCAATTGATGAGGTGTCGGGTGGGTGGGGGGCGTCATTCCCAGTAAGGTTCAAAAGCTTGTCCTCAGATACATCCGAGGTAATAGTGTGCAGTGGTTAAGCGTGGTGTAGTGGTTAAGAGTGGTGGACTCTGGATGTCGAAAAAATACAATCTAAATTCTTGCGGAAGATTCTAGGAATGTGTGTGTTTGTGTGTGTGCGTGTGTTAAGTGCCGTCAATTCGTTTCTGACTCATGGTGACCCTATGAATGAAAGTCCTCCAAAGTGTCCTATCCTTAACAGCCTTGCTCAGTTCTTGCAAATTGAGGGCCGTGGCTTCCTTTATAGAGTCAATCCATCTCTTTTTGGATCTTCCTCTTTTCCTGCTGCCTTCAACTTTTCCTAGCATGATTGTCTTTTCCAGTGACTATTGTCTTCTCATAATGTGACCAAAGTATGACAGCCTCAGTTTAGTCATTTTATCTTCTAGTGTCAGTTCAGGCTTGATTTGATCTATAACCCACTGATTTGGTTTTTTTGGCCGTCCACGGTATCCGTAACACTTTCCTCCAACACCACATTTCAAAGGAATCTACTTTCTTCCTATCCGCTTTCTTCATTGTCCAGCTCTCACACCCATACATAGTAATAGGGAATACGATGGCATGAATTAACCTGATCTTGGTTGCCAGTATGTAGTGGCTAGAAATTCAAGCACCCTGAGAAATTATTGCATGGGGGCAGAAATAAGGGGTGAGGTGTTGAGTTGCCCCCTGTAGGTAGCACCTCTGGATGCCACAACCTCAAATTTTAGGAAAGATTCAGAGGAAAAGACTGAAGGGGTTGTATATACGTCAGCAGGATTTGGGCTGAATATTCTCACCTCTTTCTGAGATATAAACAAACATTGCTTCTCCGTCAACTGCAAACGGAAGGATTAAGACTAATCATCCCTTGAGCCTTTTTAAAAAAGCTTATCAAAGAGACCACTAACTCTGGGACACTGCAATAGCAGGAGGTTACCTGATAATTTGGCTTTCATTTGGCTCAGATCATGATCTGTTTCAAGGTTGTATTTATACGTTTGCCTGCAGGCAAAATTAGGTGTTTTCCTGTAAGAACTTTATGCATGGCTAATTTGCTGCCGTTTCATGTTTGCGCGGCTTCCCAGTAAACGCTTTGGGTTGGCCTAGTTAAGGTACTTCGAGGTGATGCGGTTCATGCGAAGTATGTCATCTGTCGTTATGATGACATTTGTTCACTGGACTGCACACAAATAAACCTTGCACACGAGACTGCACACAGATAAATCGTAGTTTGACATGACACCTGCATTGTCAAACTGTGGTTTGTGCTTGCAAACAAAGGCTTTTTGTGCACGGTTGTTTCCCTCGCTGTCACCCCCTGACAACTTCGGGTCGTTGTTTCGATTATGCATGCCAGTTCCCACTGTCGGAGGCTGCCTTGCTCTCCCCCTGTGTTTCCCCACATTTTGCCCAGGGGTTCAGGGACCTGGATTATCTCAAATTTGAAAACGTGGGGAAATGCAGGGGGAGAGCGAGGCGACCTCTGATGGTCGGAAACGGCATGTGTAATTGGAACAAAGACCCAAAGTGGTAGGAGGGTAGGGTTGCCAGGTCCTTCTTTGCCATCGGCAGGAGGATTTTGGGGCGGAGCCTGAGGAGGGTGGGGTTTGGGGAGGGGAGGGGTTTCAATACCATAGAGGCCAATTGCCAAAGCGTCCATTTCCTCCAGGTGAACTGATCTCTATTGGCTGGAGATCAGTTGTAATAGCAGGAGATCTTCTGCTATTACCTGGAGGTTGCAAGATAACAACGTTAGCTTGCTGCAATATGTGTTTGGAAATATAAGCAGCAAAAACACAAGCCAATATAAATCGAGAGATTCTATGTGTATAATATAAAGAACAATCACCAATCAATATGTGAATACATACAATCTATAAACAGACTCACAACATATAATACAAAAGTGAAATTATACGACCAAGTTCCTCGAGCAGGTATCTCAGTTAATGAGAGGTACATTTTTACAATATATAAATAGCACGACTTGAGGTTCCTTATTTTCAAAGGTCCATTACACGATACACCAAATGGACCTTTGAAAATAAGGTACCTCAACTTGTGCTATTTATATATTGTAAAAACTGTACCTCTCATTAACTGAGATACCTGCTCGAGGAACTTGGTCGTATAATTTCACTTTTGTGTTATATGTTGTGAGTCTGTTTTATAAGTTGTATGTATTCACATATTGATTGGTGATTGTTCTTTATATTATACACAAAGAATCTTTTTATTTATATTGGCTTGTGTTTTTGCTGCTTATATTTCCAATTACCTGGAGGTTGGCAACCCTATCGGAGGGGTGAGCGCGAGGGAAACAGCCCTGCATAAAAGACCAAAGTTTCAGGGTGGGCGGGAGCAGGGTTCACACAAGGGAGCTCCTTCAAGGCTCATCCACTTGATTGCCCCAAACATGGCTTGCTGCGATGCATGAACCATGCTTATTTTAGGCAGGGTATCGCTGTCTCAAATAGTTCTGTCGTCTGCGTTCCTGAGAAAAATGCAGTCTGTGAATGCATGCCATTTATTTTCAAAGTTTATGGTGTCTGCATGCGAAAGAGATCTCGATCTCCGGAGTCTAAAAATGTTACGCACACATGGATTATCGAATGTCCCCGGTTTGCTGGTTTTGTTTTGCCGTGCTGTACGCGCAGGATGAATAATGGGTAAGGCTACTGAGACCTTGTGGCTTCGTGGCTTTGCGTTTTGTGCTTATATAATTCCCCAGGTGTTTAAGCAGGCCAGGCCAAGATGTCAGGGAAGCGAAGGGGTATAAATGTGAAGCTCTTGATGTGGCTCTCTGGCTTATTTTTGTTGCCGCAAAGAAGAAACAACTTCATGCATTTGGACGGCCGATGTCTGGAAACAACTGAAGCAGCTTTTTGTTTGGATTTGCCATGGGCTTAGTGTTGTGCGCCGCAATAAATCACTCCAGCAACAGTTCTTGAACATTTGTTTTGTTTTATGACTTCCCAGCTACAAGAGGCAGAAACTGGGTCAATTGGAAGAACAGAATAGGGCTTTAGAAAAACAAGACGAAAGCCTTGCTCTCAGATGTGAATGTTCAGATACTCTTTGAGTCGCGTTAGCGGGAGGTCAGTTGTCAGTCCGAAGGGGCCGGTCTTAAAGTTGACTGGCAGGGACTGGCATTGTGTTACGCTGCAGCATAAAGAAGGCCAAACTGCCTGAATCTCACATGTGTTTTAAAGCAGTGGTTCCCTACCTTTTTTGGTATGGTGGCCCCAAGTCCAAATTTACTTGGTATGTAGGTTTGCCAACCTCCAGGTACTTAGCAAACAGAAAACAGCAACAACCTGCAAACAATTCTCCTTTATGCTTCATAAAGCATTTAAAGATACATCCAGTATCTAATGCAGTAATGGACAATGTCCAAGATTACATTTATGGCCACAATAAGAAGATTATACAGTCCTAGAACTATAGCTAGGAAAGTGTCCTTCTCTCCAAGAGGTAAGGTGATGAAACAATTCGACAGAAGTCCGGTTTCCTTTCTGTTTCGGCTAATAATGACAGCCTTCCTCAGGGGCCAACGCTAGGTGTAAATTACAATGCTTCCGCTTTGGCCAGGTACTAGCTGGCAATCTCATGCTATTACAACTGATCTCCAGCCGATAGAAATCAGTTCACCTGGAGAAAATGGCCGCTTTGGCCATTGGACTCTATGGCATTGAAGTTCCTCCCCTCCTCCTCCGCCCTCCTCAGGCTCTGCCCCAGAAACCTCCTGCCGGTGGCAAAGAAGGACCTGGCAACCTATTGGTATGGCGACCCACTTCAAGAAACAGAGCATGTACAAACCAATAAAACAACAAAACCCACATACACAGGTTTGGCAATCCACTTTTGGGTTGGGAAACACTGGCCATTTATGCAGGGTCGATTTTGATGCTCGCTCAAAGCTGCTTTTTAAAACCCGCCCTTTAAAATTACTATTCACAGTCCCGATGCAAGAGGAGAAAGTCAAACAAATTCCACCCCCACTCGCCTGCTCCTTCGTTCCTTCGTTTGCATAGCTATTAGCAATGGTAGTTTGCATAGCTAAGCCGCGGCTGTGATTTTTCATGGTTCCTTCAGTAAATGCTTCGATGCGGGGGGCGGAGCAAATGCAAAAGCTCGCGTTAAAGTGGCTCTTAAGAAATGCGGAGCAGGTATGCGCCGGCTTCACAGTGAGGGCTGGAATGGCGGTTCAGCGTGAAGAAATCAAAAAAAATATGCGGGGCACTTCAGCCTGGAACGCGCTGCTCATTACCAAGCATAAACGGCCACTGTTTTTACAGGCGCTGGAATCCCCTATCCAAGATTATATGGTGGCAACCCTAGTAAGTAAAACATTGCATGAAATATGATGGATAGACATGCAGTTAGGAGGAGGGCCACGGGGCTTCTGACGTGCCATCTCAAACAGAGTCTGCAAACTTTCCATGTAGGAAACGTGTCATGCTGGAAAGGTCTCTGGGGTTGGATATATCTTGCCACAAATATTTTGCTGAAATGTTTAGGAAGGAAGCCTCAAGTAGCCACATGCTTATTCCATTTTCCTATTACCTGCCCTAACATTTCCCGTCCTCTTAACACTTGGTTCCCGGCTGGGATGCCTGATGAATATTATTCACGTGTTGAAGATAAGACTCCAGTTCAGAAACACAAAATTGTGTTCTTCTAGAAAATAAGACTGTAGTAAAGCTAAAAACAAGCTTGATTTTATAACTTCAGAAAAGATGTAAGGAGCCCCGTGGCGCAGAGTGGTAGGCTGTAGTACTGCAGTCCAAGCTCTGCTCACGACCTGAGTTCGATCTCGACGGAAGTCGGTTTCAGGTCGCCGGCTCAAGGTTGACTCAGCCTTCCATCCTTCCGAGGTCGGTCAAACGAGGACCCAGCTTGCTGGGGGTAAAGGGAAGATGACTGGGGAAGGCACTGGCAAACCACCCCGTAAACAAAGTCTTGCCTAGTAAACGTTGGGATGTGACGTCACCCCATGGGTCAGAAATGACCCGGTGCTTACACAGGGGACCTTTACCTTTTAAAACTAAAAACAAGTTCGATTTTATAATTTCAGACGAGATAAGTACTGGAATCTTGTGCTCTGGTGTGTGTGTGTTATAGGGTTGCCAGGTCCCTCTTGGGGAGAAGTTTTTGGGGTGGAGCCTGAGGAGGGCGGGGTTTGGGGAGGGGAGGGACTTCAATGCCATAGAGTCCAACGGCCAAAGAGGCCATTTTCTCCAGTTGTACTGATCTCTATTGGCTGGAGATCAGTTGTAATAGCAGGAGATCTTCAGCTAGTACCTGGAGGTTAGAGCAACTCAAATAAACACCTCTGCACTGATACCTAAGGTAAGGAAGATAGTGCAGGAATCTCCGGCAATAACAGCTAACAACACTGACAATGCTAGTTGTTAGCTGTTATTGCCGGAGATTCCTGCAGTACCTGGACATTGGCAACCCTAGTGTGTTATGATGGAGTTTGTGTCTTCTTTCAGCTACCTGGTTTAGAGTTTAACTTGATATGCTAATACCGCAACTTGCTGCTAGGCTGCAAAATTTGCTCCTCTTGTGTTGAGCAGGCACCCATTTTTGCAACGTTTCTTAGGTGGATTAGGTATAACGATTTTAATCGGTGCCTTATTTTTTGTGTCTCTGAAATACGAAAATATCTACTTTGGAGGCTGGGAGTTTGCATTGTTGATGAGATTTTTGTGTAGATGGTTTGGCTCGCGTTTGGAAGTTAAGGAATGTTGAACAGCTATGATAATTGAACAAACTTCCAAGAACTATTACAGTGCTCTGCTCAGCCAGTGGTTTGATATATTGGTCTAACAATATAGTGTTGTTAATCATATGCGAGCTGCAAGCTTTAATTGGTAAAGCAATCAGGTAAAGATTTCATCACTTAGTCGGAGAACATTGTATTTGTGGGGCCGCTCCAGAGGACCTAACGTATTACACCTTATTCTGTCCTCTTTATACAGAGCCCTGACTTAAATTCCTTGGAGCAATTCTAAAGGGCCTAAATCTTTCTCTAAATCTAGAGAAACTGCTCTTTCTCTTATCAGACACCAATCCTGATGTTTCCTACAAAGCGCCCCTCTTTGCTTTAGCAGCTAAGAAGATCTGAGCTAAAGCAGTTTTTAACCAGGGATCTTAACATATCTAAATATTAGTTTCTTCTGCGTCAGACTGTTTCAAAGTTATTTTAATGTTATTTTAATGTTTAGTATGGTGGATTGGGATGGCCTTCGGCCACAGACAATAAACTCAATCAGTCAATCAATTAGCATACAGTTTTCTGAGGCTCTTCCGTTTCTAATGCAGTACTGTAATACAGGATGGGGAAAAAGACATTCATGATGCCTGCCATTCTTCCAATGAGCTTTTGCTTTAAAAAAATTAAACTGTAGGATATCAGTATCTAAAGTGATTGAATCAGTTCCAAAGACGTGCTCCTTCTCATGGAAGGAGGGCTTCTTTCTGTTGAAGGAGCCTGATCATTTGAATCATTTGCCAATTTCCTTGAATGATAATAATATCTAACTATAAGCAGTTTGGACTATCGTATTTTGGTCACATTGTGAGGAGACAAGAGTCACTGGAAAAGACAATCATGCTAGGAAAAATTGAAGGAAGCAGGAAAAGAGGAAGACTCAACAAGAGATAGAGTTGACTCTGCAAAGCAGGGGTGTCTGATCTTTTGCCTTCCCTGGGCCACATTGGAAGAAGAAGAATTGTCTTGGGCCACACATAAAATACACTAACACTAACGATAGCTAGGGTTGCCAGGTCCCTTTTCGCAACCGGCAGGAGATTTGGGGGGCGGAGCCTGAAGAGGGCGGGGTTTGGGGAGGGGAGGGACTTTAATGCCATAATTCAATTGCCATAGTCCAATAGTTCAATTGCCAAAGCAGCCATTTTTCTCCAGGGGAACTGATCTCTATCGGCTGGAGATCAGTTGAATTAGCAGATCTCCTGCTACTACCTGGCAGTTCGCAACTCTAATGATAGCTGATTCATAATGTTTTAAGTAAGTTTACAGTTTTGTGTTGGGCCACATTCATAGCCGTCCTGAGCCACAGTTTGGACAATCCTGCTGTAAAGGAAGCCCTGACCCTCAATTTGCAAGACCTGAGCAGTGCTGTTAAAGACAGGACGTTTTGGAGGACATGGATTCATAGGGTCGCCATGAGTCGGAAGCGACTTGACGGCACTTAAGACACACTTAAGCAGTTCATTGATTAAAAACCCTATTTAGTTGGTGGAATGCCTTAAATCTGATCATTCTGCTTCAGCATCGAAGAAGATAGGCTTCTTGGGGAGCTGGGATTGGTTGTAGCTACCTGTTGAGAGCGCGCACAGTGTCTAACCTGAATGTGCCTTGTGTAATAAGGGGGAAAGCCCCTAAAAATTTGAGTGGGGACTTGAGGCACAGAATAAAGAAACCCCTTGAAAAGACGGCCAAGGTTTTTCATTTGGGGAAAGAAGAGGAGTCTGGTCTATGCGGGAGACCGAGTTGGCTGTGCCACTATTTTGTAGTTGCCGTGGGAGAGTGGAACAAAATACAACCAAATATTTTATTAACATCTCAGTTTAATTTTGTCTCTTGGATAAATAGTACGCCTGGCCATAAACAAAGCAAAGCAGATGTGTTCCACATGCCCTCCCGTTTCGCCACAGACAATGCCTACCTACGGTTCAATGGGGATGCTCCGCGTCTGCGTATTGCTGAAAATTACCCTTAATGAAATCTGTTGTAAGCTTACAGCCCCTTGAAGGCCACTTAAGTACAGCGGTGGGGGGGGGGGGAAATAACTTCACTCTCTTATTATTATTATAAATGCTCTATACTGGCCAAGATTAATCATTAGGCTGCGAACGCTACAAGGCAAGGCCCTGGCTAGCCAAGGCTTCAAGTACAACGAAACTCACCTGCGTTGAAAGTGATTCTCCTCATGCTGCCTGGGTAGGGTTGCCAGCTCCGGGTTGGGAAATATCTGGAGATTTTGGGGGTGGAGTCTGAGGAGGGTTTTCTTCACACAACGCATAGTTAAATTGTGGAACTCCCTGCCCCAGGATGTGGTGATGGCTACCAACTTGGACGGCTTTAAGAGGGGAGTGGACATGTTCATGGAGGAGAGGGCTATCCATGGATGACTAGTCAAAATAAATACTAGCCATGATGCATACCTATTCTCTCCAGGATCAGAGGAGCAAGCCTATTCTATGAGGTGCTGTGGAACACAGGCAGGATGGTGCTGCTGCAGTCGTCTTGCTTGTGGGCTTCCTAGAGGCACCTGGTTGGCCACTGTGTGAACAGACTGCTGGACTTGATAGGCCTTGGTCTGATCCAGCATGGCCTTTCTTATGTTCTTATGAGAATGCCTATTATATGAGGTGTTGTGGGACACAGGCAGGATGGTGCTGCTGCAGTCGTCTTGTTTGGGGGCTTCCTAGAGGCACCTGGTTGGCCGCTGTGTGAACAGACTGCTGGACCTGTTGGGCCTTGGTCTGATCCAGCAGGGCCTTTCTAATGTTCTTAACACAGGCGGGACAATGCTGCTGCAGTCGTCTTGTTGGTGGGCTTCCTAGAGGCCCCTGGTTGGCCACTGTGTGAACAGACTGCTGGACCTGTTGGGCCTTGGTCTGATCCAGCAGGGCTCTCCTTATGTTCTTATGTAGGGTGGGGTTTGGAGAGAGGAGGGACTTCAGTGCCATAGAGTCCAATTGCCAAAGCGGCCATTTTCTCCAGGGGAACTAATTTCTATCACCTGGACATCAGTTGTAATAGCCACCACCTGGAGGTTCCAGTACAAAAGTAGCAAAAAATTCTTATTGGTGCTTACACATAGGACATCAACAATACAAGAGTGAAAGATACATATAAGAACAATCAAAGTTATATACAGTATGCACAATCTAAGTAAGGTGCAGTCTCAGTGCACCAATTGCCATGTTCTTTCAAGTAAATGTTGTACTTTCTTCAAAAAGTCCAATGATAGGTACTTTTTGGGAAAAGTGTGCTTTTGGGATAGTACCTATCTTTGGACTTTTTGAAGAAAATACAACATTTACTTGAAAGAACATGGCAATTGGTGCACTGAGACTGCACCTTACTTAGATTGTACATACTGTATATAACTTTGATTGTTCTTATATGTATCTTTCACTCTTGTATTGTTGATGTCCTATGTGTAAGCACCAATAAGAATTTTTTGCTACTTTTGTACTGGAGACTGTTGCAGATTTTCTAACCATTGGTATTGGCACGGAGGTGCCTATTTTGTATTGTAACCACCTTGAGATTGGTCAGTGTCTTTGAAATTTCCCTGCGGATAAAAATGGCTTGTTTTCGACTGGAGGCGTGAGGAGGACCCATGGTTATAGTCCGGGGAGAAACTGTCCCCAGGAACATTTCTTCCTTGAGCACACTTTTTAATGCTAGAGGACAGTACAAGAATTGAGGGGCTCCATCTTTTTAAACTGTTTTATGAGTATCGTCGTCGGCAGCTCTTTGTCATTTATACTGTTTTTACACCCTGGGTTATTTTAATTTGTAATGCCTGTTGTTGTTGTTTTGTCGTGATCCGACTCAAGCAGGTTGCCGGAGAGGTTGGATATAATTTTTGTTTCGAATAAATAAAGGGATATAATAATTGTAAGAACAAATATGGACTCGCCAAAGGTGTGGGTTCACCAAGCTGCCTCCGCTGACCCAGCTTTTCAACAAGAGGGCTCATTTGAGGGCTCATTCTTAGGGCTGTTTTTAAGGTAGAAAAGTAGTGGGAAGAATAAACCTTTTGCATGACAGACGTGGGGTTGCTAAGTCACCTCCACACAGCACTGTTGTAAAGACTTAGAAAATGAGAGGACCTCAAATTCCTGGTCATGGTATGGCCACTGATACTGGATTTGGAAATCTGAAGTTTTGGATTTGGGGTTTTGATTATTTGGGGCAAGGAGCTGAAATTGGAAGCAGTGACGGTCAGTTCCTTATCTATGAGGAAGCGCTCTTCTGGGTTCTCCAATTTGAAGACGTCATTTAATGTCTCACTTTCACTCCCATCTTCCCTTTTTGCTGCCAGCGTGGTGGTGTGGATAAGAGCGGTGGTTTGGAGTGGTGGAGTCTGATCGGGAGAACCGGGTTCGATTCCCCTCTCCTCCACATGAGCGGCAGAGGCTAATCTGGTGAACTGGATTTGTTTCCCCACTCCTACACATGAAGCCAGCTTGGTGACCTTGGGCTAGTCGCCCTCTCTCAGCCCCACCTCCCTCGCAGGGTGTCTGTTGTGGAAAGGGGAAGGGAAGGTGATTGTAAGCCGGTTTGATTCTCCCTTAAGTGGCAGAGAAAGTCGGCATGTAAAAACCAATTCTGTCTTCTTCCTTCTGTTTCACTGATTGATACTTGAGAGGGGGAACTCTTGTGAGATTCCTCATCAGAAGCAGCAGATTTGAATCTGTTCATTTTTGCATTGTCATTAGGCAGTACATTTTTCAACGGTACCTTATCACAGCAAAACTAAGCAGAGCCTACTGATGAAGGTTTTGGAGGTACCGCCTATAACCTTAACAACGGGAGTGTCCAAGTCCTTATAAACTTGAAGTCTTGAGAGTTGAATTATTAGCAGCTCGGTGAAATTCTTATATAAATCTTGTGTATTTATTGTGACGGCTTTTGGGCAAAAGTCAAAATATTGCTGCAAGAGTTTTGCGCATTTCACGAAATGAGAGAGATGTGTGGTCTTCGTAATAGCTTCAGCATTCATTAGCTCATGCCCATTTGGAATGCCGCTTTTATGAGGAACTTAGATCACATTATATCTTTCCCCTTTTAATATATAAATCTAATGCCTCTGTGTCTGACATAAGGCCTTTTTTTATTAAGTGACAGGGATCCCAAGGTGACATTGTCAGCGGCAAGATTGATTTCAGTCCTTATATCCCTCAAACATTGGATTTAAAATTACGCTGCTCAAGAGGTGGTTGTGAATTTCCTGCATTGTGCAGGGGGTTGGACTAGATGACCCTGGTGGTCCCAACTCTGGGATTGTATGATCAGTGGATCAAGAAGCTTGTAAGGGATAAAAGGAAAGGAAATAGCTTCAGCTAGACTGCTCCATGATGTAGGGGCCGCCAGAGAGAATGTGCACGAGGGCAGGCAGAGAGCACAAGCATGCGGTGTGACTCGCCAAGTTCTTATATTGTTGCTTTGATTTCACGGCTACGTAATACACCCCTAATTTAATACTGACGAGCTTTCCTTGCCTGTAATCCAGACTATAGGACCGGACCGTGCTTCACGTTGGTAACCAACCAGATGTGCCAGGGACAGCTCAGCGGGATAGTCTGCACAAAAACCCTCTGCTGCGCGACCGTCGGGAGAGCGTGGGGCCACCCCTGCGAGATGTGTCCGGCCCAGCCTCACCCCTGCCGTCGGGGCTTCATTCCAAACATACGGACGGGAGCCTGTCAAGGTACGGTGCGGCAGGAGCCGCTGAAATTCGATTAATGGGTTACTCGCAGACTGAGCTCTGTTCTGGTGTCTGAAGCCCGGCTGCTGCAGCATTGTACCGGGGAAGACGAGGAAAGGAGTCAGCGTCAGATCCATTACTTTGCCGAACGCCCGATGCTCTCGCAATGACGTTTGCGGCCGAGTTGTGAGAAAGCAGCAGGGATCTTAATGAATTTCCTACTGCCAGAAAGCCCTTTTGTTTGATCCTAAGGCAGTTTCTTTCTACAGAAAAAAGATATTAAAGTACGAAGCAGCGTGTCTGCGGGATATCGCAGCCACTCTGTGTTTTCCTTCAAGATTTTAAAACCACAATTTGCTGATGCTGGATAGCCTTTCGTTCTCCCAAGAGCGATTCCTCTGACCTCGAGAAAACTCCTAGTTGAACCCTAGGATGCAGCCCGCTATATATTTTATATGACGCAGTGTTTGAAAAGCATTGACGTCATTTTGAATCTTAACGTCCGCCAAGACGTTGCTTTATTCTTGCGTCTCGTTTGAAAGCCCTTATGCTGCTTTTTGGCTTTTATTCTAATACATACAGCTGTATAAATTCTTTCATTGTCTGGATGTCTGGCAGGAAACTGGAGAAAGTTAAAAGGGGCAACAGGGATGTACTAAATTGGTGTGGATTTTATATTCCCAGGACTGCGTCTTTGGGAGGATTTGTGTTCTAGGCCTCTCTAAAATGTCTAATCAAGTGCAGTTGTTTGTGAGTTAAGAGGAGCTGCCGATTGTCAATTTCGCACATAGTTAATTTGGAAACATCTGTGGTTAACTTCAAGGTATCCCAGTGTTTAAGAAAATTTGGATATAATTTTGCAAAAATGCAACGAAGTCCCTTCTGCAGTATCTTTAAGCAATGTTGGTGTCTCTGTAAGCTACGGAAATTACATACAAGGGTATGAAGTCTCATTTTGACTTGAAGTGTGTTAAAGTAACCTGTCCACAAATCTGAAGTTTGAACTTAAGTACCAAAATGTCAGAGTTTGAATAGCAAAATCTAACCGTGGCACGGTCTGCTGCAAATGGCCCATGCCTTTTAAGCGGGCAGCTTTCTCTGAGGGAGGGGCCTGTGGCTCAGCGGCAGAGCCTCTGCTTGGCATGCAGAAGGTCCCAGGTTCAATCCCCAGCATCTCCAGTTAAAGGGACTAGGCAAGAAGGTGGTGTGAAAGACCCCTGCCTGAGACCCTGGAGAGCCGCTGCCGGTCTGAGTAGACAATGCTGATGTTGATGGACCTTGATGGTCTGGTTCAGTATAAGGCAGCTTCATGTGTTCATGTGAGGTTCACATAGTCAAGGGGGATCAAACCTTTGACTTTTTGGGAACGCTCCTGGGGGGTGGTGTCCAGCAGCAAGAAGAGTTGAGTTCTAATGATTCTGGTAGTGCTGTGAGGGCTTCTGTCTGTGGGACTCAATCGGTGACAGTGGTCTTCTATGCAGGGACGTTTCCCCGCAGTCACCCCCACCGACGGCTTCGGGTCTTCCTTTTGATTATGCATGCCTTTTCCACCCGTCAGAGGTCGCCTCGCTCTCCCCGCCCGTTTTGCCCATGTTTTCCCGATGCTGTTTTGGCCAGAATATGGACAATTCGGGCCAAACACACAGGGGGAGTGAGGTGACCTCTGACCGGCGGAAAAGGCACGCAGAACCAAAAGGAAGCCCTGAAGCAGTCGGCGGGGGTGACCGAAGGGAAACGTCCCTGCCTAAAAGGCCAACCAGGACAGGATTGGGTACTCCTTTTGTATTTGCAATGAGGAAACTGACCACTGGATTGCCTTCTAGAGTGTCAGTCAGTTTTTATTTTACGGTCCTTTGAACAAAAAAAATAGAACACATCTAATCAGAAGTAACATAAATTTGTAATAAAAACAGTATCAGTCAGACAAAGAGTCCACACAATGAAATATATCAATAAAATCCCATGTCTGAAGAGGCAAATAAGCTAGCTTCTAAAATATTGATCTGTCAAATTTTACCTGTTTGTAAATTGCATCCTTTCGGGCCTTATATATAGCAACACAAAATTTGGCCACACATCTTGAAGTCTTCCAGTAGTCGTTGGATACAAGTTTTATCAGGTAGCCCTATATTATTTCTTAAAATTTCTTGGATGGTCTTAGCTCATAACTCATGATAGAGAGGGCAGTGTAAGAAGACGGGTTCGCGGGTCTCAATTTCTTCACCATTGCACGGGCCAACTCTCTTAGAAAGAGGAGTTTTTAAAATATCTGCCTTCTAGGATGGCCGATGGCGGAGCTCCATATCAGGCTAACGTAAAAGCCCTTCTTGAGTGTATTTCTGCCATTTAAACCTTGAGTACTAGAGTTCAACGTCATAGGTTGGGTTCTTAGCTGAGGCTAGCGAGGGCTGTATCTGGAGTACATTTTCCGCTAGCAGGAGGAGCGGGGTAATTTCCACCAATTCCCTCTTCCTGCTGCGGACCTTGGATTTGCCTCTCTTGCTGTTCCTAAGGGTTCCCTGTCTCCCAGGGGCAGCATTTCAGGATGGTCAATGGGCTGGGTGGGGGGTATGGATCGTTCTCTTACTCTGCCAAAAAGTGCTTCGTCTGAGCGGAAAACGTAGTCAGGATCCAACCCAACGGTTTTCGGTTTTCCTCTGCAAACCTAGTGGAATTTAAAAAAGCCATAGAGAAAAGGGGACCTGGGCTGCATTGGGTCCCTTATTTCTTATACAACGAGCTTAAATAGAATAGTGTTAAAAATAAGCAAGATTAATTCCAGTGTATGTGTTGGAAAATGCACGGGAGATACGGTTGCCAGTCCCTAGGTAGTAGCTGAGATCTCCCGCTATTACAACTGATCTCTACCCGATAGAGATCATTCACCTGGAGAAAATGGCCACTTTGGCAATTGAACTCTATGGCATTGAAGCCCCTCCCCAAAGCCGCCCTCCTCAGGCTCCGCTAGGGTTGCCAACCTCCAGGTAGTAGCTGGAGATCTCCAGCTATTACAACTGATCTACAGTTGATAGAGATCAGTTCACCCGGAGAAATTGGCCGCTTTGGCAATTGGTCTCTATGGCGTTGAAGTCCCTCCCCTTCCCAAACCCTGTCCTCCTCAGGCTCCACCCCAAAAACCTCCTGCCGGTGGCGAGGAGGGACCTGGCAACCTTAATGGGGGACCATGCTAAATTAATCATTCTTAGTAACCAGGAGAATGGGATCTATTCCCTGTAACAACAGTAGGATGTGGCAACAATGGAGTTGAGTAGATTTTTGCGTGAACAAATTGTTAACTTTTTTTTTTCCATGATAGATGTGGACGAATGCCAAGCTATCCCCGGGATCTGTCAGGGGGGAAATTGCATTAATACTGTTGGATCTTTTGAGTGCAAATGCCCAGCTGGACACAAGTTTAATGAAGCAACACAAAAATGTGATGGTAAGTCCTTTCAGAACCTTCATCTGAAAAGAAGGGGTTTTTTGGGGGGGCGGCAGCATTTTTGTGTTTCAAAAATCAACTCGGAGAGCCAGCACGGTGTAGTGGTTCAGAGCATTGGTTTGGAGTGGTGGACTCTGATCTGGAGAGCCAGGTTGGTTTCCCCACTCCTCCACATGAAGCCAGCCGGGTGACCTTGGGCTAGTCACAGCTCTCTTTGAGCTCTCTCAGCCCCACTTACCACACAGGGTGTCTGTTGAGGGGAAGGGAAGGCGATTGTAAGCCAGTTTGATTCTGCCTTAAGTGGCAGAGAAAGTCGGCATATAAAATCCAACTCTTCTTTTTCAAATTTTCCTTGTTTGCTTGTCTATGGAAATATTAATGTCTTAATAGCACCAAGATCATATAAATATTATGCCTCAGTGTGTGCCTAACCTGACCAGCAATAAATGTTTGTTTTTCATCATTATCTATCTTTGTTTATATAACAATGTAGACTTCTAAAATGGGAATAGTAGATCAAAATGAAATTCAAGGATAATTTTTTTTGGGGGGGGGGCTGTAGGTCAGTGGTAGAGCATCTGCTTGGATTGCAGAAGGTCCCAGGTTCAATCCCCAGCATCTCTAGTTAAAGGGACTAGGCAAGTGAAAGACCTCTACCTGCGCCCCTGGAGAGCCGCTGCTGGTCTGAGTAGACAATATTGACTTTGAGGGACCAAGGGTCTGATTCAGTAGAAGGCAGCTTCATGGGGCTAGGCCATGACTCAGTGGTAGAGCATCTGCTTGACATGCAGAAGGTTCCAGGTTCAATCCCCGGCATCTCTAGTTAAAGGGACTAGGCAAGAGCCGCTGCCAGTCTGAGTAGATGATACTGACTTTGATGGACCAAGGGTCTGATTCAGTAGAAGGCAGCTTCATGTATGTTCATGTGTAAAATAGATGGATGGCAAAAGAAAAGGATATAGTAGATGGTAGGGGAGGATATAGTTTAAATTCCACAGGCACCATGTTGAGAGGAAGCAAAAAATGCTAGCTCAAGTTTTATTATTATTATCAAGAGTTGCCAGGTTGCAAGTGACTTATGGCAACCCCTCTTGGGGTTTTCAAGATAAGAGATGAGCAGAGGTGGTTTGCCATTGCTTTCCCCTGCATAGCAACCCAGTATTCCTTGGTGTTCTCCAATCCAAATACTGACTGTAGCCAAGCATCCTTAGTTTCTGAGCTCTGACATGCTAAGGGTAGTCTGGGCTATTCAGGCTGCTAAAATTATAACCTTTAAATAACAACTGCTTTGACATTTAATTTTTTTTACTTATGCAAACCAATTTGCTCCAGACAAATATGGTTTTCATGCTGTCTGCCAATGCCGTTGGCAGAAGGACGGCCAAAGGCAGGAGCGGCTGTCTCGTCCTCAAACGTCGCTGCAAGTGTTCCTTCCTCCAGGACAATGGTTCTCAAACTTTTCGGGCCACTGCCCCCTCGGTTCCGCAAACTCAACCCCAGCGCCCCCTACCCTACCCTATAAAAAGCATTATTCAAAATAGGGCTTTGCATGACTCACTAAAGAAGATAATAACAATAACATTTCAAAACAGTAACAATTAATTGCACATCTATTCAAAATCAAATTAAAACTTTTTAGTTGAAATTTATTCAACAGAACTGATGAACTTGATCCAGTGGTACCAGCTCTTCAAAGTCTGGGGGAAAAATTCTGATAGTTTCCACCAAAATTGCCAGCATGGTGCCATTGCTTGATCGATTGTGAATTAGTGAGCAACACAGTTGAAGGGGACCACCTCTAGCACCCCCCTGCTGCCCTCTTGCCTCTTAGTGCCCCCCTAGGTAATCCCACTGCCTCCCCAGGGGATGGTACTGCCTACTTTGGGAACCACTGCTCTAGGACAATTCAGAAGAGCACCTCGGTTTTGAGAATCCCATTGAGTCGGAGCGTGTGAAACTAAGCAGATTTCGTTTGGGTGTCTCACATCTGCTTGAGTCTGGAAACCTCTGGTTTGTCAAAGCGGCCACAAGGATGCTGAGAGTTAATAGAGGTGCTGGATTTGGATGTTCCTTAAACGTTTGTGCTTCCGAAGCTGAATTCCTCTACATCACGAACGGAGCAAACAGCCCCAGGGGCTATATTTAAGATCTCATAGGCTGAGTAGTATATGGAGCAACCAACTGTATTTGAGCAGCACATGCAGTACCAGACCTTTGGAATGAATGGAAGTTCTGTTTCTAAAGCTCTTACTAGGAATCCCGTTTCTTGCAACAATAGTGAAGAGTCCTTCGTTCAGTGAGGGGAGCTCATGGTTATTACTCCGTTCATACGTTATTCTGCCGTTGTAATAGAGGTGTGGATTGAGAGGATGCCGGTGGATTCTTTTGCAACTTTTTTTTTTAAAGTGTGTTGATTCTGTTAAACGAAGTCTAATGTGAGCCCGGTTTTTGAGAGAATTGGAGGCCGCGAGCGGGCTCTCCCGATGTGTGGGGCTGCCTGGCGGGCACCCTCAACGGGCAGGAGACCCAGCTGGGGATTGCTCCCTTCCACCATGGCTCCAGGCCTTCATGAGAACATCAGAAAAGCCCTGCTGGACCAGACCAAGGCCCACCAAGTCCAGCATGTCTGTTCACACAGCGGCCAACCAGGGGCCCATGTGCTCGGCCGCCTAGCAGGCATCTTCAGCAGACAGGCGACCTGGCCGAGGACCTCACCCTTCCACCATAGCTCTGGGCTTTCCACACCAGGGGAGAGGCCATGGCTCAGTGGTACAGCATCTCCTGCGCATGGAGAAGGTCCCAGGTTCAATCCCAGCATCTCCAGTTTTAAAAGTATCAGGTAGTAGGGCGATGCTGATACTTCCTGACACTTCTAAACTCCTCTGAAGCTAAACAGGGTTGGCCTTGGTTTAGTACTTGGATGGCAGACCTCCAAGGAATACCAAGGGTTGTTAGGCAGAGGAAGGCAATGGCCAACCACCTCTGTTAGTCTCTTGCCTTGAAAACTCTACTGGGGTTGCCATAAGTCGGCTGCGACTTGACGGCACTTTACAAACATGGTAGGGTAATGTGACAGCTCTCTCCGAACTCTCTCAGCCCCACCTACCTCACAGGGTGTCTGTTGTGGGGAGGGGAAGGGAAGGTGATTGGAAGCCGGTTTGATTCTCCCTTAAGTGTTAGAGAGAGTCGGCATATAAAAACCAACTCCTCCTCCTCCTCCGAGATTCTGTCTGCCCTCTTTCCCCTTTACTTCAGAACGAAATATGTTCTTCTTTGCTCTGACTTAAAGAGGAAAGCCCTGGGAGCCCCTCAAGCCATGCTCCGAGAGAGCATAGTGTTGTGTGGAAACTCCTAAATTAAGCGGGGGCGTGCTGTGTGCCCCCCCCGGGGGAGATCCCAGTGTAAAAACAGCCATGGAGAGGGCAAGTGGGGCTTTTTCTTCAACGTCTTCAAAGACATTGCCCTATTACTGAGTGCAGTTCTGGGTGGCTTTTTGGCTGTTGGGAATCGAGGGCTTTGCAAAACCAGCCACAGCGTTCAGAATACTAGACTACTTGGTGTGAACCTAATTAATGGAAGGGTTGCAAATGGGATCCGATTCAAGTATTTTTCTGACTCAAGTTCCCTGCCGTGTATCTTCAAATTAGCGTTGCCTCTATTTACAGAGGGCCTGACCTTATCGAAAGCAAAATCCCCCGGCTTTATTTTAGGGCTGAGTTTAACCCAAACAGCATATCGCTGTTTATACCGCTGTTGACATTAATATAAATACCACTGTCGACGTTTAAGTACTCCGGTTTCATTGAGGTAACGGCAAATCTGGCTTTTGACTTTCCGGCCGTTTGCTTCATGAGACCAAAACGAAGCCCATTAAAAATGTCGTGGGCTTTTATTATCTTGAGGCTGAGGCCTGATTCCCATGCGATTTGTGTCCGTCTTATTATTTTAAAACTTAACGTACAATCAGAAACTCTGCCCTCTGATCTGGCATGGTCGAAAGGTTTGGGGAACCCTGGTCTAATAGATAAAATAAATTGAAAAGGAGGCATGTGGTGACTTAAAAAGATACTATGACAGAGAGCAGTGGATCCATCTATGCTTGGTGTGCATGAGGGCAATAAACTTGTCACATTCCAGGCAGTGGTGGGAAATCTGGAAACAGCGCTTGCTGCAAGTGTCGATCCATGCTGACATTAATATGTATTATATGGTGTAAGGTATTATTTAAAAACCTTTCCCAGGGCTTCAGATAGGGATGCCAGCCTGGCAACACCAGGAACCTTTGGGTAGGGACTGTGGCTCAGTGGTAGAGCATGTGCTTGGCATGCAGAAGGTCCCAGTTTCAATCCCGGGCATCTCCAGTTCAAGGGATGAAGCAAGTAGGTGATGCGAAAGACCCCTGCCTGAGACCCTGGAGAGTCATGTAGAGGGGCCGTGGCTTAGTGGTAGAGCATCTGCTTGGCATGCAGAAGGTCCCAGGTTCAGTCCCCAGCATCTCCAGTTAAAGGGGTGAGGCAAGGAGGTGATGGGAGAGAACTTTCTCTGCCTGAGACCCTGGAGAGCCACTGCCGGTCTGAGTAGACAATACTGACTTCGATGGACCATGGGTCTGATTCAGTATAAGGCAGCTTCATGTGTTCGTGTGTGTGTGTGTAAAGTGCCGTTAAGTCGCAGCTGACTTATGGTGACCCAGTAGGGTTTTCAAGGCACAAGACTAACAGAGGTGGTTTGCCATTGCCTTTCTCTGCCCAGCAACCCTATTTTCCTTGGTGGTCTCCCATCCAAGTACTAGCCAGGGAGGGGCCGTGGCTCAGTGGTAGAGCATCTGCTTGGCATGCAGAAGGTCTCCAGTTAAAGGCACGAGGCAAGTAGGTGATGTGAAAGACCCCTGCCTGAGACCCTGGAGATCCGCTGCCGGTCTTAGACAATACTGACTTGGACGGACCGAGGGTCTGATTCAGTATAAGGCAGCTTCATGTGTTCAGGAGGTGCAACATCATGTGCGGGTTTTCGCCTGCACATGACGTCAGTGAGTCAAAGTCATTTCCATGATGTCATGACCAGACTTTTTTCTCCCTCTTTTCTGTTGAAGATATCGATGAGTGCAGTACCATTCCTGGCATCTGTGATGGGGGAGAGTGTTCCAACACCGTCAGCAGTTACTTCTGCAAATGTCCTTCTGGATATTACACATCGCCAGATGGTTCCAGGTGTATAGGTGAGTAAAGAGCTGCTTGTGTAGAAGTGGCAGCTGTCGGGTATCCACTTGTAATGTATATGTCATGTGTATCTCTGCGGAGAGTGAAAAGCAAAAAAAAAAAAAAGGATTCAGGGGAGAAGAAAGCAGGAAGTAATGACCACTCCCTTTAGCAAAGAGAAGGGATTAGTAACAACCCCTCTCTTGTGACCTAACGTCTTTCTTTTGTGAAGTCTGGACAGTTTGTGTATGTGGTGTGTTTGGAATGCGATCTGTGTACAGTCCCCGATGCAAATTCTCGCCTATTGGTACGTGTCAAAAGGGTTCATTTGAGGGGAAAAGGGAGAGCAGACTCGACACGGAATTAGAACTGCTGTTGTAAAATTTACTTTTCCTTCTAAATCTGGAACGGGTTTACTCTGGGACGCGATTCATTTTGGATAGCTTTAAAAAAAAAATGTTGAGGGCTGTTTCCAAAGTCTTGTGTAGTTTCGATGTCGCAGAGAGTACGTTGTAATAAAAATTTCCTGGCTTCCTTTTGTAAAAATTACATGAATCGTAACATAAAAAGTCACTTTGCTCTATATGACGTCAAGCACTCGTCCCCTCCTGTTTAATATTGCAAGGTGACGATGTTTGCAAATAAAGACTCCAGAGCTTGATTTATGGGATTTCTGGAGCCCAAATTCTGCTGTTTTAAGTCCTACCCAGCCAGCTTGCTTGGACTCTAAAGTTGTTATTTGATCCTTAGCTCTTAGAATACGGTGCAGCCTTCTGTTGGGCGATTTGAACACTTTCATGGGGATGGTGGTGACTCAAGAAGGGACATTGGGTGAAAACGCACGGTCGCTTTAGCCTCCTTTGTTCCCTGTTTCAGCCAGGATTCAGCCAGGATCGAACTCATGCGTTTCGCCGAAGGTGCGTCCGATCCTGGCTGAATCCTGGCTGAAACAGGGAATAAAGGAGGCTAAAGTGATTGTGCGTTTTCGCCCATTGTCTAAGGCCAGCTCTGGCTTCCCCACCTCTTTCCCTCATGATTTCTGCCCACTGCACTTAGAGCCGATAACTGTGCCTTTTATCCTCATTCCTTAATCATCTGAAACATTGCACGTAACCCCTTCAAATTGCATGGTACAGTTGCTTGGAGAAGCATGCTGTTTTGGTGTAGTGGTTTAAGAGCATGGTGCAGTGGTAAGAGCGGTGGACCCTAATCTGGAGAATCGGGTTAGATTCCCCACTCCTCTACATGAGTGGCAGACTCTAATCTGGTGAGCTGGGTTTGTTTCCCCACTCCTACACATGAAGCCAGCTGGGTGACCTTGGGCCAGTCACAGTTCTCTCAGAACTCTCAGTCCCACCTACCTCACAAGTTGGGTTGCCAGGTCCCTCTTTGCCAACGGAGGGAGGGTTTTGGGGTGGAGCCTGAGGAGGGTGGGGTTTGGGAGGGGCTTCAAAGCCATAGAGTCCAGTTGGCAAAGCAGCCATTTTTCTCCAGGTGAACTGATCTCTATCAGCTGGAGATCAGTTGTAATAGCAGGAGATCTCCAGCTAGAAGAAGGGTGCTTACAGCAATTCATAAGAATTAGAAGGGTACATCTTACTAGGGTTGCCAGGACCCTCTTTGCCACCAGCGGGAAGTTTTTGGGGCGGAGCCTGAGGAGGGCGAGGTTTGGGGAGGAGAGGGACTTCAACGCCATAGAGTCCAATTGCCAAAGTGGCCATTTTTCTCCAGGCGAACTGATCTCTATCGGCTGGAGATCAGTTGTAATAACAGGAGATCTCCAGCTAGTACCTGGAGGTTGGCAACCCTACTCACAAGGTGTCTGTTGTAAGGGGGGGAAGCAGTTGTAAGCAGCTTTGAGAGTCCTTAGAGAAAAAGCGGGGTATAAAAACCAACTCTTCTTCTTCTTCACCTGGTCCTGGACCTGCTATCCAAAGTAATCCAGATACATTTTTCTTAATTTACAATTGGTGCCCCTCGCAGTAGAATTCTTAACAGTTTCCTTCCAACATGGTTTCATTTCTTCCTCTGTTTCCAGACTGAAGTCGTTAATGGTTTAAATGACTGGGTGTTTATGTGATGACAAGAAACAATGAAAGTGATATTTCAGGCCGTAAGCCATCGTTAACTTTCGGCATCATTTTTTCCCCCTTCCAAAACAAGATGTGTCAAATTATCTGCAGTTTTAATTATCTACAGATAGTTTGGTTGTGCAAGTTTCATATTCCCATTATTTAAAAAAAAGGTTCTAGCCAAAACCTTTAGTTCGGTGTTAGTTACAGTATGTTAATTATGACGCTAAGGCAAGTCTCAAATTGCTTTTATTTATTTATTGCAGTTTCATGGTCTGCAATTCAGATTTAAAGCCCATGTTGGCTAGAATATAGATTTGATGTTAAAAATGGATCGATTCCATTTCCTGTCCCATGTTAACACTCACAATCGATATGTCCATTCATGTATTGCTTTGTGGATGGATTTCCAGCATCACTTTATGGGGGGGGGGAACCAATAATTATCCTCCTTTCAGAAACTCTTGGATATCTAGACAAATCAACCTTCAAGACTTGGGTTGGGGACAAAAACACCTTTTAAGAGAACTGAAGGTATTGTGGTTAGAAGCAGTGGTGTCCACGGGTTATACCGATTGATTTCCTTTGTTCCCTCTGTTACACGTAGTCAAACGGATTTTGAAGGTTTTTGAAGCAGCAGAAAACCTGTGAGGATGGATGATAATGCTATACATGCTTGCTGGCACATGCCTGTATGGGCATGCACCACAGAGAATAATACTGTTTTCAAAGCATCTTCATCCTTTTGGGTCAAAGGGGGGGGGATTATCACTAGATTCTAGTTTGGGACACCAAAATCCTCTTTTTTGGGCCATCAAGTCACAGCTGACTTACGGCGAGCTTGGTGGGGTTTTCAAGCCATAGATGTTCAGAGGTGGTCTGCCATTGCCTACCTCCGCATCATGCCCCTGGTATTCCTTGGAGGTCTCCCATCCAAATACTGGCCAGGGCTGACCCTGCTTAGCTTTTGAGATCTGATGAGATCAGGCTAGCCTGGGGCTATCCAGTTCAGGGCAAAGTCCTCTTTACAAGTAGCCTTTAAAAGCCTACTCCGTTTGTGTTTGCTTAGGTCGGAGGTTCCCAAACTGTGCTCCCAAGGAACGCTTGGTGCGCCGCGAAACATCTCCTAGTGCTCCATGAAGCGATTGGAAAGAAAAATACGAGTGTCATTTGGTTTAGTATGTAGGTGCTAGGCGAAAATTAGTGCCCCGTGACCAATGTCTCTCCTGAAAAGTGCTCCGTGACTCAAAAAGTTTGGGAAACTGGCTTAGGTAAAAAGCTCCAATACATTCCTAAAGATAAACCTCTGGGAGCGGACGGCCAGTCACTTGCCTTGGAGATGTACTCACACTTCTAGAAGTCTTTGAAAATCTCCCATCCTAGGTGCTGATCAGACCCAGGCCGGCTCTGAACTGAATCCAGCAAACCAGAAGACAGGCATCGGATAACTTCGTGTTGCTGAGGTTGGAAAAGTGGAGGTCTGATTTGTTCATTGGCTGGGAGACCCATGTTAGAGCAGGAGACAAGTACCAAAAATTAAACAGTTAAGGCCAGAATGCATACAGTGTGCTTGGGACAGATCCCCCCAATCGCCTGGTTCAGTTCCTAGGGTCCTTGCCAATAATTGAGAAATCGCTTCGTTTAAGTGGGTATAGCCTGCCAATAGAGCGGTCACATCTGCAGCTCTTTCCCCCCCAAGATTGGACGCTGCCCTTTCTCTTTTCTTTACAAACAGACCGGCTTGTTTTATTGCTCACCGTCAAATCACACTACAGCCTGTTATAGTAAGCGTGTCACGAAGGAGACGGATTGTGAAAGAATTGCCCAGAACTTTCAGATCGTATTGCAGGTTTTCAAAAACAGTTGTATTTTTTCTCCTTTCTCCCCCACCACAGTCAAGACAGTTCTTTGCTTGCACATCTCTCTCTCTCTTTTTTCCCAGTGAGAGAAGTTATGAGTACATTATGTTCTCTGCACGGCGCATGCCCGGTGCATTTTTTCGATATGGAGCCAACCCGTTTCTCTGTAAACAGTTCTGATGGCACCGATTGATTTGTATTGTTCTCGCCTGTCCCGCGGCCTGCATCCTTTCAGTCATTACCTTGGCAGGGGAAACCGGGACTGATGGAAAAAACTAAGTGGACGCCTGATGGACCGAGCTCAGATGGAAGAGCCTCGTTGCTGTTCCGTAATCTTCAGTTGCAGGCAAAAACCACAAGCAGCGGCATCGTACGCTGTATTTGAAGGTTTACTCACCCATTAAATTGTGGAACTCCCTGCCCCAGGATGTGGTGATGGCTGCCAACTTGAAAGGCTTTCAGAGGGGAGTGGACATGTTCATGGAGGAGAGGGGTATTCACGGCTACTGGTAAAAATGGACACTAGTCATGATGCATACCTGTTCTCTCCAGGATCAGAGCAACATCCCTATTCTATTAGGCTTCATGTGGAAGAGTGGGGAATCGAACCCGATTCTCCAGATTACAGTCAGCCGCTCTTAACCACTACACCATGCTGGCTCAAGCTGGGTGCTTTACAGCTTTACAAAATATTGGCTGGAGGAAGGTTAGCAGTCTAGAAGAGAAAAGTTGCCCTCCTGCCAATGCCTCCCATCTGGATCCTCTTTGCTGCCAGGGCCAGGCTCAAGGCTTGCTGATCTGCGGTTGTGTCCTTTCTCTGGAACAAAGGGTACAAGAAACTAGATTTTTCCTTCTGCAGAAGAGAAAAATCTCCAGCTCATGCTTATGTCCTGCATTTCCAAGAATGGCACCTGCTTCCTGGAGTGAAGGCTGCTACTTACATTCATTGCTATGTAGAGGAATCGAAGTTCCCTCTCCACCTCCTGGGACCTCCTGTTTTCATGATTAAAAATGACAACAGCAATGGAACGCTGTAGAACCTATTAGCCAGCCTGTTGTACTGGAGGGGGGGGGGGGAAGGCTGTTCCCTTATGTGAGAGGAAAGATTCCAGCCTTTGGCATGTGTGTGTGTGTGTGCCTACTTGCTGAAGGAAAGGGGTGGGTGGGGCCACTGTGGGGATGCGCGTAGCTTGCGTGTCTGAATGTGGTTAGGTCGGCACAACAAAATAAATAAATAAATAAAATATTTTTGGGAACCCCTGTCCACTTTCTCTCTCTACAACTTTTGGCTGCTTGGTTTAGGGTTCCCAACTTTTTTTTTACTGGCTTCTGTGCCTTCCATTGCATTTTTTTTTTACTGGCTTCTGCGCCTTTCATTGCATTTTTTTTTGCTGGCTTCTGTGCCTTTCATTGCATTTTTTTTGCTGGCTTCTGTGCCTTTCATTGCATTTTTTTTACTGGCTTCTGCGCCTTTCATTGCATTTTTTTTACTGGCTTCTGTGCCTTTCATTGCATTTTTTTTTGCTGGCTTCTGTGCCTTCCATTGCATTTTTTTTTACTGGCTTCTGCCCCTTTCATTGCATTTTTTTTTACTGGCTTCTGCGCCTTTCATTGCATTTTTTTTTACTGGCTTCTGCGCCTTGCATTGCAGTTACCTCCGTTTGATTGAAGGGTTCCGACGTGTGTCCGTTTTGTCCCTTGTTCGCAGATGTGCGTCCTGGATACTGCTTTTCGACCCTCACCAACGGGCGCTGCGGCAACCAGCTCCAGCAGGTGCTCACGAAGATACAGTGCTGTTGCGACTCGGGGCGGTGCTGGTCTCCCGGAGCGACCACTTCCCCCGAAATGTGTCCCATCCGTGCTACAGGTACGGAGCCGCTCAGACTTGTTCGTTTATTGGCTTGCTTTATCGTCTGCCTTCGTGGTTGGAAACTCAAGACGGGCAACAGAGTTAGAAAAGACAACGCAATGAAGGCGCTGCAGCGCATGACGAGAATAGGGTTGCCAGGTCAGAGGCAGATCCTGAGGAGGGCGGGGTTTGGGGAGGGGAGGGACTTCAATGCCATAGAGTCCAATTGCCAAAGCGGCCATTTTCTCCAGGTAAAACTGATCTCTATCGGCTGGAGATCAGTTGTGATAGCAGGAGGTCTCCAGCTACCACCTGGAGGTTGGCAACCCTAGACGTGAACCATGCAGCAAAACTCAAAGAGCAACGACATAGAAACAGTGTGCTACATCGCATAAAGTAGATAAATGGCAACCTTTTTATGATAAATATGCATAGCATGTACAATTACTGATTATAGCTAACTACATGAACTAGACTATTAAATAAGTATTAGATATACTCAGGAATAGCTATCAATGAAAGAAAATTGCTACAATATGGGTTTATGTATTGATTAATAGACTAATAGATGGAATACTATATACTTTAATGTCATATTTTAACAGGATGATTGGGTGCATCTTAAGATAAACGGATTTTGAGTTATGCAATGAATGTATTTACTAAACCTGGGCACAGGAACTTAACTGTTTACCCCCCCTTTCCCCCTTCCCATATCCTTTTTAATTTTGTACCCTAAAAACCCCCAATAAAATTTAAAATAAATTTAAAAAAAAAAGTAGATTTCACGATTAGAGGACGCCGAACTACAGGCAGTCTGATACATCCATTAAGCAATATAGTATAGAGGTAGGAGGACACACATGAAAACATAAAGCTGCCTTATACTGAATCAGACCATTGGTCTATCAAGGTTGGTTGTATTTACTTAAGAACATAAGGAAAGCCTTGCTGGATCAGACCAAGGGCCATCAAGTCCAGCAGTCTGTTCACTCCGTGGCCAACCAGGGACCTCTAGGAAGCCCACCAACAAGACGGCTGCAGCAGCACCATCCTGCATCCTGCCTTAGACTGGCAAGAGTTCTCCAGGGTCTCAGGCTGAGGTCTTTCTCATCACCTTCTGCCTGGTCCTTTTGACTGGAGATGCTGGGGACCTTCCCCATGCCAAGCAGATGCTCTACAGCTGGACCACAGGGAAAAGAAGGCTGAGGAAAAGAAGGCTGCCTCACAATTTCACAGGCAACTAACGCTTTATTACCTATATAGAAATTGCCCTGCCGCAAAAGCCAATAGAAATAAGGAAGCGCTTCAGATTTTTGCGATGTAGCACACATATTCTTGTGGACTTACGTGAATGATTTATAACTGGGGAATGCCTTTTCATGAGTGGATGTTCTGAGCTAAGTCTTGCTCCAAGCGTTGAGGTGATACTCGGGGGATATCCCTTTTCAGGAAGCTGTGGGGTCCCCCTGTGCAAATTAAATCCCCCCCACCCGGCCCCCAGGAGAATTGCCGTGTGTGTTTTGAAATGACAGGTCCCATTTATTCTACTTATTTTTTGTTTTGTGTAGAGTGTCTATATCCTGCTTTCCTTCTGCAAGCTAGTTTACAGAAAGCGAATTATTAACAATATAAACAGAAGGGCGCAGCATGAATCAACCCAGTGAATAAAACCCAAAAACAATAAATACACACAGAATCCAGCCAGCAGCAGTTAAGGAAATGTAAATATCCAGTGCGAGGAAACACAAAAACCCACCCGATTCCAAAGGCCTTCTGGAACAGACCGGTCTTAAGAAGGTTGCCAGCAGGCCAGGAGAGAGAGGCTAGATGAGTCTCAAGAAGCAAAGAGTTTCATAGCTGGGGGGGCGGCACTACCTGGTCTCAGGTGGGTGAGGATGCCGTATTTTAGGTAGGCTTGCCAATCTCCAGGTGAGGCCTGAAAATCTCCTGGAATTTGAAATGATCTCCAGATTTAGGGTTACCAGCTGTGCCGGATTTACCTATAGGCTTGGCAAGGCTGAAGCCTGGGTCCTCGAAATCTAGGGGGCCTCCGGCCAATGTGTATTATATTTTAGAGTTTTAAAACAATGTATGTATTTTAAAGAGTATAACAGTAAACTCACAATTTCATTTTCCTAAAAATTCCTGCTTATTCCACAAAATGTTTACAAAGTCCGGTTATTGCAAAGGTTTTCGGCAGTGTTAATTTTAACATTTGTGCTTCCCCCCCCCCCACCATTACAGTATTTACCAATAACGTCTTATGTCTTTTAGAGGAGGAATGGTGAATTGCGGGATTTTAAAGACCCGTCGTCCTCCTCGGCTTCACTGAATTTTTATTTAAAACACTCTTCCATCTTCTTCTAGCCGTGAGGGTGGGCGATTGGGAGGGGCCTCACAAGCCTAGGACCCCTCTACATCTAAATCCGGCACTGGTTACCAGGTCCCTCTCTTAGAGCTCTCTCTGCCCCACCTACCTCGCAGGGGTGTCTGTTGTGGGGCGGGGAAGGGAAGGTGATTGCAAGCCGGTTTGATTCTGCCTTAAGTGGTAGAGAACGTCGGCGTACAAAAACCAACTCTTCTTCTTCTTCTTCTCCCCCTCCTCCCCAGACTCTACTCTGGTGAATTGGGTTGGTTTCCCCACTCTTCCACATGAAGCCTGCTGGGTGACCTTGGGCTAGTGACAGTGTATCTTCTATAGGGAGGCTAGAATTAAAGTGATTAACCCTCTGCTAGAAAAACTCTCTGGAGAAACGGACAAAACTAAAGTGGACCACTTGTTAGCGGGCAAGAATCCTCAAGTCTCGATCAATGTTGCTAGATACTGCATGTTAATATGTAGGGCTCGGCAATTGCAGCTGTACTTTTTTAAAATTCTGCTTATTTTATTTTAATAACGGTCATACTCTTTTTTAATGGTGTTCTTGTTTGTTTCCAAATTTGCCTTGATTTTCTTGGCAAGGCTGACGATGTCCATTCTTGTATTTTTATAATGCTGGTCATAGGACCGTAATAAATGAAATGAAAAACGCTCTCCTAGAGCGCTCTCAGCTCCACCTCCCGTTAGGGGAGGGGCCGTGGCTCAGCGGTAGAGCATCTGCTTGGCACGCAGAAGGTTCCAGGTTCAATCCCCGGCATGTCCAGTTAAAGGGACTAGGCAAGTAGGTGATGGGAAAGACCTCTGCCTGAGACCCTGGAGAGCTGCTGCTGGTCTGAGTAGAAAGTACTGACTTTGATGGCCCAAAGGTCTGATTCAGTAGAAGGCAGCTTCATGGGGATAGGCCATGGCTCAGTGGTAGAGCATCTGCTTGGCATGCAGAAGGTCCCAGGTTCAATCCCCAGCATCTCCAGATAAAGGGACTAGGTAAGTAGGTGATGTGAAAGACCCCTGCCTGAGACCCTGGAGAGCCGCTGCTGGTCTGAGTAGACGATACTGACTTTGATGGACCCAGGGTCTGATTCAGTAGAAGGCAGCTTCATGTGCTACCATGTGTTCCTCGCAGGGTGTCTGTTGTTGTGGGGAGGGGAAGGGAAGGCGATCGTAAGCCGGATTGATTCTTCCTTAAGTGGTAGAAAAAGCCATCATATAAAAACCAACTCTTCTCCTTCTCCTCCTCCTCCTCCTCGGACTCTGACCTGGTGAGCTGGGTTGGTTTCCCCACTCCTACACATGAAGCCTGCTGGGCGACGTTGGGCTAGCCACAGCTCTCTCTCAGCCCCAGCTACATCACAAGGTGTCTGTTGTGGTTAGGGGAAGGGAAGGTGATTATAAGCCTCTTTGAGACTCCTTTAAAAAGGCAGAGAAAACAGGGGGTATAAAAACCAATTCTTCCTCTTCCTCCTCCAATGGTGGAGGGCCCTTCCATCAACCTGGGCCAGAAGTTAGAGGGGAGAAAGTCCTGCCACCTGTTGCCTTAGCAGACAGGACAGTCCGGCCCCTGCTGGCTTAGACTTAACGGATCATTTTACTGAAGAATAGTTGATATGAATGAGGTGCTTGACAACTATGTTTTCACAATCAGGGTTATAAGCCTCAAGCTACGGCACTGCAGCAGGCTGCTTTATAAAACAGTGAACTTTTGATAAAATGGTAAACTTCTCTGTGTGTTTTTTCTTCTTCAGAGGAATACCGCAAGTTATGTATTGTCGGTACTCTGCCTGTGAGACCCGAATTCCCGATCCCCGGCGTTCCAGAAGTCCCTGGCATTCCTCCTGGGATTTTCCCACCGGATATATATCCTCCACCAGTATATCCACCAGACTTTCCAGTCCCATCTCGTAGACCACCAACAGGTAAAAATAAATAAATCAGAGTTCAATATTTACCCGCTGTTGCATTTCATTCCCTGTTTTTAAAGTAAGTTTGTTTGACTGCTATAATTTCCTCATCTTTTTTACCCCAGCATGGTGTAGTGGTTAAGAGCGGTGGTTTGGAGCGGTGGACTCTGATCTGGAGAACCGGGTTCGATTCCCCGCTCCTCCGCATGAGTGGCGGAGGCTAATCTGGAGAAGTGGATTTGTTTCCCCACTCCTACACACGAAGCCAGCTGGGTGACCTTGGGCTAGTCACAGTACTCTTAGAGCTCTCTCAACCCCACCTACCTCACAGGGTGTCTGTTGTGGGGAGGGGAAGGGAAGGTGGTTGTTTGATTCTCCCTTAAGTAATAGAGAAAGTCGTTATATAAAAAACAACTCTTCTTCTTCTTCATGCAAAATCCCAGGTGCTTCCCTGTTGAGTTCAAATGTATTCTGGAGGGTGTAACTTTGCCTAGGTTGGCACCGCTGTTACAAACCCCTGTGTGAGATAGATCACGACGGGTAGCCATGTTAGTCTGTCAACAGTGGTAGAAAAGAGCAAGAGTCCAGTAGCACCTTAAAGACTAACAACATTTCTGGCAGGATGAGCCACGGCTCACTTCTTCGGATACAGCTAAAATGTCAGTCCCTCCATCCTTAAGTAGAGAATGTCAGTCCATCTGTCCTTAAGCAGAGAAGAGTGTAAAAGTCAAAAGCAAGTAAATGACATTAGCAGGCGTGATTGGGTTAGGTGTGATATGCAGAGGGGTAGTAGGTGTGGAGAAATCAGCATTGGTAATGAGACAGGAATCCCAGATCTCTATTCAATCCTGGGTGAGATGGCAGAAGAGCAGAAGGCTTTAGTTTTAGATGTGTTGCGTACGAATCTGTCATCTTGAGAATGCTTTGAGAACTCCTCTTGTGGCTAAAGGGTGGTTGTGCATGTGTGTGTGTAGCCGGATAAACTTTGCTTCAATACCGCTACCCCGTAAGAGTCGCAATACGGTTCTTACCACTGGTACGTGTCAAATTTAGTTCTCGTTACTGAACTTGGTAGGATTTTGACCTTTTCTCATTTAATTCTTTATTTCAGGCGTTTTACCGGTCAATGTCACTCCACCTCGAGTGAACTTCTGCCAGTTGTATCAAAACCTCTGCATTAATGGACGCTGTATCCCGACACCTGGAAGTTATCGGTGTGAATGTAAAAAAGGATTTGAACTGGATCTTCGAGGGGAATGCATCGGTATGTGATTTTCCCCTCCTTGATTTCCATAGCTTTTAAAAAATTACAGTTTTCTGAAATACCACCCCGCATATAATATTTATTTTTACTATATTTTGGTTCACAATAGAGAATACAAGTGAAGCTGTCTCCCACCACAATGATTCCACCTTCACAGGGACTTTTCTTCCTCTGTGTTTTTAACAGATTGTGTTTTTTTTTAAACAGATTTTAACAGATTTTTTAACAGATTGTTAAAAACAATCTCCCCTTCTCAAGCATGTCCCTTAACGTGGTGTAGTGGTTAAGAGTGGTGGTTTGGAGCTGTGGACTCTGAATCTGGAGAACTGGGTTTGATTCCCCACTCCTCCACATGAGTGGCGGAGGCTGATCTGGTGAACTGGATTTGTTTCCCCACTCCTACACACAAAACCAGCTGGGTGACCCTGGGCTGGTCACAGCTCTCAGCCCCACCTCCCTCACAGGGTGTCTGTTGTGGGGAAGGGAAGGTGATTGTAAGCCGGTTTGATGCGTCCTTAAGTGGTAGAGAAAGTCGGCATATAAAAACCAACTCCTCCTCCTCCTTCTCTTTCTCCTCCTCCTCCTTCTTCTCCTTCTCCTTCTCCTCCTCCTCTTTCTCCTTCTCAAACACGTCTCTTAACATGTCCATGTGAATCTCTTGTTTATAGTCCAGAAGTTAAACTGTATATTATCCTGTGCTGAAATTTGTTAGTCTATTCTGTTCTATGGAGGTTTGATATAGTGTGTCTAGGGACTTTCTTGAAGTTTAGTGTGAAAGAAAGTGGTGTGGTTGAGGTGTGTTTTGGAGGGTCACCTGGGTAAGCCTTTATTTGTCTAAGGAAACACTGCAGCATATGTTCCCAGACCTGGTGTATGGAATTTTCCAACAAGAACGTTGTATAACATAGAACGACATTGACGGGGAAAATAAATATTCCTAAAGTTTGAGTGTTGCATAACACAGTTTATTTTATTTATTTATTTTATTTTTGTACAGCTGTTTTGCCTTCCAGGCCTGCCAAACGAATGGCTTACTAAAGAAAAAAAATACTATCTATGTTTCAGATGTCGATGAGTGTGAAAGAAATCCCTGTATTGGCGGAGACTGTGTAAACACGCAAGGATCTTACATTTGCCAGTGTCGTCCTGGCTACCAGAGTACCTTGATGAGGACAGAATGCCGAGGTACACTTCTGTGTAAATTATTCATTTATTTAATGTGACGGATAAAGAGACTTTGGTGTTTTTTCAGTCACATTGCCTCCCAGAGTGGTTTACATTTTTGTTTTATTTAGAGAAAATTAGAATATAGCAATAAAAATGGGAATATAACCTTACTAAAATACACATACTAGAAATTCTTGAAAATAAACTAAAACCGTGCTGCTAATATAACTAAAATGTCCATACCAGTGAGCCAAACAATACGCTATTATTTATCTGAAATCCGATGATTATTACATCACTCCCTCTCTGCAATTTACACACTGGAGTGTTTTTTTCCATCTTTGAGATTGTTACATTCCAGCGAGCATCCAGTTCTTCCGTATTTTTGTCTTTATTATAATATGTCAACTTAATTAAAGCATAGGTTTCTTTAACTTTATCAAGCCAATTATTTAAATCGGGGAATTTATTGCTTTTCCAATATCTCGCAAGATTTGTTCTAGCAACTGTTAGTATGTGGAAAAACATAACTCGAATAGCCTTTGGTTTATTTGGGAAATAATTTAATAAAATTGTTTCCGGTCTTACTGGAATAACAATTTCAAGGCCTTTGGATATGATTTCAATCACTTTCGTCCAGCATGTTTGGACTCTACTTCAGCTCCACCACATGTGTAGAAGATCTGCGCCAGCTGAATCACAATACCAACATTTACTAGAATTTTTGTCCAAGTTACACATTTTTTGAACTTCCCAGAGTGGTTTACAATTGAAATCTACCGCCATGTACGGTACAAGTATGTGTGGATGGGAAAATGGGGAGAAAGATGGTGACTGTTCCAAAGGATGAAAGATCAATGGTGCAATCCTAAGCATAGTTACACCCTTCTAAGCCCATTAGAATCATAGAGTTGGAAGGTACCATCAGGGTCATCTAGTCCAACCCCTGCACAATGCAGGAAATTCACAACTACTTCCTCCCCCACACCCCCAGTGACCCCCCTACTCCATGCCCAGAAGAGGGCCTAGATGCCCTCCCTCTCATCATCCGCTTAAGGTCATAGAATCAGCATTGCTGACAGATGGCCATCTAATCTCTGCTTAAAAACCTACAGGGAAGGAGTGCTTACCACCTCCCGAGGAAGCCTGTTCCACTGAGGAACCGCTCTGACTGTTAGAAAATTCTTCCTAATGTCTAGACGGAAACTCTTTTGATTTAATTTCAACCCGTTGGTTCTGGTCCGACCTTCTGGGGCAACAGAAAACAACTTGGCACCCTCGGCATTGATGCCAACAGAACTGTGGTTAGGATTGCATTACAAATGGTGCACATGATGCATACTTATTCTCTCCAGGATCAGATGAGCATGCCTATTATATTCGGTGCTTTGGAACACAGGCGGGACGGTGCTGCTGCAGTTGTCTTGTTTGTGGGCTTCCTAGAGGCACCTGGTTGGCCATTGTGTGAACAGACTGCTGGACTTGATGGACCTTGGTCTGATCTAGTATGGCCATCCTTATGTTCTTATGTACATGCGTATGGTGTCCAACCTTACAATCAAAGCTTGCTTTGAGAAAATCTGGACAGAGGGGAAAAGAAACTGTAGAACAGTAGTGGGCAGTATATGGCCCTTGAGATATTTGTGTCCCTTGAGGGCATGTATTTCTCTGAATCAAGAACCTGGAATCCTACCCCAATTCTGTTTGTAAAAGAGAGAGCTGGTCCTAGATGGAAAACTCTGGTTTATTTTATACTGCGTATGTGGCCAGAGAATTAAGCGTAGCTGTACAACGAAAGTGTGGGTGAAGTCAGAATTCAGTGATTATCTTCTGTTGACTTTACATTTCGAAGGCTGAAGAAGTAATTAGGGGAATTGTACGTTTGGTCTGAACAACAAAATCGCAATAAAGGACACGCATAGGGAAAGCACAGGATCTAGAAATCTCTGCAGGATTAAGAAGCTCTGAAAGAGAAACAAAGAATTAAAAGACAAAGCCTAGAGAAAACAAGTCTAAGCAGCACTGGCTGCAAGCGAAGGAGAGAGGCCCCGCGTTGCAGCGCCCCTTTGCCAAAAAGCCTGGAAGGAAAACCACCAGTGCTGGGGTCGGATTGTTGGCTCTAGGGAAGCAACCACAGTCCTGCAAACCGCTTCACGGCAGAGCTCTTAGAAGATGGGCCAAGGATATGCAAACAAGAACCTCTGATATAATTTGAAGGTTCAGAAGAGGAGGGAAGGAAAGGATATGACCCCAAAGCGAGCAACGGCCTGTCTTTTTTTTTTTTTTTTTAACAAACCTCCTTCCGGACCATTGCTTTACGTAAGGAATTATGCATCACACATACACATACCTTTACTGGCATAATTGCAATGCTTTCCTTTTACCTTTTATCCCTTAGAAGCTCCTTGATCCATTGATCTTGAGCAGCATATATCTAGTGTTGGAGGGATATAAGGACTGAAACAAATCTTGCCACTGACAATGTAGCCTTGGGGTCCCTGTCATTGCAATGCTTTAGACAAGAGTCCAAACAGGATACAGATAAAACCCCCTGCAGGTTGGGAAGATACAGTAATATTCCATATGGATTATGATATTACGAAGGATACTAATTAAAAGCAGTTTGGATCTTAAGCACTTCTGCGAGAAATTGAGCCACCCTCTCACTTATTTCAGGAATCGAATCATTCAAAAGAAATGGACATTTCAGTTCATTGCTCAGAGATCTTTTGGTAGCTAGTAGAGTAGATCACCATCTTTCACGCGTGCGTTCATATAGCGAACATTCTAGAATTATATGATCGATGGTATCTATTGAGTTAAATTATGCATCATTTCGGCTCCCTGACCCCCTGGGAAGCGTGGCCCAACTTACCCCGTGTCCCAATTTCTTTGTACTGTGTGTGTTTTCCCCCCTCCTCCCTTCACATCATTAGTTGTTGCTGGGAGGAAAATGCTCAGCCTAGAGCAGTGGTTCCCAAACTTTTCAGGCCACTGCCTCCTTGGTCCCACAAACTCAACCCCCAGTGCCCCCCTACCCTATCTTATAAAGAGCATTATTCAAAAGAGGGGCTTGCATGACGCACTAAAGAGGAGAATAACAATAAAATTTCAAAGCAGTAACAATTAATTGCACATCTATTCAAAATCAAATTAAAACTTTTTTAGTTGAAATTTATTCCACAAAACTGATGAACTTGATCCAGTGGTACCAGCTCTTCAAAGTCTGGGGGAAAATTCGGATAGTTTCCACCCAGTTTGCCAGCATGGTGCCATAGCTTGATCTACTGTAAATTAGTAAACCACACAGTTGAAGGGGTCCACCTGTAGCGCCCCCCTGCTGCCCCCTTGCCTCTTAGTGCCCCCCTAGGTAATCCCACCGCCCCCCAGGGGGTGGTACTGCCCACTTCGGAAACCACTGGGATAAAGGTATCAGGCCGCAGGGTAAGCTGTACTGTTAGAGATGGGAGGGAGAACTTGATACGAGCCAGTTGGCCAGCAGTCCTGCGCTCTTCAAGAATTTAATAAACTGGCAACGATCGAATTTCAGAAGAAGCTTGATGAAATTACTGGTACTTTTACAAGTGACTATTTCATTCTATTAGTCACGTTGGCTTTATTTGAGGCTGGGAGGCAGCTTGCGCAAGGCTTTTAGCATGATGCGATTTTAGGCTGATGCTTTATGCGCCAGCATGGTGTAGTGGCTAAGAGCGGTGGTTTGGAGCGGTGGACTCTGATCTGGAGAACCGGGTTTGATTCCCCCACTCCTCCACATGAGCGGTGAACTGGATTTGTTTCCCCACTCCTCTACATGAAGCCAGCTGGGTGACCTTGGGCAAGTCACTCTCAGCCCCACCTACCTCACAGGGTGTCTGTTGTGGGGAGGGGAAGGGAAGGTGATCGTAAGCCGGTTTGAGCCTCCCTTAAGTGGTAGAGAAAGTCAACATATAAAACCAACTCTTCTTCTTCCTACATAATTTTAGGCAGGTTTTTTTTTTAAACCCACTCTAATGGATTTTAACATGCGCTGTACAGCCTGCCTCCCACTTTATGAGAATTTTATTGTTGGCATTTTGTTAAATCATTTCAAGCTATTTTATTTGGGCGATAGCCATCTTGGGCAAAGTCTTTGCGCAAGGCGGGACAACGACATTCAGAATAAGCGAATGTTCATCTGACCCCAGTTTAATAGATTATTTTTGGCAAAAGCAGGACATGTCTTGGCTGTCCTTTGGACTACCCACTACCAACTGGGGTGTTGGAGCAAGCAAGGGGTTCTGACTGTTTGATGCCACTTAAACGCCTGGCAGCGTGGATAAGTGTGCTCACTTTAGTTGGAACAATCCTGGCACAGCCGGAGTTATACGCTGTAGCATCATTTTGATTGCAGAGTGTTTCAATCTCTCCCATGTAACATTGGCTGGTACGTGCTTGCAATTTCCAGGCAAATGTTGCTTTCTGCATGGCGGTGCAACCAATGGGGAAAAACCCAGTTAGGTTTTGAAGGGGAGACATGATAAAGATCTATAAAATTATGCATGGTATGGAGAGAGTGGACATGGAGAAACTTTTCTCTCTCATAATGCTAGAATGTAGGGTCATCTGCCGAAGCTGGAGGGTGAGAGGTTCAAAACTTGATAAAAGGAAGTATTTCTTCACACAGTGCATAGTTCAATTGTGGAACTCCCTGCCCCAGGATGTGGTGATGGCTGCCAACTTGGAAGGCCTGAAGAGGGGAGTGGACATGTTAATGGAGGAGAGGGCTATTCATGGCTACTAGTCAAAATGGATATTAGTCATGATGCATACCTATTCTCTCCAGGATCAGAAGAGCATGCCTATTATAGGAGGTGCTGTGGAACACAGGCAGGATGGCGCTGCTGCAGTCGACTTGTTGGTGGGCTTCCTAGAGGCCCCTGGTTGGCCACTGTGTGAACAGACTGCTGGACTTGATGGGCCTTGTTCTGATCCAGCAGGGCTTTACTTATGTTCTTAACCAGATATATGCTACTGTTTTGTTCTGTTTCAGATATTGATGAATGCTTGCAGAATGGCCGCATTTGCAACAACGGTCGGTGCATAAACACAGACGGCAGCTTCCACTGCGTTTGCAACGCTGGCTTCCATGTGACGGCCGATGGGAGAAACTGTGAAGGTCAGGATCCCCTTCTTCTCTATCCTTGCCTTTCCATCCACCTGTGTCTTTGTGCGAACACGTATGCTTGTTCCTCTGTATGGTTTGCTAGCCAAGGCTGCAGCTTTTAAAGAAGACCCAAAACATAGTTTAGTAACCTGCATCTGGATTCCATCTTCAATCCAGGTAGCATTCCCCTCTCCCCCTCCCCCCAAAAAACGTTCTTCCACTTAAGAGAGAGCCAAGAAAGGAGTGTCTACTAAATCACTGTCAGAACTACCTCTTAGGAGAGCGGTCTGTAGTTAGCAAGAGCAGCTCTCTCGGCCCCACCTACCTCACAGGGTGTCTGTTGTGGGGAGGGGGAGGTGATTGTAATCTGGTTTGAGTCTCCCTTAAGTGGTAGAGCCCTGTGGTGCAGAGTGTTAAGCTGCAGTACTGCAGTCCAAGCTCTGCTCACGACCTGAGTTCAGTCCCGATGGAAGTTGGGTTTCAGGTTGCCGGCTCAAGGTTGACTCAGCCTTCCGTCCTTCCAAGGTCGGTAAACTGAGGACCCAGCTTGCTGGGGGTAAAGGGAAGATGACTGGGGAAGGCACTGGCAAACCACCCCGCAAACAAAGTCTGCCTTGGAAACATCGGGATGTGACGTCACCCCGTGGGTCAGGAATGACCCGGTGCTTGCACAGGGGACCTTTACCTTTTAAGTGGTTGAGAAAGTCGGCATATAAAAACGAACTCTTCTTCTCTTCTTCTTCTATTGTGCATTTAACAACATCCCTGACAGGATCTTATTGCAACTCACACCGCAATTCCTAAAGTAATTGTGTCTGATAAAATGTAAGCGTCATTTGATTCATTCTTACCTCCTAGACCCCTCAGCCTTTAAAAAAAAAGAGAGAGAGAGAGAGATTCCTCTTTTACCATACCTCGCAGACTCCTTCAAAGGGTTTTCTATGATGTGCTCATTCGCGCAAACAAAATAATAATCCGAGTGCTGGTCATAGAAGCATTTTTTGGCAGAACGGTTCGGTGATTCAGCTCGAAGGTTGAATGCCAAAATTCCTATTTGGGATTGCTAAACTTTTTTTTAAAAAAAATCCTAAATTATTTTTTGTCTGACGAAGAATGTAAGTGCCCAGGAGAGTCGTTGCCGTGCCTTCCCCTCTACACCAGCTACGGTAACCAGGCAAGCCACCTGTTGACTGTTCTCCAACCAAGGGTTGCCCATCTGACATCAACCAGAGCCCGTGGCCTTTTCCGTCGTGGCTTCCTGAAGAGGGTTGGGCCCCACTCCTCGGCGATCATCAGTCAGCACTGCAAGGCCCACCTGTTTACCCCGGCTTTTGAGGGGGCTTGAACGGCAGGCATCTCTTAAAGGGTGGACCGGGAAGAGATTCGGGGTTTCCTATTTTATTTTATTTTTGGCTTTAAGTTTAAATGTTTTTGGCTATTATCGTAAGCCACCTTGAACCACGAGGGAAAGAACAGGAGATGAAAGTTTTAGTAAATAGCCAGCGTGGCGCCGTGGTTAAGAGGGGTGGTTTGGAGCGGTGGACTCTGATCGGGAGAACCGGGTTCGATTCCCCAGTCCTCCACGTGAGCGGCGGAGGCTAATCTGGTGAACTGGGTTGGTTTCCCCACTCCTACCCACGAAGCCAGCTGGGTGTCCTTGGGCTAGTCGCACTCTCTCAGCCCCACCTACCTCACAGGGTATGTGTTGTGGGGAGGGGAGGGGAAGGGAAGGTGATTGTAAGCCGGTTTGACTCTTCTTTGAGTGGTGGAGGAAGTCGGCATATAAAAACCAACTCTTCTCCCTCTCCCTCTCCCTCCTCCTCCAATATATTACCTGTGACATTGTGTGGGACCTGAATGTTTAATGTCGCCGTGATCTAGCAGTAAAGACTGCTGGTAAATTGTTTATCCTTGGTAGGGGCAGATCCTTCAGTTATTAGTATTTCTTCCTTTTTGCGGCGGGGGGGGGGGGACGACGGTTAAAAATCCAGGCTGCCTTTGGATATCAAAGCTGCACATCCATATCCATCTGGAAACCCGTCGCAGCGCTTCATTCTGTCTTCTTTCCCCCGCCTCCTTCCCAGACCAGCTCCCCATGCGTTAACAGTAATAAGACGCTGTACAGTACAGAGGGACGATCTGCTAAAACATTTTTCATTCCCTGAAGAGGGCTGCCAAAAAACGTCTGCGAGCGTATTGCGTTGCATCAGCTTCTCGAAGTAATTGCCTGTTGCACCATCACAGCCCAGTTTTCCGTGCTCAGATTCAACTGCGTGCTTGCGTAAGGGCGTACAGTAGAGGACGGAAGACAGTAGGAGTTGGGCATGTACGCCCCCCCCAAGACGTGACCTTCTTTTTGAACTCTGTTTCGGCTGCCCGATTAGGTTAATAACTGCAAGAGAGAGAAGAGATTGTGTTTTTTTTTCCCAAAGGGGCAGTTAGGACAACAGGGAATGCCGAAGCAACAGGCTCCCAGTTCTGTGCAGAGCCAGCGTGGTGTAGTGGTTAAGAGCGGTGGTTGGAGCGGTGGACTCTGATCTGGAGAACCGGGTTCGATTCCCCACTCCTCCGCACGAGCGGCGGAGGCTAATCTGGTGAAGTGGATTTGTTTCCCCACTCCTACACATGAAGCCAGCTGGGTGACCTTGGGCAAGTCACATTCTCTCAGCCCCACCTACCCCAAAGGGTGAAGGTGATTGTAAGCCGGTTTGAATCTCCCTTAAGTGGTAGAGAAAGTCAGCATATAAAAACCAACTCCTCCTCGTCTTCTTCTTCTCCTCCTCCTCTGTCTGGACATGGAAGTCAGACTACTTGTTGGTATGGCTAGTAGCCACCGTTCTATCTTCGCCCTGCCTTTCTCTTAGACTTCTAAAACACCATTTATGCAAGTTTGCTTCCCTACATTCTGACTGCATGTTAATTATTTCCTTTTCTCTGCATAAATCTGATTCCAATTATCTTCAGCACAGACATAGATATTAATTTATTGCGCTAACTGAATCGTAACGATCACTTTAAAGAAGCATTTCGGAGCATTTCAGCGGATTATCCTTGGGTTCCATGTGCCTGGAACGGCAAAACATTGTTTTATGAGCTGTCTCCATCAGTAGCTTGTTTAATCCACAGGGGGAAAAAGCTTATCAGATTTTTTTCCCCCACAAAAAGGAAGGTCTACATGTCAAATTGTGAATTGATAATTCTATGGATTTTGAGATTTTTTTCACGATCCAGTTTTAATCTGTAACATGCCTTGAGCAGTAGAGGGGTGACACAAAAAACGTTACGAGTAATCAAATCAAAACATTTTAAATGACGCAACATCGAAACATATGGAGGCAGGACACAAATATCCAGTGGGCCAAAGCTTAGGTTAATAAAAACATAAATTTTACTCAGGATAAAACCAAAGCAGGAAACCAGAGTAAAACAACTCTTGACCCAAGAAGGCTTCTGTTGGCAGACCAAGAAGAGTTTTTGGAAGGGACAGAGACGGCATAAGCCAAGACCCCTTAAATTTCTCTCTTCTGGGCAGCTGTTAAACCCCCCCCCCCCAAACCACCATACCTTTCAAGACCAGTCATTGGTATCCTTCTGCTAGGACATATTAGATCATCTGAAATACTGGAATTGTGAGCTATAACATTGTGGTGAATGTCTGTTTGTTTGTTTTTTGTATGTGTGTGCATGCACACAATTTTGTAGATATGGATGAATGCAGCATACGGAATATGTGTCTCAATGGCATGTGCATCAATGAAGACGGGAGCTTCAAGTGCATTTGCAAACCTGGTTTCCAGCTAGCTTCAGACGGCCGTTATTGCAGAGGTGAGCATCTGTCTGCCAATAATGAACGTTATAATGTTTCTTGGGTGGCCTTTTGAAGCTAAACAGATCAATATTAGAGATGAACACATTATTGAACTTCTTTAAATTTATTGTTCTTCCTGGCGTGGCGTAGTGGTTAAGAGCGGTGGTTTGGAGCGGTGGACTCTGATCTGGAGAACTGGGTTTGATTCCCCACTCCTCCACATGAAGCCAGCTAGGTAACCTTGGGCTAGTCACAGTTCTCTTAGAGCTCTCTCAGCCCCACCCACCTCACAGGGTGTCTGTTGTGGGGAGTGAAGGTGATTGTAAGCCAGTTTGATTCTACCTTAAGTGGTAGAGAAAGCCAACATTTAAAACCCAACTCTTCTTCTTCTTCTCCTTCTCCCCTGTTGTACTGTGCCAGTCCCACTGTCACCAGCCCAACCCAAACAGGCTGGGCCAGGGGCCAGAGAGAGTGAGAATCTTTCTTCTTCCCTGCTTTTAACTGGTACGAGGTTTCCCAGGGTACACTGAGGCACGGCACCTCAGATGCATCAGAGAGGTCGTCTTGGAGGGCTTTAAGAGGGGAGCGGACATGTTCATGGAGGAGAGGGGTATTCATGGCTACTAGTCAAAATGGATACTAGTCACGATGCAGACCTGTTCTCTCCAGGATCAGAGGGGCATGCCTAATATATTAGGTGCTGTGGGACACAGGCAGGATAAATGCTGCTGCAGTCGTCTTGTTTGTGGGCTTCCTCGAGGCACCTGGTTGGCCCCTGTGTGGATAGACTGCTGGACTTGATGGCCCTTGGTCTGATCAAGCAGGGCTTTTCTTATGTTCTTAGGAGGTTCTGAAGAAAGGGAGGGCGAGGGATAGATTCTTTGCTCTTCAAGGAAGAAGCCATGGATAATTGGTACAGCACATGCACACTTGCATGCACAAAGCCATAGGTTCAGGCTCTGGCATCTCTCATTAAAAGGATCTCCAGTAGGCACACTGGGAAGAACCCCAGCCAAGATGGCACAGAATGGGTGGAAGGAGGAAAGGGGACATGTCTGTTATATGATTTCTTCTCCTCCTACTGTCTCCCCCCCTTTCTTTCTCACATCCATGTACACTGTGACAAACAGCCAGAATAATGAAAAGATCCGAGTATTAACTCATTACTAATCTACTATGTCCTCTTTTCCTGATGAAAAGGCTCCTCTCCCCTCACCTATGTAAACAGTAGGCCCCGGCCACCCCTGCTTTATACCATATTTCCTCTGAAAATGATCTCCTTCAAAAGGTTATACCCAAAGGTGTTTTTTTTTTAAATTATCACGTGTAACTGTAACTTGTGTGCTGATTTAAAACTGCCCCCTCTTTTTCTTGATGGCGTATGTGGGGGGAAATATTATTTCAGGTAAATGGGTCTGTGAATGGAGTAGACATATGAAGAATAAGCACGGGTCCCCCTTAAGATTGCCAAGTCCCTCTTTGCCATCGGTGGGAGGTTTTGGGGGTGGAGCCTGAGGAGGGAGGGGAGGGACTCCAATGCCATAGAGTCCAATTGCCAAAGCAGCCCTTTTCTCCAGGGGAACTGATCTCTTATCGGCTGGAGATCGGTTGTAATAGCGGGAGATCTCCAGCTAGTACCTGGAGGTTGAGGAGAAAATAGACACCACTGTACAGTTATCAACAGATTTGGAAATTAGTACAGGAGCGAAACAATACTTAAACAAAGTGCAAATAGCTTTATAAACAGCTACGTGCAATTACATACAGTATGGGACATTATATACACAAAAAGACCTACAAAAAGTCATTCATAGACATTCATATTTTTAAATGTCCCAAAAGCAGGGTACACGTTCTTCTTCCACAGACTAATCTCATGTAGTACAATGGATGCCAAAAGTAATGGAGGATACGGCCGTTTCAAATTCTTGGCAATTTAACAATTCTTCTTCAGTCCTTCAAAAGGCATCTTGCAGCATTTTCTACCTAGTTTTTATTTCCAAATTGTAGGTTATAATATATGTCCCGCCATGGGTAACATTCAGATGCCGGTCCCAAGAAGGGTAAGGAAGCTCAGTGTGGAAATACAATAGTACGATTTACTAGTTGCTAAATAGCTAACCGGTTAGCTATGAATGACTTTTTGTAGGTCTTTTTGTGTATATAATGTCTCATACTGTATGTAATTGCACGTAGCTGTTTATAAATCTATTTGCACTTTGTTTAGGTATTGTTTCGCTCCTGTACTAAGTACCTGGAGGTTGGCAACCCTAGTGCCCCTGTTGCATCTTGTTCAACCCCACGAAATTGGATTTTTCAGATTTTAAAATCCCCATTTAGTTCTTAGTCGGGGGCAGAAAGGACAACTTAAAATAACGTTCCTTGTTCTTTATAAGCACCAAGTGAGGAACGACGAAACCATTTGTTTGCTTGTGTGTGGCCCAGAGCAACCGACTGGAAGTTAACACAATATAGATATACTTATAATAATATCTGTTTTAAAATACAGTTTAAACGCAGATTCTTGGACTAGCGAGGCTGCGTTTTGTGCCAAACAACACAAGCTAAGTCAAACGCAGAGGTGTTTTGTTCTCCGCTTGCCCTTTTAAGGTTTGAAGGGGGGAAACGGAAGAAAATGTCGCACAGGCTGATGGTTGTGTATGCTAAAGAGAGCTGCTGGGGTGTGATTACATTGTTGAACATTGCACACCCTCCCACACAGTATTTTAAAAATATCCCCTTCTTTCCTTCTCAATTTTAGAAAAGCTACCATGATAACCATATCAGGGGGGAAAAATATTCCTGCTTCCAGCTGGGATGCAGTTCGTTCCCCCCCCCCCCCAAAAAAAGCATTGAATAAGTCACCATCCAAATTCAAGGGCCGGTTGGTATTCAATATATGTATGTGCCATAGAATGTGTTGTACCGCGCAGCATTGCAGACGAAAGGTAAAATCATGAAGAGTTAGATTCGAGTCCAGAAGCACCCAGAATCCAACAATATTTTTGGAATATCGGCTTCTGAGCCCTGACCTGGATGGCCCAGGCTAGCCCAATCTCATCGGATCTCAGAAGCTAAGCAGGGTCGGCCCTGGTTGGTATTTGGATGGGAGACCACCAAAGAAGTCCAGGATCTCTTTGCAGAGTCAGGCTGTGGCAAACCACCTCTGAACGTCTCTTGCCTTGGGGAAAAAAAACCCACCGCCATAAGCAGGGTCAACCCTGGTTAGTATTTGGATGGGAGACCTCCAAGGAAGTCCAGGGTCTCTTTGCGGAGGCAGGCAGTGGCAAACCACCTCTGAACCTTTCTTGCCTTGAAAACCCCACCGGGTCGCCATGAACAGCGTCGGCCCTGGTTAGTATTTGGATGAGAGACCACCAAGGAAGTCCAGGGTCTCGGAAAATGTCATAAAGGGTTGTAAGGCACACTGTTTCTCCGAAACGGATTATCTTGTGCATCCACCATCCCTAATGCTCATAGGGTGACATCCGCATGGTGATGATTCCCAGAGGTTTGATGTAAGCAAACAGAAAGCGTAAAAGAATCGTGGGTTTGATTTGTTCCAGGGGGAACAACTGAAATCAAAATGGAGATGGGGGTGTCAAAATTTTATTTGTAGTCCGCCTAGGGTTGCCAGCCTCCAGGTAATAAGCCAAGAAGTTACGTATGGATACTATGGAAAAATGGAGGAAACAGCATTAATTAAACTATATCTATTATTAAAGAAATCTTAAACAACAGTGCAAATACACTCAAAGACTTAACTGCAAGCAAATAACAAAACCAATGAAACCAATGGTGTGATCCTATACTATACGAAGTGATCCTATGCTATATAAAAGTCCATACACAAACTTTTTTCAGTCAGAAACGACTATGAACAGTCCATTCTAGCACAAGCAATGTAGCTCCTGCTATTACAACTGATCTCCAGCCAATACAGATCAGTTCCCCTGGAGAAAATGGCCGCTTTGGCCATTGGACTCTATGGCACTGAAGTCCCTTCACAAACCCCACCCTCCTCAGGCTCTGCTCCCAATCATGGGGTGTGTGGGAAAGGGGTCTATTAATCTTTAAGATGTATTATTATTATTATTATTTTTCTGTGTGTATGTTTTCTTTTTGTTGTTTCAATCTATGTTTTAATAATGTAATCAAAATAATGTATCAAAAAGAAACAACAATTGTTTTTTCTTTTTATTTCTCTTTTTTCTTCAGTATTTTGGTTGTAATTGTTTATTGTTTAAATATCACTTTTCTTTGTTTTTTTCTTTTTCACCAATTAATAACATAAAACAATAATAAAAAACCCCACCCTCCTCAGGCTGTGCTCCAAAAATCTCCAGGTATTTCCCAACCTGGAGCTGGCAACCCTAGGCCAGCCTCCCTTGCTGAGACTCGAGGCTCCAGAAGCAGCAGGGCTGAGATATTTGAAACCATCCCTAATATAGAATAGACATGGAATGTACTCTTTTATTTTTAATTTCTGATGAAGCCTCTCTTGTTCTTTGGCAGATATTGATGAGTGTGAAACTCCTGGGATATGCATGAATGGCCGCTGCGTGAACACCGAGGGCTCCTTCAGATGCGAGTGCTTCCCTGGCCTTGCTGTTGGCCTGGATGGACGCGTGTGTGTTGGTAAGAGGGACTCATCACGCTGACCAACAATTCAACACCGAGCCTTCGAGGGGTCTTAAACACACGAACACATGAAGGTGCCTTATACTGAATCAGACCCTTGGTCCATCAAAGTCAGTAATGTCTACTCAGACTGGCAGCGGCTCTCCAGGGTCTCAGGCAGGGGGCTTTCACATCATCTACTTGCCTAGTCCCTTTAAACGGAGATGCCGGGGATTGAACCTGGGACCTTCTGCATGTCAGCAGATGCTTTACCACTGAGCCACAGCTCCCCCCCCCCCAATTATCCTTGAATTTCATTCTGATCACCTACTTGCCTAGTCCCTTTAACTGGAGATGCCGGGGATTGAACCTGGGACCTTCTGCATGCCAAACAGATACTCTACCACTGAGCCATGGCCTATCCCCATGAAGCTGCCTTATACTGAGTCAGACCCTTGGTCCATCAAGGTCAGTATTGTCTACTCAGACCGGCAGCGGCTCTCCAGGTCTTTCACATCACCTACTTGCCTAGTCCCTTTAACTGGAGATGCCGGGGATTGGACCCGGGTCCTTCTGCATGCCAAGCAGATGCTCTCCAAACTGGGCCACAGCCCCTCCCCCTAAATTTGGAATAGCTCGAAGGTTCACAATAGATGTCCAGAAGAGGAACAGGGGGAGGATGTGGTGCCGGAAGCCAACCGCGGTCCCACCCCTTCTTTGTCAGGTGAAAGTTTTGTCAGGTGAAAGTTTTACAAAAGTAATACTATGAAAAATTTGCCAACGTTAGGGGTAAACAAAGGGGTGAACTGAAGCAGTATGGGGGCAGGATCGATGCAGCAACGCTGTGCGGAAAACCCTTCGGTTTTGCTGTGTTTGTGGAAAACCCACGACTGAATATTAGCATTGGAGGGGACAAACTTGGAAGCCTGTGGGGAAAGAAACAATTTGGAAATCTTCCAGGAGTCTGGAAGTCACCACGTGAAAAGGCTAGTTTCCACTTGCTGCCCTCCTAGAGCATGCCCAGTCCTTCCCCTGCTGATCCGGGTCCCTTTTCATTTTGTTGCTGTTTAATTCACTTTCAAGCACACCAAAAGAGCCTCCCAGATATTGCAGACGCCCCTTTCCAGTCTCTAGGTGACTTTTTCCGTTGTTGCTTTCATGATTGGAACGGGCCAACCCGTGCACTGTTGATACGGTAAGAAAGGGTCATGACAACGGCTGCCGATACCCCCAGCTCCTGTTACTAGTGGCGGGGAGTGAAGTTCAAAAAGTATTCTCCCATGGCCAGCAGAGGTGAATTTCATTCCCATGCATGGGGCAGCGTTGCTGGATCCCACCTGATTATATTTCTGGGGCCGTGTTTATTTTGTTCATCATTGTCCATTGTTTCAAAAGTTGTACCACCCCCACCCCCATACAATGGACAATGTTATCGATGAATCAACAGTCTTCCCCCCCAAATGCATATATTTAGAAAAACATTGTACGCCTCTCGTATTTCCAGAGGTTTTGATTCATTAGTGGATATCGGCCAAGCCAAACCGGCTTCCCTTTGCGTTTTGAGCTTTTGACAGGCTGGCAAAGTGAGGAAGCAGGATTGCTTTATTAAGCAGAGTGTGAAATGTTCAGACAGGTTGTATCTCTGGTCAAAATGAAACAGCTAAAGCGAAGCGAAATTACTTCTGACAATGCTTTTCACTTGTTCTGCAACCCTGGATTATCCAGTATTGGTTCGAGTTAGCCTCCCTCAATCTGAATTAATACTTTTAAAGACTTTTTGTACATAACTATCCCAAAGACGTTAAATGTTTTCCATTTATTGGAAAATTCCATTTATTTTCCATTTATTGGCTGCAATTATTGTTTTCCACAGTGTGGAGAGCCAGCGTGGTGTAGTGGTTTAGAGCGGTGGTTTGGAGCGGTGGAGTCTGATCTGGAGAACCGGGCTTGATTCCCCCACTCTTCCACATGAGCGGTGGAGGATAATCTGGTGAACTGGATTTGTTTCCCCGCTCCTCCACATGAAGCCAGCTGGGTGACCTTGGGCTAGTCACAGCGCTCTCAGCCCCACCGACCTCACAGGGTGTCTGTTCTGAGGAGGGGAAGGGAAGGGGATTGTAAGCCGGTTTGATCCTGCCTTAAGTGGTAGAGAAATTCAGCATATAAAAACCAACTCTTCTTCTTCACGGTTAGGTTGAGTTAAGGGGAAAGAAGGACCGGTGTGTGTGTGTGAATGCGCACGCACCTCTGATTGAGAGTATGGTAAATGATGAGACAGGTGTCCTCCAAGCCCTCAGTATTGGGCTTCAGATGCCTACTCTAGAGGTGCAGTTTTAATACGAGCTGTTGTAAAGCCAGTTGAACTTAGAGAGGGTTACTTCTGAATAAAAAAATCCCTTAGGTCCTAGGTTCAGTCCCTGGCATCTCCAGTTAAAGGGACTAGGCAGGTAGGTGACGTGAAAGGCCTCTGCCTGACACCCTGGAGAGCAGCTGCCAGTCCGAGTAGACAATACCGGCCTTGACAGACTGAGATCCGAGTCAGTAGAAGGCAGTTTCACATCATGAGGCGTTATCGTTTTTGTTGCTGTCTGTTGGGAATCTGACGGGTAATTCTTTTTCTTATTTAGATACACATATGCGAAGCACATGCTACGGTGAATACAAGAGAGGTCAATGTGTTAAACCGTTAGCTGGAGCGGTTACTAAATCGGAATGCTGTTGTGCCAGCACGGACTTTGCATTTGGAGAACCCTGCCAGCCCTGTCCGCCACAATCCTCAGGTATGGCATGATTTATCCCATAACTACATCATCTGTCCATAACTGTGGGAGACATTTAGAGCTACTACAGTCGGCTTCTTGCAATCTGAATGATGTTCTCTCTCTCTCTCTGAGAGCCAGCGTGGTGTCGTGGTTAAGAGTGGAGCGGTGGACTCTGATCTGGAGAACCGGGTTTGATTCCCCACTCCTCCACATGAGCGGCGGATGCTAATCTGGTGAACCAGGTTGGTTTTCCCTACTCCTACACATGAGTGGCGGAGGCTAATCTGGTGAACCGGGTTGGTTTCCCCACTCCTACACACGAAGCCAGCTGGGTGTCCTTGGGCTAGTCTCAGCTCTCTCAGCCCCATCTACCTCACAGGGTGTCTGTTGTGGGGAGGGGAAGGTGATTGTAAGCCGGTTTGATTCTTCCTTAAGTGGTAGAGAAAGTCAGCATATAAAAACCAACTCTTCTTCCTCTTCGTCTTCATCATCTTCATCGTCCTCGTCTTTGTCGTCGTCGTCTTCTCTTTTTTTTAAACCTGTATTTAAAGCATTTAAAAATTGAACATAGTAAGCATTGCCATCTTGTATGTTTGACTTACCGTAGCTTGAATAACAAAAGTGAGAAAACTCTTTGCACTATAATGAATTTATTCAATTATTTGGGTGGGTGGGGGCTTTCATAGTGCAAATTCCCATGGTGGAATTCACCTGCAGATTTTTTGGTGGGGTCAAATTTGTACATATTGGGTATGATCCAGACTACCTTTTACAGTGGCAGAATGGAACTTTCCTGCCTTCCTTCCCTGCTCCAGCCCACCAATCTCCACAAAATACTACTTCTGATGAATGGGTGTGAGATGTGTATGGGATGGGTGTGTGTGTGTGTGTGTGTGTGTGGGTTCTTCAGCAGAAAAGAGGGGATCAATGGAAATTTGCCAGTTTTGTCTGGCTCCAACATTGTGATCCATATATTTCAACCTAAAGTCTTTTGTGATGCTTCAAATTTGGTACCCGTCATGACGTGGCACCTCCCAAAATGTTTGCATTGCTCAAACTTGGCCACGGTTCACCCTCACTGTATCCTGGGAAGAAATATCTACTTGGTACCCTGTATCCAGTCACCATGCTGAGCAAAGTTTGAAACTTTCCTCCGACCTAAGGAGGATTTCCTCCAACTTAAGTGGCTTTTTCTCTGGCAGAATGGCCGCTTAAGTTGGAGGAAGGAGTGGTAGGATACAGCCGAAATGTATCTCCGCCCTTTAGTTAACCAGAAGATTAAGCTGGATTTTCAAGGTTACTATTTTTTTTTTAGGGGCATGGCATGAGCCAAGTGCTTTGGTAACACGAATAATGTACATAAGGTTCACGTTCATGTTTTGCAATTCGTGGATGCAAACTTTTTTTTTTTTTTAATTGAAGTCGTGGTTAAAAAAACCCCACGCACACTGTTGTCTTTGGGCCAAATCTCTCAAGAAAACACAATATTCTGGAATGTCTAGCCCAGAAATTGGCTCACTGGTTTTTAGGGGAAAGATACACTGAGAAGGTTATACATTTTTAATCTTTATTTTAATTGGCTGTGTTAAAGAAGAGACAGAGCAGTGGCGCGAACATCAGCTAAATTAAACCAGCTTTACTTGATGTTCCGGCTTCAAAGAGGAATCGTCATTCGCTCTTTCACAGTATGCCACGTTAGTTTGGATAGCAGCAAAAAAAAAAAAAAAATGCTGGAAAAGTTATCGGAGCAGGAAAAGGCCATTCCAGTAACTTCTTCTGCGGCCCGATCGGCTCTCCCTTTTGTAACTACACAGTAGAGCTACGCCGTTTTTGTAAATGTAAATGGCCCCGCGCCATCGACTTCTGTTTTGTATTTGAATTAATTTAACAGAACATTTACACATGTGGAAGCAATTTCTTCTGGGCTGTTTTTTGCGCACCTCTCCTATTGTTAAAGATGCCAGCTCATGGAGGGTAAAATACAGGACAGCTTTTCGGCTTTCGATTTGGGCGGAGGGGAAGGGAAAAGAGGACCTGCGCCTCACCGTTGTCTGTTCCTTGGTCTGATGCTGTGTTGGGAATCCCCTCCCTTGCCAGCCCTTAAGCTTGTGCTTTTAACCGTGCCTTGCTCTGATGAAACGAGCCATAAATCATGAAGGTGCTAGATAATTCTCAATTTACACGGGGGCAGCAGCTGTATAGATTCTCGCTTCTTGGCCTTTTGGCTAAGATCGAGTGTGTTCCACAGATTCAGACAGGATTACCAATTCTGGCTTCAGACAGGCCTTGCATCATTTGAGAAACCGCGTTGCTGCCAGCAGTCTTGGCTCGAGCAGATCTTTCCCACCTCCATGCCCATTACAAAACTCCTGAATGCCCATCCTTTAGTGACCCCCCACTGAGCTGTCTCTGTGACTCAGAAGCCTCAGAGGAGGAGACCGAAAGATAGCCTGGGACCGAGCAGGGAACTCCAGGAGAGCTTAGGGAGACAACACTTGGAATACTGTGTGCCGTTCTGGTCACCACACCTAAAAAAAGGATATTGCAGAGCTTGAGAAGGTGCAGAAAAGAGCAACCAAAATGACCAGGGGACTAGAGCAACTGCCCTATGAGGAGCAGTTAAAACTCTTAGGGCTGTTTAGCTTGGAAAGAAGGCGGTTAAGGGGAGACATGATAGAGGTCTATAAAATTATGCATGGTTTGGAAAGAGTAGACAGGGTGAAGCTTTTCTCCCACTCTCATAATGCCAGAACAAGGGGTCATCTGCTGAAGCTGGAGGGTGAGAGATTCACAACCGATAAAAGGAAGTATTTCTTCACACAACGCATAGTTAACTTGCGGAACTCCCTTCCCCAGGATGTGGTGATGGCTGCCAACTTGGACTTGGAAGGCTTGAAGAGGGGAGTGGACATATTCATGGAGGAGAGGGGTATTCATGGCTACTACTAGTAAAAACGGATACTAGTCATGATGCATACCTATTCTCTCCAGGATCAGAGGAGCATGTCTATTAGGTGCTGTGGACCACAGGCAGGATAAAGGCTGCTGCAGTCGTCTTGTTTGTGGGCTTCCTAGAGGCACCCGGCTGGCCACTGTGTGAACAGACTGCTGAACTTCTTATGGAGGACAGGACTATCCATGGCTACTAGTCAAAATGGATACTACTCATGATGCATGCTTATTCTCTCCAGGATCAGAGGAGCATGACGAATATATTAGGTGCTGTGGAACACAGGCAGGATAATGCTGCTGCAGCCGTCTTGCTTGTGGGCTTCCTAGAGGCACCCGGCTGGCCACTATGTGAACAGACTGCTGAACTTGACGGACCTTGGTCTGATCCAGCATGGCCTTTCTTATGTTCTTATGAGTTTGGAGAAGGGAGGGAGCTCAGCTGGGATGAGCTGTCCTAGAGTCTACCCTCCAAGGCTGCAATTTCCTCCAGAAGTACTGATCTCTTTAGTTTGGAGATCAGTTGTAACTCTGGGAGAACTCCAAGCCCCACCCAGAGGTTGGCAACCCCACCTCCTGCACATGTGTCCTCATGGAAAGGGGACATTGGAAGATGACATTGAGAGACACTTAATAGTTGCTAGAACTTCCTAATATATTTTCGGTTCGTCTGAAATGAAGTTCAGCATGTTACGCAAGGAGCACGATAGATCGTGAAAATACAGAGATGCTACCATGGGTTATTAATTGTTCCGTTTGCATACTGAATGTTCTTAACATACTGTAACATGAAAAAAAATCTTTTAAGAGAAGAGCAGAGTTCTTCAAAGGGATCCTAACACTGATGAGATTAAATATATGTCTATTAAAATATAGCTCTTTTGATTTCAGATGAGTATCATGGTCTTTGTAGCAGTGGCCCCGGCATGACAGCAATAGGAACAGGTACGTACAATATGGTCAAATCCCGTCAAACTCATAGAGCACTGTTGAAGGGCCAAAGGGATATGTAAGGACAGTGTAGGATGAGGAATGGCTTAAAACAACTTCACCATGGTGTAGTGGTTAAGAGCGGTGGTTTGGAGCAGTGGAGTCTGATCTGGTCAACCAGGTTTGATTCCCCACTCCTCCACAGGAGCGGTGGAGGCTAATCTGGTGAACTGGGTTGGTTTCCCCACTCCTATACCTAAAGCCAGCTGGGTGACCTTGGGCTAGTCACACTCTCTCAGCCCCACCTACCTCAAAGGGTGTCTGTTGTGGGGAGGGGAAGGTGATTGTAAACTAGTTTGAGTCTCCCTTAAGTGGAAGAGAAAGTCAGCATATAAAAACCAACTCCTACTCCTCCTCTTCTTCCTCTTCCTCTTCTTCTTCTTGTCAGGTGCATCTTCATCCTAAGTGAGCTTTCTTCCTGTCTGGGAAGGGTCATAAGCTTAATCTTGACCTTTGATTTTCTCTCAACCCCTTCCAAATAGATATCAACGAATGCGCCCTGGACCCTGACATTTGTCCAAACGGACAATGTGAAAATCTTCGCGGGACGTACAAATGCATCTGTAATGCTGGGTACGAAGTGGACACAACTGGGAAGACCTGCATCGGTATGAAGTTTTCCATATTCCTACCTAATGGATTTCTAGACGGTGCCTTAGTAAGAACATCAGAACAATCTTGTGGCGTCAAACCAAAGACATGTATCCCGATTCTGACAGTGGCCAGCAGCCCAGAATAGATGCTTTCTCCTTCTCTGCTTTAGCAGCTGGTATTCAGAAGTACACTGGTTCTTAACCAGGATGTACCATTTACCTATCACCTCTTGATAGAGCCCATCCTCTCCCATGAAGGCCATAATGTTTGTTCCCACCACCAGAGAATCCCAGCAGGGTTTTTTCAGAATCATCTTAAGCCAGATCATCTCTTTCATGGCCCTATGAGGAGCGGTTAAAACCCTTAGGGCTGTTTAGCTTGCAAAAGAAGGCGGTTAAGGGGAGACATGATGGAGGCCTATAAAATTTTGCATGGTTTGGAGAGAGTGGACAGGGAGAAGCTTTTCTCCTTCTCTCATACTACTAGAACGCAGGGTCATCTGCTGAAGCTGGAGGGTGAGAGATTCAAAACTGATAAAAGGGAGTATTTCTTCACACAGCGCATAGTTAAATTGTGGAACTCCCTGCCCCAGGATGTGGTGATGGCTGCCACCTTGGAAGGCTTTAAGAGGGGAGGGGACATGTTCATGGAGGAGAGGGGTATTCATGGCTACTAGTAAAAATGGATACTAGTCATGATGCATACCTATTCTCTCCAGGATCAGAAGAGCATTCCCATTATAATAGGTGCTGTGGAACACAGGCAGGATGGTGCTGCTGCAATCGTCTTGTTTATGGGCTTCCTGGAAGCACCTGGTTGGCCACTGTGTGAACAGACTGCTGGACTTGATGGACCTTGGTCTGATCCAGCATGGCTTTTCTTATGTTCTTATGCCTATTATATTAAGTGCCGTGGAACACAGGCAGGATGGTGCTGCTTCAGTCGTCTTGTTTGTGGCTTCCTAGAGGCACCTGGTTGGCCACTGTGTGAGCAGACTGCTGACTTGATGGGCCTTGTTCTGATCCAGCAGGGCTTCTCTTATGTTCTTATGCCTATTAAGTGCCGTGGAACACAGGCAGGATAATGCTGCTACGGTCGTCTTGCTTGTGGGCTTCCTAGAGGCACCTGGATGGCCACTGTGTGAACAGACTGCTGGACTTGATGGTCTGATCCAGCAGGGCTTTTCTTATGTTCTCAGCAAGTTACTCCCTTACCATTGCAGTCACCATATTCTGTCTTGAGTGTTTTTTCATCTCAAGTATACTGAATGCAAATCCCTACTCATGAAAACTTATACCCTGGAAAATATTGTTGGTCTTTAAGGTGCTTCTGGACTCGAACTTTGTTCAGCAGCAGAACATGTTTGCTTGCAAAGAGGATTCCTCTTTCCCCTGGCTTCTCCAGAGACCAAACAAAAAAAAATCCTCTTTTGCTACCACAATGACTTCCCTGTTTGTCCTCACAGACATTGATGAATGCGCCCTGAACACCCTGCTTTGTGACAATGGACAATGCAGAAATACCCCTGGAAGCTTCACCTGCACCTGCCCGAAGGGATTTGTATTCAAGCCTGATCTACAAACATGTGAAGGTAAATGAAAACATCCCTTGACATTATAGCTGTTCTAACTGAGTTTGAAGATCAATTCACAGAGGTCATGACGGTCTTATCCTAGAGTGAGGAAACCAAGCAAGCAAGGAATTGGGCCTCCCCCATGTGGATGTTTGGACTGAAAAGTCTCTAACCTCAGAGGAGGATTCTTTCATTTAGATAACCAGGCCAAAGGAAACCATCTGAATCTCCATTTCCTCCACCGGCCATTAATTCTGGTTAGACCTCAACTAGAGGACTGTGTTCAGTTTTGGGCACCGCAGTTTAAGAAAGATGTAGACAAGCTGGAACGTGTCCAGAGGTGGGCAACAAAGATGGTGAGGGGTCTGGAGACCAAGTCCTATGGGGAAAGGTTGAAGGAGCTGGGTATGATTAGCCTGGAGAGGAGAAGACTGAGAGGGGATATGATAACCGTCCTCAAGTACTTGAAGGGCTGTCATATAGAGGAGGGTGCCAAGTTGTTTTCTGTTGCTCCAGAAGATCAGAACCAATGGATTGAAATTAAATCAAAAGAGTTTCTGTCTAGACATTAGGAAGAATTTTCTAACAGTTAGAGAAGTTCCTCAGTGGAACAGGCTTCCTCGGGAGGTGGTGAGCTCTCCTTCCCTGGACGTTTTTAAGAAGAGGCTAGATCAGTGGTTCCCAAACTTCTCGGGCCACTGCCCCCTTGGTTCCACAATCTCAACCCCAGCGCCCCCTACCCTAACCTATAAAAAGCATTATTCAAAATAGGGGTTTGCATGACTCACTAAAGAAGATAATAAAATTGCAAAACAGTAATAATTAATTGCACATCTATTCAAAATTAAATTAAAACTTTTTTTAGTTGAAATTTATTCAACAAAACTGATGAACTTGATCCAGTGGTACCAGCTCTTCAAAGTCTGGGGGGGAAAATTCTGATAGTTCTCACCAAATTTGCCAGTGTGGTGCCATAGCTTGATCTACTGTAAATTAGTGAACACAGTTGAAAGGCCTCTAGCACCCCCCTACTGCCCCCTTGCCTCTTAGTGCCCCCCTAGGTAATCCCACTGCCCCCCAGGGGGTGATATTGCCCACTTTAGGAACCACTGGGATAGATGGGCACCTGTCAGCAATGCTGATTCTATGACTTTAAGCAGATGATGAGAGGGAGGGCACCTTGGCCATCTTCTGGGCATGGAGTAGGGATCACTGGGTGTGTGTGTGTGGTGGGGAGGTAGTTGTGAATTTCCTGCATTGTGCAAGGGGTTGGACTAGATGACCCTGGTGGTCCCTTCCAACTCTGTGTTTCTATTATTCATATTGTTTTATCTTATTCTAGATATTGACGAGTGCGAATCCAGCCCATGTGTTAACGGAGTGTGCAAGAATACCGCTGGATCATTTGTCTGTGAATGTTCCCCTGAAAGTTCTTTGGATGCAACAAAAACCATCTGCATTGGTAATGTACTCTTTTGAGCCATGTTCTTCCCTCCCCCCACAGCCACGTTCATGACTCCTGGTTTTGAGCTATAAGACGATGCCTTAAAATTGCACAGATATATCGGGCTTGAGAAAACGGTTATGGATGCTCTGAGCCAGGGTGATAAAAAGGCTTCCACTTTATTTTAATGTTTATGGGGTTGACGGGGCTGTAAGCTATGACCCTAGAGAGCCAAACATGGTTCAGTATGGAACCAAGTGTGGCTCTTTTAAAAAGGAAATGAATATGATCTATTGGAGGGGCAGGTGGGATGGTAGAATACCCAGCATGAGAAGGAAATGCCAGGCAAAGGTTTTTATGGGGCTAAGGGATGCTTTTGGCCCTGGCTTGCCTGATCTCGGAAGCTGAACAGGGTCAGCCCTGGTTAGTATTTGGATGGGAGACCACCAAGGAAGTCCAGGGTTACTGTGCAGAGGAAGGCACTGGCAAACCACCTCTGAATGTCTCTTGCGTAGAAAACCCTACGGGGATGCTTTAGAGAAAGGCAAGTGACAGAGGTGAACAGCCACACCTCCCTCACAGGGTGTCTGTTGTGGGGAAGGGAAGGTGATTGTAAGCTGGTTTGATTCTTCCTTAAGTGGTAGAGAAATTCAGCATATAAAAACCAACTCTTCTTCTCCTTCTAATGTCACTTATGGGTGGTGACCTGAAAGTGATGTCTCAGTATCTGTGACACCCCCCCCCAGCCCTCGCCCTCCCCCAAAACTCCTGGGATTATCAGGCAACCCTGATTGAAGTGTGGTACGTTGGCAACGATAGCATTGTTTGCCAGGATGGGTCTTGTGACGGTTACTGAACTTGCATTCAGTTTTCACATTGGATACACTCTGTACGAGTGGAGACTAATAATTATATTGCTATAAGTTTACGGCAATGACTGTTCTTATTTTCCTGTCCTGATAGAGACCGTTAAGGGCACTTGCTGGAAGACCGTCGTAAATGGAAGGTGTGAAATAAATATCAATGGGGCAACGTTAAAATCCCAGTGTTGTTCCTCGCTGGGGGCTGCTTGGGGTAGCCCCTGTGTTCCTTGCGAGCGAGGTAAGGCCGTTTGCTTTCGTCTTGGCCAACGGTTGCTTGAGAATCGCTTGGGCCAATAGGAAAAAAAGACCTCATAGAGCAGAGTTTCTCAGAGCACAATTTTAGCAGGGGTGGGTTGTAATATTACATTGTCAGTTTTCAAGTTTGTTTTTCCCCAGTCAATTAAGATTAAAAATTATTAATTCCAGATTGTTTACGCAGATATATTCTTCTTTTCTGTTAGTTTTCTGTTAGTGAAGTTTTTCAGAGCCGAATTGGCTATATGAGCAGTAAGTTATTTAAGAATTGCTTGGACTGTTAGGGAAAAAGACCTCATAGAGCAGACTTTCCCAGAACACAATTTTAACAGGGGTGGATTTTAATATTACACTGGCAGTTTTCAAGTTTTTCCCCAGCGTGGCATAGTGGTTAAGAAGGGCGGACTCTAATCTGGAGAACCGGGTTCAATTTCCCACTCCTCCGTATGAAGCCTGCTGGGTGACCTTGGCCTAGTCACGGTTCTCTCCGAACTCTCTCAGCCCCACCTACCTCACTAGGTGTCTGTTGTGGGGAGGGGAAGGGAAGGTGATTGTAAGCGGCTTTGAGACTCCTTAAGGGTAGAGAAAATCGGGTATAAGAACTGAATTGGCTATATGAGCAGTATCATTATAGTAAGTTACCGTATTTTTCCATCTATAAGACGCCCCCATGTATAAGACGACCCCTATTTTTTTGAACCCAAAATTAAGAAAAAAATAGGGGGCGTCTTCTGTGTATAAGACGACCCCCAATTTTGGGGCACAATTTTAAAGAAACAAATGTAGTCTTATACATGGAAAAATACTGTACTTAAGAATTACTTGGACCAATAGGAAAAAAGGCCTCATAGAGCAGCATTTCCCAGAGCACAATTTGAAACCTATTAAGCTCTTGGAGATGATTTTACTGTGCAGCTACAGAGCTGGGTCAAACCTCACCGAGTCCATATTTTTTTGATATAGCCACAACAAGAGCAAGCCAGGAAGTTTGGAGCCTTCCTGCTATGATTCTTCTGTTACTTAATTTAATTTATTTAAAATTTGTTTTCCTCCTGCCCTTCATCCGAAAGGATCCCAGGGGTGAACACATGAGACTGGTTTATACAGAATCAGACCATTTCCACCACCACCCCGCCATTCAAGTCAGTATTGTCTACTCAGACTGGCAGCAGTTCACCGGGGTCTCAGGCAGAGGTCCTTTCACATCACCTACACCCTGATGCTTTTACCCAAAGATGCAGGGGATGGAACTTGGGGGACCTTGATCTTGTGCACAGAGCTTCTTCATCGAGGCATAGGCTCCAATGTATTGTCTATTTCTTGTGCATAAAGAGCTCGTGCGTGTACAATTTGTATTTGTGGAAGGTCAGGGGACGGGGCCAGTGAGCCTCAAATTGACACACACACCCCTGCACACACACATACACACACTGTCTGGACACAAGGCATGCGCCAAAGGCAGTTCTGTGTTCATAGAATCCTAGAATCATAGAGTTGGAAGGGACCACCAGGGTCATCTAGTCCAACCCCCTGCACAATGCAGGAAATTCACAACTACTTCCCCCACACACCCCAGTGACCCCTACTCCATGCCCAGAAGATGGCCAAGATGCCCTCCCTCTCACGAACTGCCCAAGGTCACAGAATCAGCATTGCTGACAGATGGCCATCTAGCCTCTTCTTAAAAACCTCCAGGGAAGGAGAGCTCACCACCTCCCGAGGAAGCCTGTTCCTCTTCATAGAGGCATAGGCTCCGATGTATTGTCTATTCCTTGTGCATAAAGAGCTCATGCGTGTACAATTTGAACTTACGGAAGGTCAGGGGCCAGTGAGCCTCAAATTGATCCCCCCTGCGCATGTGCGTGCGCGCGCACACACACACACACACACTGTCTGTACACAAGGCTATTGCTGATGCGTCAGAGGCAGTTCTGCGTTCAGCAAAACAAGTCCTAGCTTTGCTCTCATTTTGCTTTTCTTTTGTAGACCCAATATGTTTAAAGGGATACTCAAGAATAAGAGGGACCGTGTGTGAAGGTATGTACTGTTGCTTTGAAATGTGTTCATCATCATCATCATCCCATTATTGGCATAAAAACACAATTCAAAAGGTTACAAAAGGAAGGGAAACGTTAAAGGGTGCCCTTTATAATATGGTAAAAAGGCGGCTACATCGAGAAATACAGTTTGTTGGTACTGCCATCTACTTAGCTGTTTGGCGGGCTTTTAAAACAAACTTTAGAAACTGTGCCACCGTCTCCAACATTTGGGGCGAACGATGGTTCAATAAATAGAGAACGTTAAAAGAGTCTTGAGATATTCAGTCTGTTTACCAACGGGTCTTCGTAGTTCATTACGAGATTCTGTGTAGAAACGGCAATAAAATAAAACACGGGCATTTGAAATGTGTTGTGAATAAAGTGTGCCGTCAAGCTGCAGCCAACTCAAGGCGACCCCATGAAGACCCATCTCACGGGGTTTTCAAGGCAAGTGATCAGCAGTGGGGGTTAGCTATTGTCTTCCTCTGCATCGCAGCCCGGTCTCTCCTTGGTTGTCTCCATCCAACTTCCAGCCCTGCTTGGCTTCTGAGATTCCAAAGAGATTGGGCTAATCTGGGCTATAGGAGACTATGCTGGTGGTATTTGTCCACGCGTCCATAGAAGACCACACGGCTTTAAGGGTTAGTGCCCTTCCATTAGCGTCAGAAGAATGATCGCAGGGTGAAATGGTTCAGCACTGTTCAAAACACAGCTGCAGTAAGTAATTCTCACCAATATCTGAGGGCCTAACTAGGTGAGATGTTTGCATCGTTGCCCCTTGGAGGCTGTAGTGCAGGGGTGTCAAACTCAATTGTTACAAGGGCCGGATATGACATAAATGTCGCTTGGTCAGGCTGGGCCATGCCTCGCCAGCCCAGATCGAGACTGGGGGGAGGTGGCTGCCTCGGTTGACTCGTGGGCCGGATAAGAGCTCTCAAGGGGCCGGATCCGGCCCTTGGGCCTTATGTTTCACACCCCTGCTAGTAGTGGGTGGTTGGAGGGCTTCTGAAAGAGGGTGGGCTGGGTAATAACAGCATAACATCTAAAAAAAAAAAGGTAAAGGTCCCCTGTGCAAGCACCGGATCATTCCTGACCCATGGGGTGACGTCACATCCCAACGTTTTCTAGGCAGACTTTGTTTTTGGGGTGGTTTGCCAGGGCCTTCCCCAGTCATCTCCCCTTTACCCCCAGCAAGCTGGGTACCCATTTTACCGACCTCGGAAAAATGGAAGGCTGAGTCAACCTTGAGCCGGCTACCTGAAACCAACTTCCATTGGGATCGAACTCAGGTCGTGAGCAGAGCTTGGACTGCAGTACTGCAGCTTACCACTCTGCGCCTCGGGGCTCCTTATAACATCTAAAGGGCAACCAAATTCCTGCCTGCTCCTCTGTTCCTTGTCCCTGAACTCCAAGAGAACTCCATACTGTATTGGGTCATAACTACTAACAATCTGGCATGACACAGCAGCTGAAATATTTGAAAAACAAATGATTCCCATATGTGTCGTCTTAGATTTTTTTTTTATAAAACAAAAAGAACAAGGAACATCTCCTCCTCCTCCCTGAAGCCAGGTCCCTAGTCACAGTTGCTCGGTTTCCAAATAATGACCCAGTGCTTTTGGAGAAGTTCCTACCACAGATTCTCTGTTCATAACTTATCTGACCTCTAGAGACGGGAGGGAAAGTTGCCCCACCTATTCCAAAACACAGGGGAGGGCTCAGAACATTTTTCAATGCTGCAGAGATGGAAAGTTACTTGTCCAAGATAGCAGACACAAGGTTTTCAGTGTGTTAGCAGGGGATTTGTGTAACTACCACCATTGTAGCTTAGCACTGGTTCATGTGAATTGGTTCTAACTGCTTCCTATGGATCAATTCTAAATATTTCTCATTGGTGAAATAAATATGTCTCATTGCACATGACTTCCATATATATGGACAGAGAGCCCTATAGATTTCATTCAATGGAAACATTATGCAGGACAGAGGACCCAGGGAGCCCCCCCACCCCCTGTCACTAGTTCCTTGGATTCGTCAGAAGAACATAAGAAAGGCTCTGCTGGATCAGACAAAGGGCCATCAAGTCCAGTCTGTTCACACAGTGGCCAACCAGGTGCCTCTAGGAAGCCACAAACAAGACGACTGCAGCAGCACCATCCTGCCTGTGTTCCACCGCACCCAAAACAATAGGCATGCTCTGCTGATACTAGAGAGAATAGGTATGCAGCATGACCAGTATCCATTTTAACTAATAGCCATGAATACCCCTTTCCTCCAGGAATATGTCCACTCCCCTCTTAACTAATCCATTTTAACTAATAGCCATGAATACCCCTTTCCACTCCCTTCTTAAAGCCTTCCAAGTTGGCAGCCATCACCACAACCTGGGGCAGGGAGTTCCACCATTTAACTATGTGTTGTGTGAAAAAATACTTCCTTTTATCTGTTTTGAATCTGTCACCCTCCAGCTTCAACAGATGACCTCGCGTTCTAGTATTATGGGAGAGGGAGAATAACTTCTCCCTGTCCACTCTCTCCAAACCATGCAATGTTTATCATGTGGAAGTTTCATCTAGTTCTTTCTGGACATCAAACTGCTGTTAAAAGCAAGAGTTGGCAAGGCAAGAGATGTTTGGAGGTGGTTTGCCATTACCTTCCTCTGTATCATGACCCTGGTATTCCTTGGAGGTCGCCCATCCAAATTCTAACCAAGGCCAACCCTGCTTAAGTTCTGGGATCCGATGAAATCACGCTAGCCTGAGGCTATCCAGGTGACACCATTATTGGCTCCAGTTGAAAGCACCGCCACAGTGGTTTGCGGAAAAGTTGGCAATCTGACTTTCCCCCATAAACATTTGCACCTTTGGCCATAATTCCAGTGATTTAGTGCAGATGTCTGCACCATGGTGTTTCTTGATGCCCACTTATTACTTCCGCAAAGCAAAGAGCCAATCCCAACTTTCCTTCATTGGAGTAGGAAGTGTAGTTCAGAAGAGCTCAGGAGACCATCACCTGTACGTCAGCATGGAGCACTCAGTTGGAAGCAGCTACCTCCATCATAGGAGGATGCTTGACATGGAATCTCGTAACATTTTCTGGACGATTCCAATCTTTGTGCAGGGGTCCACCCCCCATGGTAGCCATTTTATTCTGGTGCTCACTGGCTGTTTTCAAATTCCAAAAGTGCCCGCAGGTTCAACTGGGTTGGGGACCTCTGATCCTTGCTATAACTTCGGGTGATACATTTATCTCTGAATCTTTGCCCCACAATCTTGGTTCCAAAATGATTGCAACCCCCGCCTCCCCCAGATAAATAGGGGTTCTTAAAGAGTACTTTCCACTCTCATGTTGTGCTGGCTTAGATTTTCTTTACACAATTGTTCCCTGCTCTCTTGCCCTTGGCCCTTCCAGTGTAAATGAAATTATTTTTTTTAGGGAATATATTTCTCTTACAGCAGAAAAACAAGGATAATCCTGCATTTGGGGAAACCTAGCTTAATGTTATGGATCTTAAAATAGAAGGCGTTTCCACTAGGGTGTATTTTCGAGGTACTTTGGTCTCCCATTACCCCAAGAATCCTTAAATTTGTCTTTTGTGAACTAGTATCCTAACACTGCAATCTTTAGTACACTTTCCTGGGAGGAAGGCCTTAGTAGGATTTTGAGTAGAACTGCTTAGGATCGTTCAACCTGTAATGTGAATTTGAGCTCTGATTACAGCTAATGGACCATTTCATGAGAGCCAATGTGGTGTAGCGGTTAAGAGCGGTGGTTTGGAGTGGTGGACTCTGATCTGGAGGACCGGGTTTGTTCCCCACACCTCCACATGAGCAGCGGAGGCTAATCTGGTGAACTTGGTTGGTTTCCCCACTGCTACACATGAAGCTAGTTGGGTGACCTTGTGCTAGTCACACTCTCTCAGCCCCACCTACCTTACAGGGCGTCTGTTGTGGGGAGAGGAAGGGAAGGTGATTGTAAGCCGGTTTGAGCCTCCCTTAAGTGGTAGAGGAAGTCGGCATATAAAAACCAACTCTTTTTCTTCTTCAATATGAATGGGCTATTTCCATGTGCTTTAATAGACTGTGCTTAGTATGGCGGAAGAATTGAACCTGTTCCTGTCGTTGCCGACATTTTAACATTTTTATATATCTTTTTTTTTAAAAGATGTCAACGAGTGTGAAGTGTTCCCTGGAGTGTGCACCAATGGAATTTGTGTTAATACCCTGGGATCCTTTATTTGCCAATGCCCCAATGGAATGACTTTGGATTCAACTGGTCGTAGATGTTTTGGTAAGTGTTAGGTCTCCTCTTTGGCTCCAGTCTAGCGTTGTGGCTTAAACCATGTCCTCCACTTGTCCCTCAGATCTTCATGTTACGCAGGGGTTTCCTTGTCTTCTTCTGTGAGTGAGGGAATGCTCTCAGTCAGCATCCCTGAGCATGCGCCAATGTGGGAGAAGACCAACTATCTATACAGAAACCTATACATTTGTTGGCCGTTGCAAACTGACTTTATAAAACGGAGATCTTCTAAACTCTCCATTAATTCTCTGGGTAGCAGTTGTCAGGTTCCGAATGCTCACAGTAGTGCCCGCTGTAAAGATAACAAAGGACCTTGTTCCTCTTCTTGGAAATGGCTTGCTTAATAGGACTCTTAGCCTGATTAAGCAAGCTTTAGTTGATCAGTTGTACGACTTTGATCCAATCCATTTAGTTTGCATAAGTCTGCATCTACATCATACCAGCAGAAAAGAGCAAGAGTCCAGCAGCACCTTAGACCATAAATTTTGTTAGTATTTTAAGGTGCTACTGGACTCTTGCTCTTTTCTACTACTACTACAGACAGACTAACATGGCTACCCATCGTGATCTATCTACATAATACCAGTAGTTCTGAAGAACATGCTTACTGGATCAGGCAGCTCAGAAGCATGTCATTCTGATTCTTCAGTGGAATTTTTTCACAAGGGAAACTGCATAATTTGCAACTTTAATCCTGCCTGGTTGAAAATACATAAGAACGGAAGAAAGGCCATGCTGAATCAGAGCAAGGTCCATCAAGTCCAACAATCTGTTCACACAGTGGCCAACTAGGTGCATTATCCTTCCTACGTTCCAATGCACCTAGTACACATGAACACATGAAGCTGCCTTCTTCTGAATCAGACCCTTGGTCCATCAAAGTCAGAATTGTCTACTCAGACTGGCAGCAGCTCTCCAGGGTCTCAGGCAGAGGTCTTTCACATCACCCACCTGCCTAGTCCCTTTAACTGGAGATGCCAGGGATTGAACCTGGGACCTTCAGCATGCCAAGCAGATGCTCTACCACTGAGCCACGGCCCCTCCCCACATGAAGCTGCCTTATACTGATGTAGACCGTTGGTCTATCAAGGTCAGTATTACTTACTCTGACTGTTAGCAGCTCTCCCAAGTGGCATTAATACTCCACTGGGGTCCCTCTGCTCCCCAAACCCTGCCCTCCCCAAGCTTCATCCCCATATCTCAAACAGTTTCCCAACCTGGAGTTGGCAACCCCAGATAGAGGCCACTGTGTAAAATCCTGTTCTGTACATTTCCCTGCGATCTGAACTCTCCTCCTATGATACCAGTCACTAATTGCTAATGTAACCCGAACAGATATCCGCTTAGAGACATGCTACTTGACACATGATGACGAAGACTGCACGTCGCCGATAGGGGGGCGGCACCGGATGGACGCGTGCTGCTGTTCGGTCGGGGCAGCCTGGGGCCCCGACTGTGACGAATGCCCCGCCAAGGCGACACCTGATTACGAAGCACTTTGCCCCAGAGGACCTGGATTTTCAACTCGAGGGGAGATTATCAATGGCAAACCCTTATCCAAAGGTACACAGGGAGAGGGGGTTCCTAATATTTAGGCACAATCTGTTGGAATGCATTGCCTCTGCCTTTTCCTCACGAATAAACTTGCCTAGATTTTGGGATGTAGGCAGGCTAACACAAACATACGAGTTCAGAATCTGTTTGGAAACCAGCGAATGCGCCGTTCAATATATGATTAGCCACATACAATATATCTATTGGTCTTGAAGAAGATATTATGGAACAGGTGATTACCGGATCCCTGTGGACTTGGTGGCTATCTAGACTATCCTAGGATGATGAAAATCACGTTAAAGTGAGGCTCTTTTTGAGCACCTTTTCCATTGAGAGTTGGACTCATTAGAGTTGGATTCCTTCATCCAAGGAAAAGCATCTGGATTTTTGGAACATCTCATCTATAATGTCGATACTTATGCATCATTTGGCAAGATTTATGTACTAAAGGGGAATTATATATTGTAACAGAAGGACTTTGTATCTGTGTATATATTTTGCCATTTATATTGTGAAGCACGTTACAACATATTACGCTATTTGCCTATATAGTTTGCCTGAGTATTTTCTATGGTCGTAGCTGCTGTGACTTCTATTGACTCTTTTTTTGTTTGTTTTCATTATCTTGATTTTGCTCTATGCAGAGGTTAGAGTTGAATTACGGTTTTTGATGTTTCTTATATGAATATTGTACTATGACGGTTGTTACAGACCATGGAGGCAAAAGCTAGAATTTGGCCCTCCCGTATGTCAGCCAAGCATGTGCTTGGAATGAGCTCCCTTTTCTCCCTAGAGTAATCTGATAGTAGCAGAGTGAATGAAACCTGTGTGCATGGAAGAGAGAACAGGAATGATTTGTGCTTTATATGGGTATCTTCAAACAAGTGGGAGGTTCGGATACTTAAATGTATCTCCGAGGGGAACACTTGAGGTGTGAGTCTTGCGCTGAATTGGAGTTATAAAAAGTCTTTTTGTAGAGTTGTGCTTGGACTTTACTGTCCATGAAATGACAATACACTGAACTGACTTTTTAAAAGAAGTATCCACTGTGTCTTATTATTTCTTTGTCTTAGATATCAACGAATGCAAAATGATCCCAAGCCTTTGCACCTATGGGAAATGCCGAAACACCATCGGCAGTTTCCGATGTAAATGCGACAGTGGGTTTGCGCTCGATTCTGAAGAGAGGAACTGCACAGGTAACCTTCCTTTGCTTGCCCTTTTATGTTGTACAGTCCGAAAATGTCAGCTAGGAGAAGATCTTCAGCTTACCCTACCAACTGTCAAGTTCTGCGCTGTTGCTGTTAAAATACGCAGAACTTTATTAGAGAATGATTGTTAGAATATTTTACAATTTTGTCAATTTTAAGGTGATAACTTTAACGAGGGGTTGTTTTTATCGATCTTACACCTTTATTTGTACAGGCAGTCTGTGATTCTGTGGTGCAAAACTATTGATTTTGGACATTTTTATGTGTTGGCATGTGATTGGTCAGTCGACCATATTAATAAATTAGATTTGATTTGACAATGTCAGTGTTGTGCTGTTTTATAGAGCTGTTTTTTTTTTTTTTTTAATTGCAGATATCGACGAGTGCCGCATCTCTCCTGACCTGTGCGGGCAAGGAGTCTGCGTCAACACCCCTGGCGATTTCCATTGCGACTGTTTTGAGGGCTATGAAAGTGGGTTTATGATGATGAAGAACTGCATGGGTATGTTATCCGAGACACATTTGTACTGGAGCACCAACAAAATCTCGTATGAAGCTACTGTTCCAGTAACTCCATTGAGAGCCAGCAAGATGTAGTGGTTAAGAGCGGTGGTTTGGAGCAGTGGAGTCTGATCTGGAGAACCGGGTTTGATTCCCCACTCCTCCACATGAGCGGCGAAGGCTAATCTAGTGAACTGGAGTTGTCTCCCCCACTCCTACACACGAAGCCATCTGGGTGACCTTGGGCAAGTCACAGCTCTGTTAGAGCTCTCTCGGCCCCACCCACCTCACAGGGTGTCTGTTGTGGGGAGGGGAAGGGAAGGTGATTGTAAGCCAGTGTGATTATCCTTAAAAGGTAGAGAAAATTGGCATATAAAAACCAACTCTCCTTCTTCTCCTTCTAACTGCTCAGTTTTGCATCTGGACTCCATTTTTATTGGAATTTGGGGAAAAGGCAGGGTTGTGTGCTTCAGACTTTCCCCTTTAAAATAATGAAAAGGAAGAGTTGTTATTTTAGCTAATGTAGTTCTGCACACAACAGCAACAAAACCAGCCAGTTTTGTTTCCTAAATCTAATAGGAAACCGCAGGCTGGTTTTTGTTGTTATTTTCGATTAGCAAAACGATATTAGTTCATCTCCATAGATTTTGAGAGTTAATCTTAATCCATCAGTCGGGTGGGGAAAGGAAGCAGTCTTCAAAAAAGAGGTTCGCTGTTGTTGTTTTTATCCCCTTCGAAAGATTGCGATGCCAAGCTTGTCTGGATCTGATTTTTTCTTCTGCTTGAGATTTTTTTCAGTTTAAAATAATCAAAAGGAAGTCTTGTTACTTTAGCTTGATTTGATGACTAGTCCCTAAGTGGTAACTTAGGTTTCTCTTCAAGAATTCGCCTAGTGTGCCTTCATAGAATCCGCGTACAAAGGACTGTGGTTCGTAGCCCATCTGCAAGATTTCCCCTTCTCTGGTTCCATGGTTTGTCTCTCCTGCCCTGATTAGCTCTGATTAGTAAAAGCTTTTGTAATGCTCCATGATGTCACTCTGGGATACTCTGAGGTTACTCTAGGTGTAAATTGTATGGTTGGCAGCAAAGCTGGCCCACATACACGCTAATTGTTTAGAGAGCACAAACACTTCCCTCTTCCTCCTCTTCCAAATATCCTTGCCCCTTCCCATAGAAATTTAATGTATTCCTCCCTTTATTACACTGCAGTTTTCAATATTTGTGGGTTTTTTTTTTAATGTGAACTGTGAAACTCACATGAACACATGGAGCTGCCTTCTACTGAATCAGACCCTCGGTCCATCAAAGTCAGTATTGTCTACTCAGACTGGCAGCAGCTCTCCAGGGTCTCAGGCAGAGGTCTTTCGTATCACCTGCTTGCCTGGTTCTTTTAACTGGAGACGCCAGAGATTGAACCTGAGACCTTCTGCATGCCAAGCAGAGGCTCTACCACTGAGCCATGCCCCCTCCCAATCACCCATGAAGCTGCCTTATACTGCATCAGACCATCAAGGTCAGTATTGTGTACTCAGACTGGCAGCGGCTCTCCAGGGTCTCAGGCAGGGGTCTTCCTCATCACCTACTTGCCTAGTCCCTTTAACTGGAGATGCCAGGGAGTGAACCTGGGACCTTCTGCATTAAGGTCCAATCAGGGTTCAGTCAGACCCCTTGATGGACCAAGGGTCTGATTCAGTATAAGGCAGCTTCATGTGTTCATGTGTTCAAATCTAGGAATATGTCCTCTGGGCAGGGTGAGCTGCAGAAAATCAATCTCCTCTGCTGGCTGCCGGAATCCCCTGCAAGTGGGGAGAAGTGGTTGCCTAAAATTCTAGGTGTGCTCCCCCCCATTTGCACCCAAAAGTTCTGGATGCCCCCTCCCAAAGTTTATTGATTGCCCCAGTGTCCCTTGGTGGGAATAGGCTTGTGGTATCCCATGGTGGGGAAAAGGTTAGTGTTGTTTTTCCTTGTCCTCCCCCCCCTCCCTGTTTTGGAAGGTCCAGATTCTTAATAAATTGCTCAGCATTCAACCTCTCCCTATTGCTGTGATTCAAAGCTTGATTGCTGGGTGTTGTCCAAGACAACTGATCAGAAGAAATCAAGAGGGGCAGGCGAGAGACTTTCCCATTGGGTAGAGGTGGAGAACCAGTGATGAGCTATTGAGATATTTGAGAAGAGGCATTGTCTCCCATGGCACAGGGGAATATCAGGAGCTGGAAGGTGATTAGAAAAGTTACTAGCGGGAGAGACTGTTGGAGAGGAGCTAATTGGTTTGCACTTGGGTGTCCAAGGGTCAAATAAGTGCTTGGCTTCGCTCTACCATTTTGGTCTCTCTTTTTGCACGTCGAAACTTCAATCTGCAACAAACATTCTGCTTCACATGTATCCTTTCCTCTCTTTTTTTTGGTTACGTTTCTGCAGACATTGACGAATGTGAGAGAAACCCTCTCTTGTGCCGAGGTGGCGTTTGCCTGAACACCGATGGGAGCTTCAAATGCGAGTGTCCTCCCGGTCATCAGATATCTCCGAACATCTCTGCCTGTATAGGTAAGGTGGGGAAAAAGAAGCATTGACACCAATGTGCATTTGCATTCTCAGTGTTCTGCATTCTCATTTCCTTGCAGCTCTTCTGTGGGCGTTGTGTCACAGCCCGAGCGGCCTGGGTCTTACCTTGCAGGAGCGGTCTCTCTACTCCTGGGCTGCTAGCCCTTGAGGCACCTTTTGTAACATAAGACAAGAGCGCAACCCCTTTGCCCTTCAGTTTTCTTCTTTTCTTCTTGAAAGCCAGCATAGTGTAGTGGTTAAGAGCAGTGGGCTCTAACCTGGAGAACTGGGTTTGATTCCCCACTCCTCCACATGAGCGGAGGAATCTAATCTGGTGAACTGGGTTGGTTTCCCCACTCCTCCACGTGAAGCCAGCTGGGTGGCCTTGGGCTAGTCACAGTTATCTCTGAACTCTCTCAGCCCCACCTACCTCACAAGGGTGTCTGTTGTGGGGAGAGGAAGGGAAGGCGATTGTAAGCCAGTTTTATTCTCCTTAAAAGGTAGAGAAAATTGGCATCTTAAAACCGGTTCTTCTTCTCCTCCTCCTTCTGCTGCTGCTCCTCCTTCTTCTGCCACACCTTCTTTTCTGTCTCCGCTGGGTTCCCTCAATAATCATAGAAAGGGACACACGTCCCGTAGCACTCACCCAAGAAATGATAATTGTGTGTAGACTTAAAATATCCTCACTTCTTCCCCCCCAATAGATATTAACGAATGTGACCTGAGCTTAAATCTGTGCAAAAATGGGCATTGCGTTAACCTCATTGGGAAGTACCAGTGTGCCTGCAACCCTGGATATCAGCTTTCGCCTGACAAATTGTCCTGTCTTGGTAAGAAATTTGTTTTTCCTATCGGTTAGATGTAACTTAAAAAAAAAAATTAGAACTACATTAAAGTTATAAGTAAAGGTCCCCTGTGCAAGCACCGGGTCATTCTTGACCCATGGGGTGACGTCACATCCCGACGTTTACTAGGCAGACTATGTCTACGAGGTGGTTTGCCAGTGCCTTCCCCAGACATCTTCCCTTTACCCCCAGCAAGCTGGGTACTCATTTGACCGACCTCGGAAGGATGGAAGGATGAGTCAACCTCGAGCCGGCTACCTGAAACCGACTCCCTTTGGGATCGAACTCAGGCTGTGAGCAGAGCTTGGACTGCAGTACTGCAGCTTACCACTCTGCGCCACGGGGCTCATAGAACTACATGACCCTTATTCTCTTATAGTTGGCATAAGATTCTGTTTGGGGGTGGGGGCCACCCTCAGAAGGGAACAAAGGCAGGGCCACCCTCAGAAAGGCCCCGACAGCCGCATCATGGGCTGGCAGGCTCAGGCAGCAGGCTGCACCTGGGAGGAGGCCAGCAGCAGCTGGGGCCTACTGGAGCCTGGGCAGGCAGGCAGAGAAACCTCTTAAAGCCTCAGGGGAGGGCAGGGCGGGACAGGAGAGGGCCCAGCCATGGAGGCCATTGTCCCAGATTCCCTTCAGTCCCTGGGGGCCTGTCCCTAAAGAGAGAGCATTGGGGGGAAGTTGGGGTTAGCCCATCCCCAGGGAAATCATAAGGCCAGGGAGAAAAGGCCAGAGTTGTCCCACAAGGCTACAGGAGAGGCAACTGGCGGGAGAGGAAGAGAGGGATCAGAGTGAAGGCAACTCCAGGACGGTGCTGCTGCGGTCGTCTTGTTTGTGGGCTTCCTAGAGGCACCTGGTTGGCCACTGTGTGGACGGACTGCTGGGCTTGATGGGCCTTGGTCCGATCCAGCAGGGCCTTCCTTAAGTTCTTAACCCCCGTCCTTGCCCTACTCTGAGACTCTTCTGGGATTGAGACCCATGACAAGGGGGGAAAATGGAGGGCGCTACAGCCTCGGGTTCTTTTCTAGCCCTGATGGAGCCTGACAGATTGCTTGGCACTGAAGCAGTATGTTGGCAATTAGATCAGTGGATTCTGCATTAAAGTGTTTTTTCACACAACGCATACTTAAATGGTGGATCTCCCTGCCCCAGGATGTGGTGATGGCTGCCAACTTGGAAGGCTTTAAGAGGGGAGTGGACATGTTCATGGAGGAGAGGGCTATCCATGGCTACAAGTCAAAATGAATACTAGTCATGCTGCATACCTATACTCTCCAGGATCCAGAGGAGCATGCCTATTATCTTGGGTGCTGTGGGACACAGGCAGGATGCTGCTGCAGTTGTCTTGTTTGTGGGCTTCCTAGAGGGACCTGGTTGGCCACTGTGTGATCAGATTGCTGGACTTGATGGGCCTTGGTCTGATCCAGCAGGGCCTTTCTTATGTAAACAGAATCTTATTAAAAAAACCCCAGCAACAAGCCTTTAAGCCAAGAGAAGAGCTAGATAGAGCTCATGTTTAAGGGCTCATTAGCCAGCACATGTTACCTAGTGTTTGTCCAAACTTGTCACATGTAATACCCCCATGTTTGCTTTTCAGTGGCCTGATGTGTTACTAGAAATGGCTCGGCATCTCTCTTCAGATAGGAGGGAGATAGTGCGGTATAATGGTTACAGTGTCAGAATAGAACTGGGGAGATGGAGGTTCCTGTTCAGCCATGATGCTCACTATGTGACCCACCCCAAGGCCCTTGGAGAAAAGGTGGGGTAGAATTGGGTGGAAAGACTAGACAGACCTGGATTCAAATTCCCACCCCACCATGATGCTCACTTGGTGACCTTAGGCTAGTCACTCTCTTCTCTCAGCCTGCGTGGTGTCATGATTAAGAGCGGTGGTTTGGAGCAGTGGACTCAGATCTGGAGAACCGGGTTTGATTCCCACACTCCTCCACATGAGCGGTGGAGGCTAATCTGGTGAACCAGGTTGGTTTCCCCACTCCTCCACATGAGCGGTGATTCCCACACTCCTCCACATGAGCGGTGGACTTTGATCTGGAGAACCGGGTTTGATTCCCCTGTCCTCCACATGAGCTGCAGAGGCTAATCTGGTGAACTGGGTTGGTTTCCCCTCTCCTGCACATGAAGCCAGCTGGGTGACCTTGGGCTAGTCACAGTTCTCTCTGAACTCTCTCAGCCCCACCTCCCTCACAGGGTGTCTGTTGTGGGGAAGGGTAGGTGATTGTAAGCCGGTTTGAGTCTCCCTTAAGTGGTAGAGAAAGTTGGCATATAAAATTCAGCTTTTCTTTTAACCTAGCACACAGGCTTGTTGTGAGGATAAAATAGCAGATACGAGAACCTTGCATGCTGCCCTGAGTTCTTTGGAGGAAGGGCAAGACACAAATGTAATAGAGAGACAAAATATGGTCCCTTGAGTACTAAATCTCTCCGCCTGCCATCTGCTCTCTCATCCTGAAATCTCGAGCATTGCGGTGGAAGTTTGCAAGTATCCAGCACAACCTGTGGGTTTTTTTTTTGTCCACGCGGCCAATTTCTCACTTCTTCCTAGATATCGACGAATGCGACATAATGAACGGCGGCTGCGACACCTTCTGTACGAATTTGGAAGGAACCTACGAGTGCAGCTGCCGGCAGGGGTTTGCACTGATGCCCGACCACAGAACTTGCACTGGTAAAGTGAATTTCTGAATGTCAGCGCTGAGATGTTGCAGAACTGTGTCTGAGCCATTCTCTGGGTTTTATTTTATTTTTTAAGGGTGTGTGTGTGTGTGTGCTTATATGAGTTTTCGTTTGAGATTTCAGTCCGGTGAGCCGCATGCATTGGGATTCACCATGTTATTTCATAATGTCAGGAATGTCTTGTTTGTGGGCTTCCTAGATCCGTGTTGGCGAACCTATGGCACACGTGCCAAGTCTGGCAAACCGAGCCCTCTCTGTGGGCACTCGCGGGGGCGGTGGGGGCTTTGAAGGGAGTGCGGAGCCGTTCAAAGCCCCCCCCCTCCCTGGACTCCCCACCGCCCAGCTGGGCAGCGGGGGCTTTGAAGGGCTCCTTCAAAGCCCCCCCCCTCCCTGGACTCCCCGCGCCCCCCCCCTTGCCGAGCTGGGAGGAAACCTCAGTATTCAGGTTAAATTGTCGTGTTGGCACTTTGCGATAAATAAGTGGACTTGATGGGCCTTGGTCTGATCCAGCATGGCTTTTCCTATGTCCGTCCGTCCTTCCTTCCTTCCTTCCTTCCTTCCTTCCTTCCTTCCTTCCTTCCTTCCTTCCTTCCTTCCTTCCTTCCTTCCTTCCTTCCTTCCTTCCTTCCTTCCTTCCTTCCTTCCTTCCTTCCTTCCTTCCTTTTTTCTCTCTCCAGGATCAGAGGAGCATGCCTATGATATCTGTTGCTGTGGAACACAGGCAGGGTAATGCTGCTGCCGTCGCCTTGCTTGTGGGCTTCCTACGGGCCCCTGGTTGGCCCCTGTGTGAACAGACTGCTGGACTTGATGGGCCTTGGTCCAATCCAGCAGGGCTTTTCTTATGTTCTTATGAGCATGCCTGTTATATTAGGTGCTGTGGAACACAGGCAGGATAATGCTGCTGCAATCGTCTTGCTTGTGGGCTTCCTAGAGGCCCCTGGTTGGCCCCTGTGTGAGCAGACTGCTGGACTTGATTGACCTTGGTCTGATCCAGCATGGCCTTTCCTATGTTCTTATGGTTCTAGTTCCAAATGGCTGATCTCGTGTGACAGCGGCCTCTGATTAATAAGATGAGCAGTAGCCAGCACGAGATGTTTTCCCGGTTGCATGAATCTCTTTGCAAAAAAAAACAGTCAGAACAGTCTCTGTTTGTTTGGTGCGCTGGTGGCGCAGACAGTGAATAATGAAAACTCTTGGACTCAGTAGTTAAAATGAGTTAAGCTTTCTGCAGCTGCACAATTCCTAAAATCCACAATAGACTCATCTCCTGGTGAGTTACACCCTTTTCCCTCCAAAGAAAGGAGGATCATAGCTCAGCTCTTTGTTTTGCAAACATTTCCTTTGAGTAACCAGGCAAAGTTTTGGATCTTAGTCTTGGGTGTCTGTGATGGGGCAAAACCCATGAAAACTTGTTTTTTAAAAAAAGCCAAAGCTGTATTTAAGAATGCATTGAACACATTAAGCTGCCTTCTACTGAATCAGACCCTTGGTCCATCGAAGTCAGTATTGTCTACTCAGACCGGCAGCGGCTCTCCAGGGTCACAGGCAGAGGTCTTTCCCATCACCTACTTGCCCGGTCCCTTTAACTGGAGATGCCGGGGATTGAACCTGGGACCTTCTGCATGCCAAGCAGAGGCTCTACTACTGAGCCACGGACCCCTCCCAATCAGCACTGTTTACTCAGACCGGCAGTGGCTCTCCAGGGTCTCAGGCGGAGGTCTTTCCCATCACCTACTTGCCCAGTCCCTTTAACTGGAGATGCCAGGGATTGAACCTGGGACTTTCTGCATGCCAAGCAGATAATCTACCACTGAGCCACGGCCCCTCCCCATTGATGATAGGGTTGCCAGGTCTTCCCCTGCCTGTGGGGGTAGGGTTGCCAGATCCAGGCTGGAAAATGCCTAGAGATTTGGGGATGGAGCCTGGGGACAGCAGGGACCTCAGTTTGGTACATTGCCATAGAGACCACCCTCCAAAGTAGCCATTTTTTCCAGTAGAGCCATTTTTTCTCTGTAGTTTGGAGATTTGCTGTCATTCCAGGCATCCCCAGGTCCCACCTGGAGGCTGTCACCCCTAACTGATGAGTTAGAGAAATAGTCATGATCAATGCAGTCAGCGGCAATGCAGTTGGAATTTTCAATATTTCAAATCAGTGCCCTGTCACTGATTGTAAACTGTTCGGGGAAACTATTTTCCTTAGAAAGAGCAGATGCACAATAGCCTGAAGTATTATGTTTTAATATATGAACACATGAACACATGAAGTTGCTTTCTACTGAATCAGACCCTTGGTTCATCAAAGTCAGTATTGTGTACTCAGACCGGCAGCAGCTCTCCGGGGTCTCAGGCAGGGGTCTTTCACACCCCCTACCTGCCTTGTCCTTTTAACTGGAGATGCCAGGGATTGAACCTGGGACCTTCTGCATGTCAAGCAGAGGCTGTACCACTGAGCCAAAGTCCCTCCCAGAGGAAATAAGGAGACCGTTCTCCCTGTTGGTTTTTAGAAGATGCTACGTGAATATTCTGAGGGGGAAAAGCCCCATCTTTCTGGCGGTCAAACATAGCAAGACTGCTATAAATTAATGCAGGCAAAGGGGTACAAAAGGGGCGCATTTCTGAGTTGTCCTAGGGCTGCCAGGTGCAAAGGAAGACAGGGTGCTTTTAATGAACGTGGCACGGCCATTGCGCATTTAATCTTGTGGAAAACCAGCATTGCTCAACGAGGCCCAACCCGGGAAGCCAGAAACAAAGTATATAGCTCTTGGCATGAATTAACTTTTGCATTTTTTTTTTTACTTTACCTTCTAGATATTGATGAGTGTGAAGATAATCCTAACATCTGTGATGGGGGGCAGTGCACTAACATACCTGGAGAATACAGGTGCCTTTGTTACGATGGTTTTATGACATCCGAGGACATGAAGACTTGTATAGGCAAGTTAAAACCTCTCTCTTATCTTAATCTTGTGTAAGTGTTAGGAAGGGAAGGGAAGGAAACAGCTGTTTTAAAGATGTGGCAGCAAGGAATAAGTTATTCATCACTGTTCCTGATCTGGGAGATAAGCAAGTGCTCCGTTTGTGCTTTGGCTGCTCTACATGAAGACTAGTTTATGTAGATTGTTAAGATTTCACCGCAATGAAGGATGCTAACGGCATAAACAGTCCAGACAAAGATCACATGCCTTTATCCATCCATGGTAAGCAAAATGCCATATATGCCATGGAGAGCCAGCGGGGTGTAGTGGTTAAGAGCGGTGGTTTGGAGCGGTGGACTTTAATCTGGAGAACCGGGCTTGGTTCCCCACTCCTCCACATGGTTGGCTGATGCTAATCTGGTGAACTGGGTTTGTTTCCCCACTCCTACACATGAAGCCAGCCGGGTGACCTTGGGCTAGCCACAGCTCTCTCAGCCCCACTTACCTCACAGGGTGTGTGTTGTGGGGAGCGGAAGGGAAGGTGATTGTAAGCCGGTTTGAGTGGTAGAGAAAGTCGGCATATAAAAACCAACTCTTCTTTTACTACTGCTACCAGTACCTGCCTGGGAACCATTCCTTGTCTTACAATGCAGCCCCAAGAAGATTTATACCCTTCTAACTTCATTGAATCCAGGGGGCTTAGATGAGGGTAACTCAGTTTAAACTGCACTGTAAGCCTGACGAAGTTCTGATGGATCTGTGGAACCTCATTCCACAGAATCATCTTTCTGGACTGTAGAAGACTTTTGCAGGGTCGGTTTTACAAAACGGTATCATATCGCTTGCCAAAACTTCGAAGACTTTTGCAGAGACTGTTTTCCTGTTTATATTTTGTATCATTAAGGATTTTTTTTTGCATCAATCCTGGTTTCTAAAGTGAAACGTCGATTGCCGTCTTACAAATATGGTTCTCATCCCCATTTCCCCTCCCCGCAGATGTTAATGAATGTGAACTGAACCCGAACATCTGTTTGAGTGGAATCTGCGAGAACACGAAAGGCTCTTTTATCTGCCACTGTGATTTGGGTTATTCTGGCAAAAAAGGAACAACGGGCTGCACAGGTATGTCGGTTTAATAAATAAATAGCCGTATTAGTCGGATCGTAACATAGTACAATCCCCGCCTCTCTCCCCCCATCCGTAAACTCCATGGATATTGTTTAAACCATACCTTTGCTTGTAGCGCTAATCTAACTCTGACGAGAAGACATGCAATTTGCTGATTTTGCGGTCTTGCAGCTGGTGTGGCAATCTGGCCAGTTTCTTTAAGCACAGATGGCTAATTTTAAAACGCGTTCGTTTTCCCTCAATGAAAGCCATAAGAATGTAAAAGTCTGGTGGATTGTGATGTCATGGCCCAACTTGTGTTGGGTTGCTGCATCAGTGTCATTTCCTTTTTCAGCTTTCTATTTTTTAAATAAAAAGAGGCAAAAGCAACATGAGAACTGTCCTGTATTCTGTTAAAAGCCTTCACGTTGAGTTTTATTCCACCTAAGAGATTGGCAGAGCTCCGTTCTGAGACCACGACTGAACCTACGTACACAATTTGCTGTATTGTGACAAGATCGCCAAGGACCACATCAACAAGACCATACCAGAGTTGGGTTGGGTAACTTGACACTCCAGTATGCCAGTAGCTGGCCCTCTACTCAAATGTCGATTTGGCAAATAAAGCGTCTTTGAATAGATTTTTTTTAGTGCTTTCAAAATAGCAGCGGTACAGAAATCAGAAGGAGTCTGAGACTGGAGAAGGGCAGCCATGAAGGAGCTAGAAAAGATGCTGAAGTATAAGGATGTGTCACTGGCCACCAAGATCAAGCTAATTCATTCCATTGTATCCCCTATTACTATGTATGGGTGTGAAAGCTGGACATTGCTGGTAGGAAGAAAGTAGACTCCTTTGAAATGTGGTGTTGGAGGAGAGGGTTACTGATACCGTGGACTGCCAAAAAAACAAATCAGTGGGTTATAGATCAAATCAAGCCTGAACTGACCCTAGAAGCTAAAATGACTAAACTGAGGCTGTCGTACTTTGGACATATTATGAGAAGACAAGAGTCACTGGGAAAGACAATCATGCTAGGAAAAGTTGAGGGCAGCAGGAAAAGAGGAAGACCCAACAAGAGACGGATTGACTCAATAAAGGAAGCCACGGCCCTCAATTTGCAAGATCTGAGCAAGGCTGTCAAAGATGTTTTGGAGGACATTGATTCATTGGGTCACCATGAGTCGGAAGCGACTTGACGGCACTTGACACGCACACAAAGAACTTAACTAAATAATGTCAAGCTATTTTAAGGTAAAGGTCCCCTGTACAAGCACCGGATCATTCCTGACCCATGGGGTGACGTCACATCCCAACGTTTACTAGGCAGACTTTGTTTACGGGGTGGTTTGCCAGTGCCTTCCCCAGTCATCTTCCCTTTACCCCCAGCAAGCTGGGTCCTCATTTTACCGACCTCGGAAGGATGGAAGGCTGAGTCAACTTTGAGCCGGCTACCTGAAACTGACTTCCGTTGGGATCGAACTCAGGTTGTGAGCAGAGCTTGGACTAACGTACATGACTTTCGTACTGTTTGCCAAACGAAAGCGCTGAAATTCACACTTTCAGAATCAAGGGCCAGTCACATAGGATGATGGCATCCAAGCCAAGGTGTTCCAGATCACAGCTATTGCCTGAAATATAAACACAAGCATATGGTTAATTTAATTTTTTTAAAACACAGGTTTAGAACGAGCACAGCTCTTACAGCTTCGAGCAAGGCAAGTACACAGGCCAGTAAGTCGCTTCTACTGAAATTAATGTTGTAAAGCAGGCTTCACAAATATTTGGAAAGTGATTCTAGTTAAGAACAATGTAGGAACATCATGTTCATTGGTAACAGCTGTCTTCCTGCTTGTTTGCTTCTGAGCTGAGTTGGGTCTAAGCGATCCTTTGTCCCTCTTGGACCAGCGTTTCATCACTGAAGGCCGATCTAAGCATTCAGAAAAACTCTCATGTACCACTTTGGAATGCAGTTGTAAGAATCATGCTTCCCACACATAAAAAAAGCTCCCTACCCTTAGAAATCTTAGCCTTTCCGTTTTGGAGGTGAACACTATGGCCTTATAACCTGTCAAGGTCCCTCTCCGGGCACCACCCCAAATCTCTTGGAATTTTCCAACCGACATTTGGCAACCCTAGGAATAGGGGCTTTTTAATTACCATGTTAATGTTGCACCTAAGGATTCCCAGTCAGTGCGTAGTTCCCTTTCTCTACTCAGTGCTTCTTCACTCTGAGTGCTCGTATCAGTCGGCTTCACGTTCCTCTTTTTACTTTTCACCTACAACACGATGGCCATCGTCGCAGCCGCTCCTGGGCGGCGAGCAGCGGAGCAAGCTGGAGAGTCCTGTTTTTCTTTTTTCTTTTTTTAATCCTCACTGTCCGGATTCCTTTGCTAAAATGTAATAATGGCTCTGTCCGGAGGCCTGATTTCGCCGCTCTGATTGAGTGCCAGCAGCTTGGTTTCCTGTTCCCAGCCAGGAGACCTCGGTGACACAGCATTTAGTGACAAGTCTTAAACATAACGTACATTTGGTGTCGAGCAGTTTGACACGGTGGGAGAGGGGCGGGTGGGGGGTGGGGGAGAATGGATTCCTTTGTTCTTGCAGATGTGCCAAAAGCACCCACACTCTTTTTTTTCCCCTTTAAAGAATTGCAAAAATGCATATGTAGTTTTGAAGTGTAGGTTCCTTGTTTCATGAGAACAAACTACACAATGTCCACTGGGTGCTGTTACAGTTGCATCTAGATATTTCATCCCCTTTGCCATTACTGATTGTTTCCATTTTAACGAATAAACATGTTTTCATCCCCCCCTCCCCTTGCCCTCAATCATTTAACTGTGTTCATTATCCACCCACTGACATGCAATCCCAGATGTTAATCCTTTCTCTTTCTTCACTTCAATAAGAATGTGAGCAGAGTGCAGGGAAATATTTGGTTTTCATGCAAAGATATACATTGCCTATGACAGAAAATGGGGCGGGTTTCAGGCCATTATTTTTAATTATCTGCCTAAAAAGTGGGGTGGGGGAAGGGTGGGTCTGTCAACCTATTTAACCACATTACTCTATTGCATGAAGAAAGAACACACCAAAAGGGAAAATTTGCAAACAAAGCATCAAGAATGACTGTACAGAGGCTCTTCCCCAATTTTAAATTGTTTTGTCCGCGTTTCTAATCTCTTGTGTTTGATATTTGAACTCCTCATTGAATTTCCTCCCATCTCTTACGGCAAGCAGAAGAAAACAGCTCATTCTTTCTTCACCTCTCTTCTACTCCAAGATCTTTTCTCCACCTCAGATGCCTTTCTTAGGGCTCTTCCACATTATCCTTTTCCTCACTTGTATGTCCCTATTGCTTTGGGGTTTCCCCCTTTTCCTCATGTGTTTTTCTCCCTCTAGTGGCTGATTCGATATTACATCACTATGTCTGGCATGTTTTCCTGAAAACTGCATAAAGTGACATAAAGTGATGTAATACCGAATTGACCATTAGAGGAAGCAAAACATGTGCAGAAAAAGAAAAAGCCCCAAAGCAATAGGGGCACACAAGCGAGGAAAATGAGAATGGAGAACAGCCCATAAAGAGGGTAGCCTCCTCTCCTTTTAGCTCTGTAGAATTCCCATGCAAGTATGCATACTTGTACCTGGTTCTCTCCCCTTTGCAAGTTTTCTAGGAACAAGCATACTCTGGAAAAGTGACATATAAATTTTCTAAATAACTGATACATAGACAACCCTACTAACTGACCTATTACTATTGCCTGGTCTGTCCCCCACAATTCCCTTTTAAAGTTTGGGTTACTAGCTTGCTGGGAGAACAGGCAACAGTTTCTCCCACCACCACAAAACTTCATGAACGAGTTTAATGCAGAATTGGGATTTATGTTTGCGGCAGACTGTCCAGGGAACTCGCGTTTGTTCTGTGTGTGTGTGATGCAGACTGTCTTGAAAAATGCAGTCAAGTCCCCGCGTCGTGTTAATGGAAGTTGCTCACAAAGATAAGAATTCCATGCGCGCTGGTCGGAAGGAGAAGTGGAACAGGCTGAGGACACAGAGCCAGCCTTGGGCTGGAATGTTTGTTTTCATTGGCTCACCGCAGCTTTATACAAAGGGAAATGTTGCAAGGAAATAAGATTACGAAGGGCAAAAAAGATAGAGAAAATGTTTGTACAGTCTTGACACGGCACCCTTTTGCTCTTCTTTATTTTGGAGCTAATTTTTGGGTGTCTTTAGTCATGCTGAGTAGCAACCTCCTTCACAGTGGTACTGCAGAAAACCAAGAATCTGAAAGAGAAACACAGTGTGTTGTTGTTACTGGGAAACTAGGGGGGGAAATCTTTTGTATCATAATCTGAGAACCCAATGGACATAGTTTGAAAACCACTGTGCTGGAGTGTTTCTTTCTCCTCTGGCTGAAACTGCAGGTGTGCTGAATCTTGGACAATAAATGAAGCAAACAAATCAACGAGGAATGCTTGCCTTGAAAAAGATGGTACATGATTTTTCCCCTCCCTCTTACAGATATTAACGAATGTGAAATTGGAGCCCATAATTGCGACCGGCATGCTATATGTACCAACACTGCTGGAAGTTTCAAATGCAGCTGCGGCCCAGGTTGGGTTGGGGATGGTATCAAATGTACAGGTGAGCTTGAGACATTCTCTTTGGTTAATTTAACCTTTGAAATACATCGTTGGGGGTGTCGGATGTCATTGTTCTGTATGCAGTGCAGTATCTATCTGCTTCCTGTGCAAACTTTTCTCCCTTCTCCAGTCAACCACATCATAGCCACCATAGCCACCAAATCCAATTGTATGCACTGATGCAGACATCCATACACATTAGCAACCTCTTGTATAGTTGTAAATCTTTGTTCTTCATGGTCTCTATGTGTTGCTTTAACGAAAATTTGACTCCTTGTTGAGTATTGTTAGGGAATCTTCCCCAGTAAAGCTCAACGTTGTTTCTCAATAGCAGCTTCTCATGGTAAATCACTTTTGAAACAGAGGAAAGTTTTGCAATAGGACATGTGGGGGGGATCTGCAATTAGTTGTAAAAATATTCCCACTGGGAAGGCAGAAGGCTGGTAGTGCACCTAAAGTAGCTCTAAATTCCAGCCCTGTTTCCCCATTAGCAGCCTCTCATGCCTGGAGGCAGCCAGCTTCTGAATCTGTCCAATATTGTGCCTAATAAAGTCTAAACCTGTCTCAGAACCTTGTCTGGACAAGTTTTGCTTGAGGGACGCTAAGGGCAAACCCTGAGTCTGACAGTTGGGTGCCAGCCATAGTCTATTATTATGGTTGCATGAATTATCATCAGTTCTTTGTACCTCCATGTTCAGAGGCAGCAAACCTCTGAATTCCAGTGCTGGCAGGCATTGGGAGAGGGCCTTGGCCTCCATGCTGTCTTCATTGGCACTCCAGAGCAATTGGTTGGTCACTTGGGTGGGACAGGATGCTGGACTGATGCAGCTGGGCTGTCCTTATGTTTTAACCTAGTGTTCCTGCAAAAATCTAACCTATATGTTTCAGGGTGGTATTATGTCTTGGGAGCATGTGCAGCTTCCTTTATGTAGAGGTAGGTTGTTTGTCTACCTACCTTAGTATTGCCTACACAATACTGAGCTAGGTTTTGGGAGTAATTCTCAAGTTGCGGCAGGTCTTCCCCAACACCTGATGCCTGGAATCAGGAATTACATATACCTTTTATATGTAGCTGCCTTATACTGAATCAAACCATTGGTCCATCAGTATTGCCTACTCAGACTGGCAGCAGCTGTCCAAGGTCTCAGGTTGAGGTCTTTCACATCACCTACTTCCTTCCCCTTTTAGCTGGAGATACTGGGGATTGAACCTAGACCTTTTGCGTAATAGGTTGGTGTTCTACCAATGAGCCATGGTCCCTCCCCTAGGACCTTACATGTGCAGAATATGCGCTCTACCACTGAGCTCTGGTCCCTTCCCTCTTTCAGAGTGTTGCACAGGTAGAGCTTCTGCAAATGTATCCTCTTCAGATAGCCTTTTTTGTTTCCGTCAGCTTCACAGCTGAGTTTTTATTAGTATTATTAATATTTTTAGTATTATTTATTATTTACTGTAGCATTGTTTACTACAGTGTTCCAGTTTACGGCAGCACCATCTGTCCCAGTTGTTACCTGCCATTGTTCTTTGTTACTACTCCAGGGCTTTCCACTATGCATGAAACAGAGCGTACCCAAAGTTTGCAGTGATGAATGGCTGTGTTTTTAATAATGCAGGGTTTTGTTGTTGTTATTGTTCTCTTTAGATCTGGATGAATGCTCCAATGGCACACACATGTGCAGCCCACATGCTGATTGCAAGAACACCCTGGGATCATACCGTTGCCTTTGTAAAGAAGGGTATACTGGAGATGGATTCACATGTACAGGTGAGATTTTTTCTTGAACCAGTATCTCTAAATATAATACTTGTTCCTCCGATTGTTTGCTTGCTTCGGAAGAGACTGTTCCTCGGGAACACTAACTACCTTTGGTCAGCTCATTAGTTATATACAATGGGACTTTGTTGCAAACTGTTATGGATGCCCATTTACTAGATGTGCTGATCCCTTTACTCTCCCCTACCCCAAAAATAAAAGGTACTGGTTTAACTCTTTCTGCTAGGTTGATAACATTGCTACAGTCACTGTGGTATACTTAAAAATTAGAAACTAATGGTAAGAGGTGCTCTTAAAAAATGACTGGGATGCAAGACCCTTTTCCCTTTCTCCCTGTAAGATACAGGATAACTGTACACTCTTAAAACCTGTTAAGTCAAGGTGGAAGGTGTACATTAGAATTGGTGGAAGGGTGCTTTCTTTAGTCTCAATCCCACAAGGACTCTTTAAACTTTGAAGAAGGCAGCCCCTAAAATGGGAATACCGTGCCCACCCCAGCTCCCTTACTAAACTTTCCTGTGCTACCTGGGGAGGGAGAGTAAGAATACCCCATTCCTGTGCTGTACCAATCAGAGTTACATCCAAAGGCCCCAGGAGAGCATTGTCCTTCTCTTAGTGAAATGGAATAACAGGATTCCTAATCTTCTATTTCCTAACTCCCCCCCAAAAAAATAATTGTAATTAATGGAGTTATGTTTTGTGGGTGTGCATGACAGGCATACAGTTTTCCTAAAGGACTTCTAGTTGATTTGGAGATAAGCTGGAGATTGTTTTGTTGTCTGCCATGTTGCATCATGACACTTTATTAGAAGTTGAAAAAACACAAATATGGCAAAAAGTCAGAAAAATTATTAGCAAGATTTTTATCAAGTAAAGGGGATCACATTATCCCAATAACTAATAAAGGATTATAGTCTCGTTTACAGCAGAATATATTTGCAGAGTTCGATGTGTACTTCGGTAAATTTGATAAAACAGATGATTCCCAAAGGACTGGTATTAGCAAATATTTGGGAAAGATAATTCCACTGTTATCAGTAGAACTCAGAGGTCAGTTGGAACAAGCAATGACTATTTATATTTATAAAAGACATCAGACCAATATAATACAATATGTTGTTGGAACAGATGAAATCCCTTGTGTGTTCTATCAGACTTTCACAAAATGATTGGAAGCAATTGTGGATAATTCTTTTTCAAACAGAACTACAGAAAGGGACTTGGTTGGAAGTTTAACATAGTAATGATTCATAAAAACTAGAAATTATCCCAAGAGGCCAGTCATATAGGCCTATCTAGCAAATATAGATGATAAGGTATTGACTTCTGTTTTGGCAATCAGGCTGAGTTTCAGCAGCATTTACAAGGGATGACCAGATAAGTTCGATGGCAGGGGGAAATGGAATATTAGGAAAATAGGCATCTAAATAGCTTTTTGCTATGTAAAGAAAAGGCGTTTGACTGAGTTGAGTTTTTAATGTTCTTTTCATATGAGATTTAGGAAATGGATAGACTTAACATATAACTGTCCACTTTCATAACTGTTAATGAATTTATCTCCCAAATGTTAGTTTCAGTGTGGGTAAAGGCAAGGTTGCCTTTTTATCCCTATTTATTGATTTATTTAGATATATTGAGATCTTAGCCATGTTTAGGTCAGAAAGAAATACCCTTGGTATAAATGCTCAGATTGGTACAAGTAAAGTAATGTTGCATGTCGGAGATGGAAGATGCTGTACAGAACATTGTTTCAAACTTGGTGGTGTTAACGTGTGTGGGCAGAGGTACTGGGAAGACTTTTCAAAAATTATGTCTTGCGATCATCAGTTATGAGATTCTGTTGGTGCTCATTAATAATCTGTTTAGGCTACTTAAAAATGATGAAAAAATTGAACGTAGATATTTAGCAGCAAACATGTTAACTTCTGGTTGTAAAATTTTGGAAGCAGAGTCCTACTCTATCATTATAGTGTGACAAACTATGCACAGAACCATGTTTTATTTTCTGCTGAGGCTTATGTGGAATTTCTGGTCTTTGCGTGTGGTTGTTTCTTTGCATGCCTGAAAGACTATGTATAGTAAATTGCTTCTCTCTCTCATTTTATCTTCAGATCTTGATGAATGCTTAGAAAACCCGAATCTCTGTGAAAATGGACACTGCCTCAATGCCCCAGGAGGTTATCGCTGTGAATGTGAAATGGGATTTTTGCCAACCCCAGATGATAAAGCCTGTGAAGGTAAACATTAAAGAACTTAATTTGACAATTGTACTGGGTTGCTGTTATATTCAGTTATGTCTCTCTGTGTGAGTCTTCTTAAAGCATTCATCTAATAATGACTAGGCTGGAGAAATATTAGTTTTGTTTTGGCTCAGGTTCTTTACTTTTTTACTTACACATAATTTAAAGGCATATTTCCTAAGGAACCAACAAGGAGATCTCTCTTGGGAGCTTTTCGCTTCATAGTTTCTGGTTTGGCTGATGATGCAAATTTTCTTCTGGCAACCTTTGTTTCTGCTACTTTTATCATTAACCCTGATTTTGCTTGTGTGGCTGTAAAAATGTAGATATTTAGTCAAAATTATGAGCAGTAATCCCTCTATCACAGTGTAATGGCAGTGCCAAGAGCTGTTGGGTTGCTGTGAATAGTACTATATGTGCATGCGCATACTCCAATTCCTAGGGTTACAATAAACAAGAGTCCTATAGAAACATGCTTCATTTATTGATTTGGAGAAAAACTGAAGTGTTTGGAAACACTTATGTTGGGGGCAGCACCTGCCACCCCACTCTTGAACTGATGGCTGAGCCTAAGAGGAACCCTACAAAGCGGGGGGGCACAATGTATCTGGCCCTGACCTGGATGGGCCAGGCTAGCCTGTTCTCATTATAAGCCGGGTTGGCCCTAGTTAGTAGTTGGATGGGAGACCACCAAGAAAATCCAGGATTGCTATGCAGAGGCCGGCACTGGCAAACCACTTTTGAACATCTCTTGCCTTGAAAACCCTACCATAAATAAACCCATACCATAAATAAACCCATAAATACTGGTTTCTGCCAAATGGGGTTCTTATTGGGATCAAAATAATCAACACTACTGTTGTCTCTCCTTTCCTTTTAATAAAGATATTGATGAATGCGCCTTACCGAATATCTGCATCCGTGGGACTTGTTACAACCTTCCGGGAACGTATCGATGTCAGTGTGAGACAGGATATGAATTGGACAGAGATGGTGGTAACTGTACAGGTAAAGATGTGTTTTGTAAACCCTGTATGTAATATATTGTAAGCTGATTTGAGACTCGTTAAAGGTAGAGAAAAAGCAGGGTATAAAAACCAACTCTCCTCCTCCTCTTCCTCTTCTTCTTCTTCTTCTTCGTTTTTCCTCCTGCAGATATCAACGAATGTGCAGACCCCACCACTTGTATCAGCGGCACTTGCGTCAATACCCCGGGCAGTTACGACTGTGAATGCCCCCCAGATTTTGAGCTGAATCCCACTCGTGTTGGATGTGTCGGTAAGCCTACCTCTATCAATTACAAAAGTATGGGTGCTCCTAAACACCACATGTGGTTCTTCTGCATTGGAAGTATAGGTATGATGATGGAAAAGTTAAATGTTGGTCTCTATCCTGCAACTCCATGAAACAACTTATGTGGCTCTTCCTCCAAGCCAGCATGGTGTAGTGGTTTGGAGTGGTGGACTCTAATCTGGAGAACCGGGTTTGATTCCCCTCTCCTCCACATGAAGCCAGATGGGTGACCTTGGGCTAGTCTCTTCTAGAGCTGTTTCAGCTCCTCCTACCTCACAGGGTGTCTGTTGAGGGGAGGGGAGGAGAAGATCATTGTAAGCTGGTTTGATTCTTCCTTCAGTGGTAGAGAAGTCGGCATATAGAAAACAATTCTTCTTCTCCTCCTCTTCTTCCTCCTTCTCTTCCTCCATTTAACTTAGAGGAAGACTCTGGCTGGATATTGAACCATAACTGGCCTGGATTTTATTTATGTATTCATTTGGTGGTGGTGGTGGTGGTAGCAAATTGCTGAACTTTCTGAACTGTTTAGGGTTAATGTTTTTTTGCATCAATAAGGGTGATGCACCATGTAGAAAGTGAAAACTGCTACTGAATTGGAGCACCTCCTTATATCAGGGTCTCTGCTATTACACAGGCTTCTTAAAGCATTGACAGCAGTTGAAAGACTTGGTTTTTTTGTCCATTAGACACCCGGTCTGGCTACTGTTACTTGGAAATTAAACCTCGAGGAGACAACGGGGGCACAGCTTGCAGCAACGAAATCGGGGTCGGTGTGTCCAAAGCCTCTTGCTGCTGTTCCCTTGGAAAAGCCTGGGGGATTCCCTGTGAACACTGCCCAGCTGTGAACTCAAGTAGGTGGCTAATCTGGGTCTCAGTCTGCATGTACCTTTAGAGAGCCAGCGTGGTGTAGTGGTTAAGAGCAGTGACTTGGAGCGGTGGACTCTAATCTAGAGAACCGGGTTTGATTCCCCACTCCTCCACATGAACAGTGCAGGCTAATCTGGTGAACTGGATTTGTTTCCCCACTCTTCCACATGAAGCCAACTGGGTGACCTTGGGCTAGTCATGCTCTGTTAGAGCTCTCTCAGCCCCACCTACCTCACAGGGTGTCTGTTGTGGGGAAGGGAAGATGATTGTAAGTCGGTTTGAAACTTCCTTAAGTGGTAGAGGAAGTTGGCATATAAAAACCAACTCTTCTTCTTCTTCTAGAGAGTGTTAGTCCTAAACTGGATCATCAACAGAGCATGACTTGCATTGTTGAATGATTGTGTTATTTATGGTAGAAAAATCCATCGGGTTTGCGGTTTGATACTTGTAAAGCAAAAAAGGAGCTAACGATATAAAACCATCTGAGAAAGAATATTCCGTATTGTCGAACTCAATTGTTACAAGGGCCGGATATTACATAAATGTCACTTGGTCGGGCCAGCCCAGATCGCGAGAAGTGGGGTTGACTGGCTCATGGTCTGGATAAGAGCTCTCAAGGGGCCGGATCCAGCCTGCGGGCCTTACGTTTGACACCCCTGGTGCAGACTTTTATGCTTGCTTTTGGCATAAATGAACCTTGCGTTTTATATGAAGAGGGTTGTGTGTATATGGAGTAATATCTGAGGTCTCTGGTTTCAGCCTGGGAATCCCCAACTTGAAGAGCCTCGAATAAGTCTGGGAAAAGATTACGGTGGGAGAATAAGCACTGTAATTGTTGCAGTGAAGCTTTTTGATAATTTCAGATTCACAAAATATATTTCCTTTTCAGCTGAATACAAGCAGCTGTGTCCTGGAGGAGAAGGTTTCCGACCCAATCCTATAACTGTTATTTTGGAAGGTAATGTGTATTTTTTATTCCTGGCTAATATGTCAACTAATATGTCAACTATCAGCTCTAGGTAAAAATCAAAGTTAGGTTAAAATAATAAAATAAAATAATAAAAGTTGATGGTTCTGGGAGGGATGATTTGAAGAAGAGGAGGAAAGATCTTCTACTGGGAAACGTTTTTAGTTAGCCGTTTACGAATCCCACTAGATCGAAGGCAGAATTTGGTTACTTGAGTGGTTATCTCCCGAGAGGAGTCTGCTAAGAGAAGGGAAACTTTAGCTTCTTCCGTTCTCCCAGGAAAGGACAACAATATGGGGAGAATGTACTGCGATCTTATGTCATTGTAGAAGGGACATTGAGCTAATACGTCAACATTCTGTGATAAACTTGGTGGTATTGGTGGCAGTTGTTCTTTGCAGTCCTTTTAATGAGGAGGGTTGTGTGTGTTTTCCATTCAATAGATATTGACGAATGTCAAGAACTACCTGGACTTTGCCAAGGAGGAAGATGCATCAATACTTTTGGCAGTTTTCAGTGTCAATGTGAACCTGGATCCTTCCTGAACGAAGAGACTCGAGTGTGTGATGGTGAGCAAGTTGTGTTGGTTCAGCATTGGGAACTGTTGCTTTTAATGCCCTAGAGTTATCATGGCGTAGTGGTTAGAACATTGGACCAGGATCTGGGAGACCCAGATTTACACCCCCACTCTGCCATGAAAGCTCGCCAGTGTGGTGTAGTCATAGAATCATAGAGTTGGAAGGGACCTCCAAGGTCATCTAGTCCAAGCCTCTGCACAATGCAGGAAATGCCAAACTACCTCCCTCCGACACCCCCAGTGACCCAAACTTCATGCCTCCAGGGAAGGAGAGCTTACCACCTCCCAAGGAAGCCTGTTCTACTGGGGAACTGCTCTAACTGTTAGAAAAAGTGGTTAAGAGCAGAGGTTTGGAGCGGTGGATTTAATCTGGAGAACCGGGGTTGATTCCCCACTCCTCCACATGAGTGGTGGACTCTAATCTGGGCAACTGGGTTGGTTTCCCCACTCCTCCACATGAAGCCAGCTGAGTGACCTTGGGCTAGTCACAGTTCTATTAAGAGTTCTCTCAGCCCCACCGACCTACATATGTATATATAAGCTGCCTTATACTGAATCAGACCCTTGGTCCATCAAAGTCAGTATTGTCTACTCAGATCGGCAGCGGCATTCCAGGGTCTCAGGCACAGGTCTTTCACATCACCTACTTGCCTAGTTCAACTGGACATGCCAGGGATTGAACCTGGAACCTTCTGCATGCCAAGCAGATGCTCTACAAAGTGAGCCACAGCCCCTCCCCGACCTCTCAGAGTGTCTGTTGTGGGGAGGGGAAGGGAAGGCGATTGGAAGCCGGTTTGATTCTTCCTTAAGTGGCAGAGAAAGTCGGCATAAAAAACCAACTCTTCTCCTTCTCCTCCTCCTCCTCCTCCTCCTCCTGCAGATATTGACGAGTGTACCACCCCTGGCATCTGTGGGCCCGGCACTTGCTACAACACCATCGGCAACTACACCTGCATTTGTCCTCCCGACTACCTGCAAGTCAACGGTGGGAACAACTGTATGGGTGAGTACTTTACAATCTGGGTAGTGTCTGGCATGGCAGTCCTCAGCTGATTACAGCCAGCGTGGCTGAGCTTCAGTGGAGCCGAGCCAGTTCATGCAAATCTTTTGGAATCTTTTGGGCAGGAGGGGGGATAAGACTTCTAATGAATCTGAACTCAACAATCAGAGAGCCTGGCTAGAGTTGACTGTTTCCTTCCCATCGTTAATGGAATATGTCATTCTGTAAATAACGTTATGCTTGCATCCTCTGGCGAAGCTACGTTTTCCTGCTGCTGATCCATGAACGGACCTTCGTAGTGGGGAAGTTCTGCTGGCTGAGCCGTCGGAGGATTGTAATGCTTTTAGTGGTGGGAAGCAGAGTCAAGTCCTGAATCCTTCCTCTGTTAGATGTTGGCGGCAAAACTTTCATCGTGTTCAAATCCCCCCATCGGCCACGGAAGCTCACCGAGTGACTTTTGGCTGGTGACCGTGTGCTTAGCCTACCTCACATGAAGCTGCCTTATACTGAATCCGACCCTCGGTCCATCGAAGTCAGTATTGTCTACTCAGACTGGCAGCGGCTCTCCAAGGTCTCAGGCAGAGGTCCTTCACATCACCTACGTGCCTTTAACTGGAGATGCCAGGGATTGAACCTGGGACCTTCTGCGTGCCAAGCAGATGCTCTACCACTGAGCCACAGCCCCTCCCCAAAAGACTGGTACTATACACACGTATTAACACACACACATGAAGCTGCCTTATACTGAATCCGACCCTCGGTCCCTCAAAGTCATTATTGTCTACTCAGTCCGGCAGCAGCTCTCCAGGGTCTCAGGCCTGGAGGTCTTTCACATCACCTACCTGCCTAGTCCCTTTAACTGGAGATGCTGGGGATTGAACCTGGGATCTTCTGCATGCCAAGCAGATGCTCTACAAAGTGAGTCACAGCCCCTGTAGGATTGTTGTGAGAATAAAGTGGAGGAGGGGAGGACGTTGTGTTTAATACTCTGTTTATTAAGTGCCAGTGATCCTAAGGTTATATCGGTGGTGGCAAAATTTATATATATATATCCCTTATAGCCCTTAAACAATAGATTTAGAATTATGCTGCTCAAATGTATGAATCTAGGAACTTCTCAGGAGGAAAGGAGAGGACATTGAGCTCCTTGGAAGAATGCCAGAGTAAAAATGTACATCCCCCAAAATTTGTGCATGGTTTTAGCACACACATTACCGTCGGTCACATATACAAACACCATGTGTGAATGTGCTAATTGTGGGTATGTGCAGAAGCCCTGCGCAAGGGTACTTTGGCTGAAGTTCAGCCCCATCTGCTCTGCTGAATTTCTCTGTAGGCTCCAAACTCAAATGAACTCAGAATGTCTAAGGAAAGCACCAACTTCCCAGTATTTCACTGGAAGGATGTGAAATCACAAACTGAGCCAGGTTTTAAATGCAAACCCACGGCTGGGCATGGCTAGCGGTGTGTTGCTGCCAAGGGCTTTGAGGCTTTTCAACGAGAGCATCCTGAGTTATGAAACCAGTGCTGTTAGGCTTTTTTTCCCTTCTCCCATGGATAGTGACGTGACTTTTCAATAGCTTTGAGCTTGTAACATAAGAACCCTGGAGTTTAGCAACCCCTTCCCCCCCCAAAAAAAACCCCCACAGCTAACAACTCTTTCCCGCTATCCAGCAGAGGCTCGAAACAAACATCTTACTAATAAAAAGAAGAGACGGAATGATGCTTAACATATTCTGTTTTTTTTTTAAAGCAGGGTCAGCCCAGGGCATTTTGGTCCTTTGCGAAATGCCATTTGCATTCTGTGGTTTTTGACTTTCCCGAACAAACGCGTGCTAATTTCCACCGAGCGCTATCCCATGAGAAGTTCAAGCAGTGGTTGGGAGCTGCGTAATAGCGCTACTCTTGTGAGGGAACCGGCCTGATGGATAGTGCCCCACAGGTCAGATACCCGTCTCCCTCTTCACCATCCTTGATGGCACTCGGAATCGGCCCAAGGGCTGGCCGGAGATATTTGGTGCCCCCTTCCGATTTAACATCGGAAACGTGCCGTCAGGGTGTTTGGGGCCATGAACAGCGAATGGCCTTGCTTGCCCAACGGATCTGTCTCTCTCGTACTCGGCTGCCTTTCATGGCACCCAAAATCCATCTCTGTGAGGCAGCTGCCTCACTGGTTCCCAACCAGGGGCCCATGGACCCCCAGGGGTCCGCGAGAACTAAATTAAGGCCCGCGAAACAAAGTTATAAACCCGTAATAAATTAATATTTTCAATTAAACGTTCTCTATTATAATATATATATATTCAAATATAATTCTAAGTTTAATGTTTAACTAACAGTTATGATTAACGTTTATTTTCAAATTCCCGGAATTTTTATTTTGAACCTTGGGGTCTCTGCACCGAACAAAAAAGTCCTAGTGGTCCCTGGTCAAAAAAAGGTTGGGAACCACTGTTAGAGAGCCAGTGTAGTGTAGTAGTTGAGAGCGGCAGACTCTAATCTGGAGAACTGGCTCCTACACATGAAGCCAGCTGGGTGACCTTGGGCCAGTCACAGTTCTCTTCGAGCTCTCTCAGCCCCATCTACCTCCCAAGGTGCCTGTTGTGTCGAGAGGAAGGGAATGTGACTGTAAGCCGCTTTGAGACTCCTTAAAGCTAGAGAAAAGTGGGGTATAAAAACCGACTCTTCTTCTTCTTCCTTTTAGTTCACGTTTGGGACTCTGCTTAAAGGAGGTTCTCTAGAACAGGCCTGCATGATGCATGCTGAGACAAGACCCTGATCATCTGTTGTTTCTTTGCCAATGCAGATATGAGGAGGAGTATTTGCTACAGAAACTATTACGCCGACAATCAAACCTGTGATGGAGAGCTGCCTTTTAACATGACCCAAAAAATGTGCTGCTGTTCCTACAACATTGGGCGAGCCTGGAATCGGCCTTGTGAACAGTGTCCCATCCCGAGCACCGGTGAGTTATGGAGAAAACGTAGCTTGTGTGGAACAAGTGGTGCCAAGCAACAACTGGTCTGCTGTAGCTATATGCAAACTAGTCACATGGTTATTTGTGGAGAGCCAGCGTGATGTAGTGTTTAAGAGCGGCGGTTTGGAGCGGTGGAGTCTGATCTGGAGAACCAGGTTTGATTCCCCACTCCTCCACATGAGCTAATCTGGTGAACCTGGTTGGTTTCCCCACTCCTACACATGAAGCCAGCTGGGTAACCTTGGGCAAGTCACAGCTCTCTTAGAGCTCTTTCAGCCCCACCTACCTCACAGGGTGGAGAGGGGAAGGTGATTGTAAGCCGGTTTGCGTCTCCCTTAACTGGTAGAGAAAAAAACCAACTCTTCTTCTTCTTCTTCTCCTCCTCCTCCTTCTTCTCCTTCTCCTTCTCCTTCTCCTTCTCCTTCTCCTCCTCCTCCTCCTCCTAATGCTGTTTTGAATGCAAGTTGTGCGTACATGTACGCAAAAGTGCTATCAAAGTCTCCAAAATTCAGCTTAAATCAAAGGGCTGCTAGGGTTGCCAGGTCCCTCTTCGCCACCAGCAGGAGGTTTTTGGAGCGGAGCCTGAGGAGGGCGGGGCTTGGGGAGGGGCTTCACTGCCATAGAGTCCAATTGCCAAAGCGGCCATTTTCTCCAGGTGAACTGATCTCTATTGGATGGAGATCAGTTGTAATAGCGGGAGACCTCCAGCTACTACTGGGAGCTTTGGTAACCAGTGCTAATCGGTATATAGTTATTGCTGTGTTCCGTATGGAAAAATACTGAAATAATGAACAAAATTTACAACTAAATCTTGTTTGCTTTTACTGGATATTGTATATACTTCATACAAACTTACAGTCATATGGCTTATCTCATACACATAAATACAGATAATTCACAGTGGGTAGCCGTGTTAGTCTGTTTGCAGTAGTCAAAAAGGGCAAGAGTCCAGTAGCACATACATACAGATTTACACATCTGAATACACAGGCATAATATGCCCTTGCAATTTTTCCAGATCTGGTGTAATTGCCAATTTTTCTATGAGCATTACTTGCCCTTACAATCTATGCTGTGCCATAGGCCATGCCATGCCATGCCAACTTTATTTCCCGGGATTGGGTAAAGTTTCAATAATCTTTATCAAGGCATCAACTGAATTTGAGGCAACAGCCTTCCCCTGCCGGTCACAGTTGAAAACTACCTGGAGCTTGGCAACCCTGCAACTACATATAGAGGCCAACTACATATAGAGGCCAAAGTAAACCACATATAGAAGCCAAAGCAAAAATTCCAAACGTTACAGTTAGTTCAGAGGGGACAGCGACCAAGATTAGTAAGTAAATAAAAGATATACATATATACTTTTATCACATTTGTTCACATGTCAGACATATTTGTTCACACGTCAGCCTGGTTTCTGTGTGCTTGTAAGGACATCCCATGTGATCTTGGACTTATTTCTCGCAACCTCCACCAACTAGTTCACTCTGCAGAACCAGTGTGCCGTTTCATAAGAATGCATTTGTTGTTTGGTCCTCAAGAGGCATAGGTTAAAAATTGGCTTCCGCTGTAAGCTAAAAGCAAAAAACCAAAAACTAGAAATCCCGTTTAATTATTTGGTGAACGTGCAATGTCTTCCTTCCATTTCTCAGACGAGTTTTCGACACTCTGTGGAAGTCAGAGGCCTGGCTTTGTCATCGACATCTACACGGGGCTACCAGTTGGTGAGTTAAAATTCTGTTGAGATTTCCTCTCTTTTTTTAAAAATTCCATATGGTATGATTTAGAGGGAAGAAGGGGGGGATTGTTTTCGTGATGTGTCTTCTCCCAGGCAGTTGTGGAGACTAAACAAGATAATAGAAGTCAACCTCTATGTTTGTCAGGCTTTGCTGGTCTTTTTTTTGGGGGGTGGGGGGTTTCTCTTAGCTGGCAGCTGTGATCGGTGTTGCTTGGGATGAAGGCAGGATAGAGTTCTGAAGACAATCTAATCAAGATTCAGTTAAGAGATCGTAGGTCCTAAAAAGCAAGGAGGTTCTGGGATTGTTGCCAGTTAGCAATGGGTTGGAAAGGAACTGCGAGTCTTTACTTTTTTTCTTTTTCTTTTTGCTAAAGCACAGATTTTTATGGGTATTGAATATTTTTTTTGGGGGGGGGATCTTTGTTTATAGAGGGAGGCGGGGGGAAAGGGTTCAATCTGATTGTTTTTCTCACACAGTATGAATGTGGAAAGGTTTCCTAGCCAAGATTTCCAAATCTGAAACCCAAAAGAATAAAACTCAGGAATTCGCGCAAAGGAGCCAAGAGTATTCTTAGAGGGAATTCCCTTCTTCCCTTTCTTGTTTTAATTCACATGAAGGAAAAAAAAAAACCAAAGCAGAACTGAACAACATATAAGAGATTTAAAATAAAATATAATATGTTTTATATCAGGTGATTTTAAAAATATATATTTTTATTGTTATTATTATATGGTTTTTGGTTTCAAACATTTCAGTTTTTCCAATGCAGATATTGATGAATGCCGCGAGATCCCTGGTGTGTGTGAGAATGGAGTCTGCATAAACCTGGTCGGCAGTTTCCGATGCGAGTGTCCGGGGGGATTCTTTTACAATGACAAACTGCTCATCTGTGAAGGTAAGAGGATTCCACCGGAAGCCAAGCCCATGGGATGGAAATAGGGGAATGGATAACATGTGCTAGTGTGTACACTGAGACTGCATCGCACTTTGCTGCAGTCCTCTGCGCATTATATTAGGTGCCGTGGAAGACAGGCAGGAGAATGCTGCTGCAGTCATCTTGTTTGCGGGCTTCCTGGAGACACCCGGTTAGTCACTGCTGGACTTGATGGGCTTTGGTCTGATCCAGCATGGCCTTTCTTATGTTCTTATGAGCATGCCTGTTATATTGGGTGCTGTGGAACACAGGCAGGACAATGCTGCTGCAGTCGTCTTGCTTGTGGGCCTCCTAGACGCACCTGGTTGGCCACGGTGTGAACAGACTGCTGGACTTGATGGGCCTTGGTCTGATCCAGCATGGCCTTTCTTATGTTCTTATGAGCATGCCTGTTATATTGGGTGCTGTGGAACACAGGCAGGACAATGCTGATGCGGTCGTCTTGCTTGTGGGCTTTCTAGAGGCACCTGGTTGGCCATTGTGTGGACAGACTGCTGGACTTGATGGGCCTTGGTCTGATCCAGCATGGCCTTTCTTATGTTTTTATGAGCATGCCTATTATATTCGGTGCTGTGGAACACAGGCAGGATGCTGTTGCTGTCATCTTGTTTGCGGTCTTCCTAGAGGCACCTGGTTGGCCACCGTGTGGACAGACTGCTGAACTTGATGAGTCTTGGTCTGATCCAGCAGGACCTTTCTTATGTCTGGATGCTATAAGAAGCCATCTGGAACTCGAGGGGGAGGGGGGGAGCAGCAGCAGCTGCTGCCTAAGCTTCTGCTTTCCTCATTCCTCCTGACATCTAAACTGGCTCAGAGAAGCAAAGTTAAAAAAAAAAACACAACACCTTGTTTCAGAAAGCCTGTTGGTGCCTAACTCTGCCACTGTAGGCTGAAGCAGTGTCGCCTTGTGCTTTTAATTCCATGCACACAGCCACGGTGATCCGACCAGTGATGTTTGGCCAGGGGCCTGGCTCGCCTGCAGCAAATTCTGCCTTGCAGAGTGCAGCTGTTTGAAATGGGCGTGGCTCCATCTGCGGTAATAAGCCGAGAAGGAGCTCGAGCGAAAAAGCGTTGCTGCCGGCCAGCCTCTCAGACGGAAAAGTACCGTTCAGGCAGTCGGCGGGAAGGAAAAGTAGGTCAAAAAAAAAAAAGAAAAGAAAAAAAGAAGTACCGTAATGCTAATTAGGAACTAATAATGAATTGCAAGTGTTTTAAAAAAAATCAGGAAGAGGGTGTTTCAAGGATGAGCCTTCTGAATTACAACACGTTAACGTTTAGTAAGGTTGCCTTCGTTGGGCGTGTCACAAGTGAGATTTTTTTTTTTTGTATTTTCAGTTATTGTCCCAATAGGGCTGCCAGATAGGGTTTCCAACCTCCAGGTACTAGCTGGAGATCTCTTGCTATTACAACTGATCTCCAGCAGTATTTTAAAAAATGTAATGAACATTTCAAAACTTTGCCAACAATCCTTTTCCAGTTAATTCAAAGACTGATTTCCTATTTTGCTTCTGCAGATATCGATGAATGCCAAAATGGACAGATTTGTCAACAAAATGCAGACTGCGTCAACACGGCGGGTAGCTACCGCTGCGATTGCAAACCTGGTTATCGGTTCACACCTGTAGGCAGATGTGTGGGTAAGTGCTTCCTCGGTGGATGCCCCACCGATCCGTTTGTAGCTGTGTTAATTAATGGCTAGAACAAAAATTGTTCTTTCTCAAAGAAATGTACAAATGGCACTTGCTTGAATGAAGATAGGTAGAGAGAATCTGTTATTTCCAACATAATGTCTTATACTTTGACCTTCAGTCTGTGATATTTTTGAAGACCAAGCTAGAGGAACTTCCTACCTTTAAACAGTATGTTTTTCTGTCTTGGAAAGTTCAACAAGGACCTAGCCAAGAGAACACAAAGTATTTTCCCTTTCCTCTATTTCTTTTGCTTAATGTACTGGGAAATATGCTGTCCTGCCTGAGAAACTTTAGGAGCTGTCCTGTAAGCAGAGTGATCTTTATCTGTGGAGCAATGTGTGTTATCTAATTTAGAGCCCAAACCTCAAAGTACTGTGATAATTCAAGCTTGAAAGTTTTTTTTTGAAAGCTTTTTTTCCTTCTTCCAAATCCAGAGGGGTAGCCTCCTCATCTCTAGTAGAACCTGTTTCTGGTTGGCAGGCAAGACCAACTCCTGATTTTTGCTAGGCAAAGAGCACCGTAGCTTCACAGTCCAGCTATATTCTTATTTAGTGATCATAGAATCATAGAATTGTAGAATCATAGAGTTGGAAGGGACCACCAGGGTCATCTAGTCCAAACCCCTGCACAAGGCAGGAAATTCACAACTACCTCCCCTCCCACACTCCCGGTGACCCCTACTCCATGCCCAGAAGATGGCCAAGGTGCCCTCCCTCTCATGATCTGCCTAAGGTCATAGAATCAGCATTGCTGACAGATGGCCATCTAGCCTCTGCTTAAAAACCTCCAGGGAAGGAGAGCTCACCACCTCCCGAGGAAGCCTGTTCCACGGAGGAACCACTCTGTTAGAAAATTCTTCCTAATGTCTAGATGGAAACTCTTTTGGTTTAATTTCAACCTGTTGGTTCTGGTCCGACCTTCTGGGGCAACAGAAAACAACTCGGCACCATCCTCTATATGACCCCGATATTTTCTTGGGATCCCCCCTACCCCCAGCATTAAGTTTTCAGAAGTGCACCTTTCCCTACAGTATGGGTTTGCATTGTTTTTCCGAAGTCATTGAGGGAGAAAAGGGTGTAGGATCCTTATGCTGAGAATGAAAAGCTTGTTTTGTTTGGGTACGGGCAGTAACCTAACATGTTGAGGAACATAATTGTTCCTGAGAGTCCTTCGCTAAAAGAGAAACAGGAAAATCCAGGGAAACAGCTGATAGGAGCAACAATACTCTAATGTTAATTGGCACAAATGTCACTTCCCTGAATTTTGCTCTAGCTTTCCCAGGAAGAAGAAGTAAGGTGCAGTAGTTGGATAGGTGATAAATTATACCACTTTGAAGTAACATATAATGGAAACAAAAGGGTACATTGGGATTGTTAGCGCACACATAAATCCTTAATCTGCCATGCTCCTTGTAATATCTTTGTGGAGTCTACTGGTGGCAAATTTTGTTTAACTACCTGAGTCCAAAAACCAATCTTAGTGTTCTGCGCAATTTAGTTTTGTTCGGCGCACCCTGTATTTAGAGAGCCCAAGTTATCAGAAAGAGGAATGTTCGCACATTTTACATGTACAATTCAAATCTCTCCTATATTCTAAAAGACAAAATGAAGAAGATATTCTAAGCATGCCTCTGTACTTTCAGGTAAGAGGATAGGATTCGCAATAATGGGTTTAAATTGCGGGCGGAAAGGTACCGGCTGGATATTAGGAACAATTATTTTACAGTAAGATTTGTTTGGCAGTGGAAGTGGCTACCTAGGGAGGTGGTGAGCTCCCCCTTACTTGCAGTCTTTAAGCAGAGGCTGGAAAACACTTGTCAGGGATGCTCAGGCTGATCCTGCATTAAGCAGGGGGTTGGACTAGATGGCCTGCATGGCCCCTTCCAATTCTATGATTCTGTAGTTTAGGTACGGTTGTCCAGATTCAGGGACTGTGGAACTAGTTATTAGAAGTTGACTGGAATGACAGGGGGGATTCAGAGAAACCACTGAATGCACGATTGCTAAAGACTGTCTAAAATAGGGTGTATGGTCTCAATCGAGCCAAGCCTGTTGCTAGGTAAAAAGGCTGTAGAAGATCTCTACTTGGGTCCAGGAAGGAGCCACTGCGAGTTAGAGTAGACAAGCCTGAGGTAATGAACCAATGAGTAGACAAGCCTAAAGTAATGAACCAATGAATTGACTCAGCAGAAGGCAGTTACATTTGCTCATTTTTTTAATGCAGTATTTTTCAAAACTCTTGTTCCTCAGATCGCAACGAGTGTCAAGAAGTACCGAACATTTGTAGTCATGGCGAGTGCTTTGACTTAGATGGAGGTTATTACTGCCGTTGCGACACTGGATTCACAACAAACGAAGACAAGACTATGTGTCTGGGTATGTGTGAAACTACATTCTTAGCCTCTTAGCCTTCTGAACAAAATGATAAAGGTCAATGGACATCCTTACAAATTATATATTAGCACACAATATTCCTTAAAAATAATTCATTAGCATTTGCCCACCACGGAACCATTCGATAACCAGAATGATCCGTCACCTTTCGGTGAAAAGTGCTTTGCAGTTCTGCTTCGTTGCTGATGAAGAATTACTAGTACTTGTGCTCGTTATTGTTTCATTGATTTTACTTGCCATATCCGCCTGGCCTCAGGTTCACCAGTAATTGGGGTCCGCAATCCTCATTGCGCAACAGGCCTTCTGAAAAAGGCATGGGTAATCATCAGCAGAAATCCTTGACTTCTCAGCCCAGTTAGTGAGTCCTTGTTAGGGCAGTCAAGCAGCTCCCTCAGTTCATCATGGGGAGTTGTGACCTTCCATACAATAGGATTGATAGTGAAGGAAGCCAATGGGTCAGTCTCATTTTGTTGGAACGATCTGATCTCAAACTCACCTTCGTTCTTTGATCTGTTTGTCTCCAGAATGTGAGAGTGATATGACTAAGCTACCAAACTTTGGGTTGTATCCAATATATATATATTTTAGCTGGTGAAAATGAAAGGAAATGAAAGATTCTCTTTGACCACCCAAAAAATGGTTATCATGAGACCAGCATGTTCAAAAACCATGTGGGACAGGATCTGTAGAATAGACAAGGCTGAATGAAAAAGCAGGCTGGATCCATCCTTTTGGTTTGTCTTGACTGATAGCTATACCTCTGTAGATCTTAGAGTGAGGAAAGATGTATCATGAGACTTTTCTTATTCTGTCGATAGATATCAATGAATGTGAACGAGATCCATGTGGAAACGGCACGTGTAGGAATACCGTCGGCTCGTTCAACTGCCGCTGCAATACAGGATTCATCCTTTCACACAACAATGACTGCATAGGTAAGGAAGCTCTCTACTGATGCAGCTGAAACACTTCGGGGGTTCACGCTTCTCAACCGTAATTAGTCACTGAACTCTGACTTAAAAGAGCACGAGTCATCAGCAGCTCTTTCCTCCATCCTCAGCTGCTTGCAAAAACTGGATTCTGGAAGTACTACAATAAGAGCATGTAGAGTGAGCTCACCTCTATACCTAGGTCTAAACTTGCCACAATCCCTCCAGTTTATTTTGATTTTCTGATAATCCCGTGATACAGACGACTATTTATGTGCGGTGGAGGCTAATCTGGCAAACTGTATTTGTTTCCCCACTCCTACACACGAAGCCAACTAGTCACAGCTCTCTCCGAACTCCACCTGGTGGAGGGGAGAGAACCAGTGGGCTACAGTCATCCCTGGTTACAAACTGTATAGAAATGACAGAGAAGGGCATATTGGAGGGGGTGTTGCTATGTATATCAAGGAAGGCATAGTGTCTAATAAGCTAGAGACCATAAAAAGGGCAGACTCGTCCACAGAATCCTTATGGGTGACAATTCCAGGCACCAAAGAAGATTTAGTACCGGGGACGTTCTATCGCCCCCCGGACCAAATGGCTCAGGGTGATCTTGAGATGGAAAATGAAATTAGGGAAGCATGTAAAGGTAATGAGGTAGTATTGATTGGATAAATGTATGCTCCAGTCAAGGCAAAGAGATAAAATTCGGCATATAAAAACCAATTCTTCTACTTCTTCTTCCGGATGTGAAGAATCTGGTATGGAAGCTGGAAATACAAGAAAATGCACTGATCTGTTCCAATAGTCTCCTGTGGGGGTGGATCCCTTTTTCATAAAGACAGCTGCTGCTTTTTTAAAAATCCTGTGCGTGATTTAATTAAAAGTTATTTGTTTCTGTTTTGTTCCTTCTCTTCCTCCCCCCACCCCCCCAATCCCATTTTCTGCTTCTAGATGTCGACGAATGTGCCGGTGGAAACGGCATGCTGTGCCGTAACGGGCAGTGCATCAACACCGTTGGATCTTACCAGTGCATCTGCAATGATGGTTATGAGATACCAACAGGGGGAAGAGTCTGTATGGGTATGTCTCAAACTTAATGGCGGGATTGAAACAAATTGCAGTGGAATGGTAAAAAAGAGGTAAAGGTCCCCTGTGCAAGCACCGGGTCGTTCCTGACCCATGGGATGACGTCACATCCCGATGTTTCCTAGGCAGACTTTGTTTACGGGGTGGTTTGCCAGTGCCTTCCCCAGTCATCTGGGGACTCGTTTTACTGGCCTCGGAAAGACGGAAGGCTGAGTTGACCTTGAGCTGGCAACCTGAAATTGACTCCCGTCAGGATCGAACTTAGGTCGTGAGCAGAGCTTCTGGTTGCAGTTCTGCAGCTTACCACTCTGTGCCACAGGGCTCCTTGAGAGAAGAAGAGGAGGGCCCATTATGAGGTGCTGCCTGCCATGTTCAGTCCTGGCGAGTCCTTAGATTGAAAACAATTCTTATCAGATCTGATGCCCGCAAGGAACCAACTGGCTGGGCAACGATGGGACCACACAAAACTCACCCCGTACACAAATTCAGTCTTGATGCCAAGAGCCAAGCTACATCTTACTGTTGACAAAAAGGGTAAAGGTGCTACCAACGGGTCATTTCCGACCCATGGGGTGATATGACATCACAACATTTACTAGACAGGCTGTGTTTTATGGGGTGGTTTGCCATTGCCTTCCCCAGTCATCTTCCCTTTACCCCCAGCAAGCTGGGCCCTCATTTTACCAACCTTGGAAGGATGGAAGGCAGAGTCAACCTTGAGCCGGCTACCTGAAACCGACTCCCGTCGGGATCGAACTCAGGTCATGAGCAGAGCTTGGACTGCAGTGCTGCAGCTGACCACTCTGTGCCACGGGGCTCCTAGTGGAACAACCTGGCCAGAAATGGACACCTCAGCAGGCTGTCTAAGCCACAGCCCGTAGTTCAAGAAACTAGATCTTTCCACTTGGTTTTCGAAGGAAAATCCAGGGTAAACCGTGATAGATGATAGAGAGAGCTGGCATGGTGAGTTGTTAGAGCTGGACTAGGATGTGGGAGATGCAGGATCGCATTCCCCGCTCTGCCATAGAAGCTTGCTTAATGACTTTGAGCCGGTCACTCATTCTCAGCCTAGCCTGGTTAAAATGGATACTAGTCATGATGCATACCTATTCTCTCCAGGATCAGAGGAGCAGGCCTGTTATATGGGGTGCTGTGGGACACAGGCAGGATAATGCTGCTGCAGGCGTCTTGTTTGTGGGCTTCCTAGAGGCACCTGGTTGGCCGCTGTGTGAACAGACTGCTGGGCTTGATGGGCCTAAGTCTAATCCAGCATGGCTTTTCTTATGTTCTTAGCCTAGCTAACAGGTGCCATTAATGCATGGGGGGGGGTGTTTGCCTTGGATTTGCCGCTCGCTAGATGCACATTTTCCTCACCCAAATTCTCAGAACTAAAAAATACGCCCCCCCCCCATGCAGAGTTTTGAGAATTCGAATGGGAACAAATGCGCATCTAGAGTGCGGACGTTCCAAGGCAGAACCTCCCATGCATAAATGACCAGGGTGGTGTTGTAAGGATAAAATGAAGTAGGGAAGAATGATGTTGTGAACTACATTGGGGAGAGGTGGGGTATAAATATCTAAATAAATTTAAGTTTTTTTTCTGAAATAGGGGTACAGAAATAAGAAAAGGAGAATAATAATGAATTAAGATAAAATAATAATAATAATTAAAAAATACAGATTGACAGCGCTCAAGTTCACCAAGTCCCTCATGACCCCAGAATGCTAAATGTAATTAAACTAAGTTAGTCTACCTCATTATCTATTTAATACAGTTAATGACGAAAAGTTATAAACTGCTGTAGCCGCTTAAAGAAAATAAGTAAGACTTATCTACTATACCTGTTATTGCTGTATTACTACATTAACTAATTCCACAGAACATAATGTATCCCCCACTATAAAATGTCTTCATCAGATAACATCTAAATGTAAAATAACACCATTTTAAGATCAAACAGGAATCACCCTCTGAAAAGTGTCATTGATTCAGGAACAAAAATTGTAATCCAAAATTAGAGCTGGGTTCATATCACGTAAATTTGTCGTAGAATGGTTGCCCATCTCGGTTTATGTTCGTCTGTCGGTTTTCTGCGAACTTAGCTGGTTAGTCTTGACATTGTCACCAAATCAAACATTCTTGCAAGGCAAGGGCATTTAATGGGGCTGATGATTGCTTTGCCCATAACTTCGCTCATAACTTCCCATAGATATCAACGAGTGTGCCTTGGATCCCGGCAAATGTGCGCCTGGAACCTGTCAGAATCTGGATGGCTCCTACAGATGCATCTGCCCCCCTGGATACGTCCTACAGAATGACAAGTGTGACGGTACGTGAATACCATTCAGTTCACAGTGGAAGTCTAGTTAAAATCCCCTGCAGGACAGCAAGTCCTAATAGTGCTTCCTTTTAAACCGATAACAAGTGACTTTTTTACTACACCGTCTGGTATATTTTGTTCCAAAACAGTTAATAGAATGTGCCCATGTAACTTCCCTCTGCAATGTGCTTTTTTTTTGGTCAATACAGAATAGATCTACAGTTCTCCAACTGGCTGAGTATCTCAAACATATGAATGGCCAATAAACAAATTAGCTTATTTACATACCTCCTGTGCAGATGTTCAAAACATGTGTGGTAGTGCCGGCAGCGGGGATCAAAGTCATGTCAGCCCCACCCCGCTGACCCTCCATGGTGCACTTCACAGCTAGTGTGTTGTAAACGAAAGAACCATTTCGGGAAGGCCGATTGGATGGGGAACACCCACGTGACCCTTTCACCTCTGTACGCTTGCCGGTAGCTTCCATGCTCCTGGGGGTTCTTGGGAGCAAGTTGTGGTGGAGGTGGAATCCCTACCCGCCTCGCTGTCTGTATACCAACATCATTCAAGAGAGCCAACGTGGTGTATTGGTTAAGAGCGGTGGTTTGGAGCGGTGGACTCTGATCTGGAGAACCGGGTTTGACTCCCCACTCCTCTATATGAGCGGCGGACGCTAATCTGGCAAACTGGATTTGTTTCCCCACTCCTACACGTGAAGCCAGCTGGGTGACCTTGGGCTAGTCACATGAACACATGAAGCTGTCTTATACTGAATCAGACCCTTGGTCCCTCAAAGTCAGTATTGTCTATTCAGACCGGCAGCGGCTCTCCAGGGTCTCAGGCAGAGGTCTTTCACATCACCTACTTGCCTGGTCCCTTTAACTGGAGATGCCGGGGATTGAACCTGGGGCCTTCTGCATGCCAAGCAGAGGCTCTACCGCTGAGCCACGGCCCCTCCCCACACTCTCACAGCCCCACCTACCTCACAGGGTGTTGTGGGGAGGGGAAAGGAAGGCAATTGTAAGTCGGTTTGAGAGAAAGTTGGCATATAAAAAAGCAACTCTTCTTCTTCTTCAACCTTAGAATGGCATCCGTGATTGGCGCCAGTCACTGCCTTGACTGTGTGCTTTTATTCAGCTTGGCAATACTAACCTGTATAAAAAACCTTTGCAGACATTGATGAGTGTGTGGAGGAGCCAGAGATATGCGCGCTGGGCACCTGCAGCAATACCCCAGGCAGTTTCACGTGCCTGTGTCCTGAAGGGTTTATCGTGTCCTCTACCGGAAGAAGATGTCAGGGTGAGTTGTCATACTATGTGTGATGATCTTTAGATACTAAATTTCCAAAGCTGGAGTTCACACAACCTACAAGGCGCCCAATGCCATTAGCCCAGGGGTCAGACCCTGTAACAAACCCAGATGCCAATTCTGTCCCTGTATCTTCTCAGGCTTCATGACATGTTATATTTTCCTTGTGTTCTCCTCGGTTTCTGGCAATCAGACGAGTGCTCAGAGTTCTGTGCTCCAAAGCCAATCCCCAGGCACATGGAGGCCAATTCAGATCGGGACCGCAATGCACAGGAGAACAGGCCCCTGCCTCACTGATTTCCTGACCCGAAACAGCCCTGGGAGGTGCTGTTTGCCCCATTGTGGATACCTTTGCATACCTCATGAGTACAGTTCCCAGTGGAACAAATAGTTCTTCCCTGTAGGGTTGCCATCTTCAGCTTGGCAAGTTCTTAGAGATTTAGGAGCATTGACTGGGGAGGCCTATTCCTACATGGCGTATTTTAAAAAATTACAATTTCATCAATTGAGGTTTGTTTCTTGTAGGCTCTTAAACGCCAACTTTTGGGGCTCGTAGGCATCATATGCTTGTGAAGATATTTTGCTTGGCTCTTGAGAATCCATTGTGCTAGAGCTCTGGATATTTCTCGTCCGAGTAGGGAATCCTTGTGCATTCAGTTCCCCTCTTTGTCCATCTCTCTTGGAGCTCAGCGGGTGTTTAGTTTCCCTCACTTTACAATTTTGACAGAGCGGCCGTGCATTTTCCTAGGGTCTAGGACTTCGTTCCTCTCCAATTCTGGTAGCAGTTGAGACGTGATTGGGGTTAGCTTCTTAGGATGACCCTTCCCGCAGCGAGTATGATTAATTCTGCCTGGAACATGCATTTATCAGAGTCCCGAAACCAGTTTGTGGTTTGGCAGCCTTTGCTTGGGTTTGAGAAAAAAAAGGGGGAGGGGTGTTTGTGGTATAGTTTGGTAGCTGAATAAAATAGATGAATCTTACATATGTGGTTTTAGCCTTCCCTTATGGCAATTGCTTCTCCCCATTAAAAACAAAAAACCCCAACAAGCATCATTGTGGGAGCTTTGCTTGATTTCCTGTTTCATTCAGAGGCTCTTGCTGTGACTTGCAGTTTCACTGAGTAGGAGGCTTGCCAGGCCTCGCAGCTCCACTGGTGGGAGCGTTGCGGGGCCGTGGCAAACGTGCATGGTGCGCCCCACGCCTACGTCACATCCGGGTCTACCCGGAAGCGACGCGGACGCTCTAGCGATCCCGGCCGAATCTCTGTGGTTTCCATAGAGTTTCAGCCGAGGTTGCCAGAGCGTCCGCGTCGCTGCCGGGTAGACCCAGAAGTGACGCGCGTGCCCTCTGTGCCCGCTGGCCCTCAGCGGGCCGGCGGGCAACCCGGTGGATTGGCGGGATTTTACCCGCCACCACCGGGCACCTGGCAACCCTACTAACTAGTCCTAAAGCTTCCAAACCGGAAAACATAGAAATATCGATTTGCAACGAGTGCATTTATTCTGTAAAAACTTGGTTTTGTTTGTTCATCAGCTGGAGCAACAGCAACCAAGGAGTCTTATAACTCTTGCAAGCAACAGTGTTATTATTCCACCCCTTTTTTTCTAAACGTGACAGCAATTTCTAGATCACTTTCTAAATTTTCCATCTCTTATCATCAAGATTTCTTGAAGTTTGTCAGTCTTCAAGGAATCTTTCTAAAATATGCTATGGGTTTTTTTTCCCCCAGAAAGGTTTTTTTTTTAAAGTGGCCAATTCATCTTAATATCCGTGGTTTAAATTCTGCCTCAATATCTGGTTCTTTATGTAGCCTAGGGGTCCCCAACCGTTTAGAATCGGGGGGGGGGGCACCTTTGGAGTTCTGACATAGAGTGGTGGGTGCAGCCACAAAAATGGCTGCCACAAGATCTGGAGCCTGCTACAAAAGGTCACAGTGTGAGGTTGTACACAACAGCATGGTGTAGTGGTTAAGAGAGGTGGTTTGGAGCGGGGGAGTCTGATTTGAGAACTGGGTTTGATTCCCCACCTCTCCACATGAGCGGCGGAGGCTAATCTGGTGAACCGGATTTGTTTCCCCACTCCTGCACACGAAGCCAGCTGGGTGACCTTGGGCTAGTCACAGCTCTCTCAGCCCCACCTACTTCACAGGGTGTCTGTTGTGGGGAAGGGAAGGTGATTGTAAGCCGGTTTGACTCTTCCTTACGTGGTAGAGAAAGTCGGCGTATAAAAACCAACTCTTCTTCTTCTGATGCAGCCGATAGCAATATTAATTCTTCTCTGTACTTTGGTACTGAAGTGTCAACATGGTCCTTGCATACTTTTAGAAAAGATTTGCTGTCTTCTTCTATTTCTGGTCTGCTCCCTGAACAAGGAACGAGAAAGGGAAGGCCGAGCTTTTGTACTAAACAATGAGCATTAGCTTTCGTTAAAGTTCTTCCTCCCGTATCTCAAAAAGGCAGGTACGCTTCAGTTTGGTTAATGTGCAGGTTTGTCAAAATAAAAATCGTTTAGCTCCTCCATTTAAATGATCAGTCAACTCAACAGCATTGATGACATGCAGAAATTCGTAATCCTGGAGATTCCCCCCCCCCCTTTCTTTCGTTCTTCATTGAAAGATTTAAGAAATTCCGGGATGTTGCTAAGGGCAAATCTTCCATCCAGCGAAACTGGACCGATGGCTGGCTTTGCAGCTGACACTCAGACGGCTCCTTTGCCAGCCAGGGTGGCTGCCAGCTCTGTCTGCCTGCGAGATGCTTGCGGTTTCCGTTCTGCTCCAGTGCTTAGATTACTTGGCCATGGGAGAGCACAGTGCGATGACACAACGCCAGTAATGCTCTCTCTTAACCCGCCGGACACTTTGCCAATATCACTAAGGAGAAGAGGAAAGGACAGAGCCGGCAATTGCTACTCCGATATTTTCTTTCTTTCTTTCTTTCTTTCTTTCTTTCTTTCTTTCTTTCTTTCTTTCTTTCTTTCTTTCTTTCTTTCTTTCTTTCTTTCTTTCTTTCTTTCTTTTTCTTTCTTTCTTTCTTTCTTTCTTTCTTTCTTTCTTTCTTTCTTTCTTTCTTTCTCTCTCTCTCTCTCTCTCTCTCTCTCTTTCTCTCTTTCTTTCTCTCTCTCTCTCTTTCTCTCTTTCTTTCTTTCTTTCTTTCTTTCTTTCTTTCTTTCTTTCTTTCTTTCTTTCTTTCTCTCCCTCTCCCTCTCCCTCTCCCTCTCCCTCTCCCTCTCTCTCTCCCTTCCTTCCTTCCTTCCTTCCTTCCTTCCTTCCTTCCTTCCTTCCTTCCTTCCTTTCTTTCTTTCTTTCTTTTCTTTCTTTCTTTCTTTCTTTCTTTCTTTCTTTCTTTCTTTCTTTCTCTTTCTTTCTTTCTTTCTTTCTTTCTTTCTTTCTTTCTTTCTTTCTTTCTTTCTTTCTTTCTTTCTTTCTTTCTTTCTCTCTCTCTCTCTCTCTCTCTCTCTCTCTCTCTCTCTCTCTCTCTCTTTCTCTCTTTCTCTCTCTCTCTCTCTCCTCTCTCTCTCTCTCTCTCGTTTAAAATTCCTTTTTATTTTAAACTTGAAAATACATAACGTCCAAAATACAAAATGAACCACACAACGGCCCTCAGAATAATCAAGGTTCAGATGTAAAAGTCAATCAGGAGAGAAACCGTCTTTTAAAAAGCTTGTGAAATTAAATTACGAGGCATGGTCTGGGCCAAAATACATAGCTGTCTGTGATCTTAAAAATGCACACAATATTTGAAACTTACACTTCTTCAACTAATTATGAAACAGAGCTTGAGTAGGTGGAAGAACCCATCTTACCATTTTTGTCATTGACCAGACCACATTAGCTTGGCTCTTCGTCTCCTGCTAAGGATCTTTGGCCTAATGGCCTTAGGCTTTAGTGGTTGCTGGGGAAAGGGAGAATTTCAAAATGATGGGTGGAAATTTTCAGCCAGAATACAACCCACTGTTTGGGTATAAATCTACCCATTCTACATATTAAAAGGCAAATGCTTGACTTGCATCATTCTCTTGTTTGTTTAGATCTGAGAGTGAGCTACTGCTTTACCAAATTTGAAGATGGGAAATGTTCGGTTCCCAAATCCAGAAACCATTCTAAGCAAGACTGCTGCTGCAATATGCGCGGGGAAGGATGGGGTGACCCGTGCGAACTGTGCCCACAAGAAGGACAAGGTTTGTGTGAAAGCTTTCGCGTGCCCCCACCGGCTCCTGCCTGTCAATGGAATAAATAATTTTTGTGAGAATCACAGAAGTTGGGTGAGGGAAAAAGAAGACTTTGGGGGAAATTTACTTTTTTGTTTTTATTTTCAAGCACAGGTAATCATGTTTATATTTTGACAATTGGTAACCAGTTACAGTTTCTGTACTCATTCTGTTGGAAAGTGCTGTTCTTAGTGTGGAAGGCGTCTTCTGCATACGGAAGAGCTTGTTTTACATCTGGTGTGTTGTTCAGGGGGAGTATTTGGGCAATGCAAAACAGAAGTGAGAAACTGCCATGGAAAATATCTGTTGAAGGCAGCATGGTGTAGTGGTTAAGAGTGGTGGTTTGGAATGATGGACTCTGATCTGGAGAACCGGGTTTGATTCCCTGCTCCTCCACATGAGCGGTGGGTGCTAATCTGGTGAACGGGATTTGTTTCCCCACTCCTACACACGAAGCCAGCTGGGTGACCTTGGGTAAGTTACAGCTCTGTTAGAGCTCTCTCAGCCCTACCTACCTCACAAGGTGTCTGTTGTGGGGAGGGGAAGGGGTTTGTAAGACAGTTTGAGTCTCCCTTAAGTGGTAGAGAAAGTCAGCATATCAAAACCAACTCTTCTTCTTCCAACTCTGGGTTTAGAAATTCCTGGGGATTTGGGGATGGAGTCTGGGAAGGTGGAATTTGGGAAGGGGTGGATCTCAGCAGGGTATCATGTTCTAGATTCCACCTTCCAAAGCAGCCGTTTTCTCCAGGGGAACTGATCTCTGTAGTCTGGAAGCCAGTTGTAATTCCAGGAGATCTCCAGTCCCTACCTGAAGGTTGGTAACCCTACCTGTTTGATCTCTGAATAGATTCTTGCAGAACAGCACTTGCTGTTTTTCCTTCCGCTCACAGTTCTTTGAAACCACAGCCCATTAAATGTTTAAGGTATACATCTTACAGTTAAACGGAAAAAAACCAAGTATGAACGTAATCAAGTAAGGTTGGAAACATAATCATACAAGTACACTCATCAGAGGGTGAGGATTGATTCAGTTTGTAAACTGTTGGTAAACTAGGAATTGTTGTTTTGTAATGTTTGAAACTTTAGAGGTGTGGCAGCTTGTGTTCAAGGAAGGAATAAGAAATTATGACGTAGTTTTGCCGAGCAGCAGGCGAGCCAGTAGTCCAGTTTCTGGGCTATAACATGTTAGAATGCTTGTCCATACGTGTAAGACCTCCCATGCAAAACTAGTTAACTTTCGGCAACTTAATAATTTATACTTCTCTTACAGAAGCTTATAAGGAAATCTGCCCATTTGGATCTGGCATTCTGGTTGGCCCATTTGGTGAACCAATTGGTAAGTTATTGGTGTTTGCAATATTGTTGCGTCCTAAAGTTTTTCTTTACTCTTAGGGCGCATCCTTTTGTATGATCTAACAGTCGTGGTCCCTGGGAGATCTAATAAAATTAAACTTGAATGTCTTATCTCAGACAAGAATCATCAAACTACATGGCTGGTTGCTCAATTTTGTACCCAAGTTTGTAATTTTAGAAAAAAGTAAAGAGGGCCTTTTAACATAAAGAGTGATAGAGTTTTAAAGTTCCTGGGTAGGGTTTAATTTTTAGTATTCGTTAAGGATAAATTTGAATTGTACATTTGTTTATAGGTTATGCAGTTTGTGTTTGGTATATACCATGTTTATTGGCAGTTGCTACCCTAATAAAGTTTTAAGTTAAGATCTAACAATCTCTCCACACTCCACTCGATTTCGCTCTTTGTGAGCTCTGTGAAAACCCCGCCGATCGTTTCTGTAGCTGGGCAGAGCGATCTCATTAAAGCTTCTAGAGCTCTAGTTGAGGAAGTGGTGCTTCCCCTTGGAAAGACAGACTTGACTATTCCCCACAGTGTATTGAGAAGTGGGTTCACTTCCTTGTGATAACCACGGCGGCGGCAGCTCTGAAAATTTCCTTTGAGAGATACCCTTCTCTTCACAAAGAAAACAAAGTCTCTGTGTGGGTGAACTTCAAACTGGTACCCAAAAAAGAATGTAGCCGTAGAAATATTTTTTTTGTTAAACATCTTCATCAGGGCAAAAAGGAAAGTTCTCATGTACTGAAAGGTGCTTCCACTCCTTGTCTTTCTAGAGCCGTCTGTTTAGCTAGACTGAATGCTAACCCCTCTATGGTTATGCAGGATTTTGAATATACCATACCCAGACAGGACCTGTCCTTGCTCTTCTGGCTCTATTGATTCATTAGCTCATGCCCTCTTGGAATTCTGCTTTTATGAGGAACTTGGATCACATTCTATCTCTCCCCTTTTAACATATAACTCTAATGCCTCTGTCTCTGACATAATGCCTTTTTTTACTGACAAGGATCCCAAGGCTACATTGTCAGTGGCAAGATTTGTTTCAGTCCTTATATCCCTCAAACATTAGATTAATGCTGCTCAAGATCAATGGATCAAGGAGCTTCTAAGGGATAAAGGAAAGGAAAGGAAAGGTGATTCCTAGAAGGGTTTAGGTTACACACCGTGTGCCTCTGGCAAGCAAAACTCCTAGGAAGTATTTTTCGATAGAAGAGAAGCAGAAGAACTCACACATGCAATCTCACAAATGACTGCTCAAAAAAAAAATCAGCGTCCTGTCTCTTCTGTCTTTTAAACTATTGTTCCTCCTTTTGTTTTTATTTCTTACATGATGTGGTTTTAGGAGAAATTCAGTGCAGGATCCATCCTTTAACAATTTCCCCCCCTCTTCCCATTTAATTAATTTTGGGTCCAAGATGCGGATGAGTGTCAGGATCCGGAAACCTGTAAGAACGGGCAGTGTATAAACACCGATGGCTCCTACCGTTGCGAGTGCCCGTTTGGATACATCATTCAGGGACAAGAGTGTGTAGGTAAGTAACGGCCCCATTCGTAATTCCAAAACTACCGTTCCTCATCAGCTGTGTTTCATCCACTAAGCCAGGGGTGGGGAAACCTTTTTTTCCGCCAAGGGCCATTTTTTCCCCACCAAGGATATTCATAACATCATTCGCAGGCCATACAAAATTATCAACTTAAAAATTAGCCGACCAAGCCCCAAGCAGGCAGCTGCTCCAGATGAACCCCTCCACAAATGGGCAAGCAGGCAGGCATCCAACCAGTGGCGCACTTGCCCACCTGGTGGCACAGGATGGCCTGTTGCACCAGCCGAGCGCAGCCGTCCAACCGCACGCCGAAGTTGCTCCTGCTCTGCATGGTCGAGGCCGGATTCTACAGCTAGCTCCTGCTACCTCTGCCTGCAGGGATGAAATGAGGACACACTGGCTAAGAACTTGTCATCCCCCCACTCATTCTGGCCCTGCTCTCTTTAACCCCCTCCATTGTCGCCGCTTTCACCCCCAGCCCTCTTGTAGTACACATCCACCTTGAATAGAGGCTATTCCTGTCCGCGGGAGGGGGTGGATCACCAGTCTTAGATCCTTCTGAGCTAGAGATCTGCCAGGACCCACAAAGGGCCAGACCGAATGATTTTGCAGGCCTTAAATGGCCCCCGGGCCTGATGTTCCCCACCCCTGCACTAAGCAAACACAACCTAGCCATACCCTTTTTCGGTGTTTTGAAACTGTTATTTAAAACTGAGTTTTCTACAGTCACTGCAGAGATAAGCTTTGGGCCACTGTAACAAACGCTGTGCTTTTGTTTTTACTGGCCCTAGACACCGATGAGTGCTCGGTAGGAAACCCGTGCGGAAACGGAACCTGTAAGAATATTATCGGAGGCTTTGAATGTACCTGCGTGGAAGGGTTTGAGCCAGGACCCATGATGACATGTGAAGGTACATGCCCCCATTCTCCCAGGGGATGGTTGCGTGAATGTTTCCAGGAGTCATCTAGAGTTTGGACATCTAGAGAGTGTGCTTCTCAGTCATTCTCGTAACAGGAGCCTTTGTCTGTAACTCTTCTGGTTTTTATTGGCTTTATTGGTTTAATCATTGTTAATTTTAATTGGTTTTATGTTTGTTATTATTTCATCTCGTCTTATTTAATTGTACAACACAGACGTCAACGAGTGCGCTCAGAATCCTCTCCTCTGCGCCTTCCGATGCGTGAACACGTTCGGGTCATATGAATGCAAGTGTCCCGCTGGCTATGTCCTCAGAGAGGACAAGAGAATGTGCAAAGGTAAAATTCCCACAAAGCTTATAGATGGTTATAAAATAATGTCAAAATCAGTTCGAGCATTCATTCATCCAAAAATGTTTCGGGGGTTTTGTTTGAGAGGATGAAATAATGTTTGTGTTCCAGAACAGCAGCTTCTATTTCGGCACAATCATTAAACGTACAGTTAACAGAGGAGAAAACCAACACAGGAAAATCCTGGCTCATTAGTAGTGACGACATTTAACTTGTAACAATTTCTTTTGAATAATTGTTCGCCCTATGTTCTGGAGAAGGTAGCACAATTTTAAAAAATTGTTATAGAACGCCACAAATTATTTAAGTAGATGGATGTGTTAGCTCATAACACTATCTTATGAAAGTGCCTTTTAACCATTTTGTAAGGTTATATTTCAGATATTTATATTTTTACATGCTAGCGTATGTACAGTGATTTTATGCCAATAAAGGACAATACTGACTGACTGACTACTATACATATATATATAATCCTTCCAGATCAGGATGAGTGTCTTCTAGGAATTCACGACTGTGCTTCGAAGAATATGGAGTGTAAAAATCTGATAGGCACATATATGTGCATATGTGGACCTGGTTATAAACCCGCACCAGATGGTAACTCTTGCATTGGTAAGTGGAGATGAGGTCTTCTCAATGCTGATTTAATGTTCAGGGTGAAATTTGGCTAATGGTAGAGAAAAGACTCTTCTGTCCAGCAATGTAGCTGATAAAGCTAAAGGTCCCCTTGCAAGCACCTGGTCATTCCTGACCCATGGGGTGACGTCACATCCTGACGTTTCCTAGGCAGACTTTGTTTACGGGGTGGTTTGCCAGTGCCTTCCCCAGTCATCTTGCCTTTACCCCCAGCAAACTGGGTAGTCATTTTACCAAGGATGGAAGGCTGAGTCGACCTCGAGACGGCTACCTGAAACCAACTTCCGTTGGGATTGAACTCAGGTCGTGAGCAGAGCTTGGACTGCAGTACTGCAGCATACCATTCTGCTCCACTCTCAAGGACAGATAAGCTTGCAAATATTGTCTACGAGCAATGCAAATTAATGATTCGATCCCTGTTGTATACTACAGGTTGAGTATCTCTTATCTGGAAATCTGACATCCAAAATACTCCAAAATCCAAAACTTTTTGAGCGCCCACAAAGGGTAATAAAATGGCACATGTGCAGGCTGGTCGTGCCAATGGCAGGTTCCCTACGATGCTCCACATGCACAAAATTATTAAAAATATTGTATAAATTATCTTCAGGCTATGTGTATAAAGTATATGTAAAACATAAATGAATTTCGTGTTTAGACGATGGGTCCCATCCTCGAGATATCTCATTATGTTTATGCAAATATTCCCAAACCTGAAAAAAAATCCAAAACCCTTCTGATCCCAAGCATTTCGGATAAGGGATACTCAACCTGTAGTGAAATGTGGGTTGCAATTGACAGGAAGCTGAAGGAATCGCAATTAAACTCATTCCATATATAAGATGTCGTGCTCTGGTGAGTGGTGCACTGCGCATGGGAAATGTTCAGATTTCTTTTTTGAAAAGCGAAGCAAATGTGTTTTGGCCACGCTGTGACATTTATAAAAGGCTGATGTTATCGTATCTTGTAATCTTCATTTTTTGTACTCGTAACCTACCTTGAGTCCCAGTGAGAGAGGCTAACTATAAATGAAAATAATGCTATCTGCTGTATAAACAAAGAGGTTAGAATGCAGTAAGATTCTCAGCCCTCTTATGATACTCTATGAACATCATCATGGGCAGTGTTGTATAAAAGTACAGTAATATAAAACAATTGATTTTGCTTAGTTTCCCAGTACTGATTGTGACCATGTGTTGTACGTTGAGAGCCAGCATGGTGTAGTGGTTAAGAGTGGTGGTTAGAGAGTGGTGGACTCTAATCTGGAGAGCTGGGTTTGATTCCCCCACTCCTCCACATGAAACTGGCTGGGTGACCTTGAGCTAGTCACAGTTCTCTTAGAGCTCTCTCAGCCCCACATACCTCCCAGGGGAAGGGAAGGTGATTGGAAGCGGGTTTGGTTCTTCCTTAAGTAGAGAAAGTCGGCAGTTAAAACCAACTCTTTTTCTTCTTCTCTGTGAAAAGACAGCCTATAAATGAAGTGAGTAAGAGATAAATGTGACATTACATAACTTCCTTGTATTAATTTTTGGCATATGTTTAAAAAAACAGACAACGATGAATGTAAAACCAAACCTGGGATCTGTGAAAATGGACACTGTAAAAATTCAATTGGAAGCTTTGAGTGCGAATGTCATGATGGGTTCATCCAAAATGAGGCTAAGAATGAATGCATAGGTAAGTGTTTTTGGGTTAGATAAAGGCAGAGTGGAGGGGATCCGCTGCAGTAATTATTCTTGACCTTTTGCGTGTGGCGCCTTCAGCCTTCACAAAACATAAAGCACCTACCACATTCAACTAAAATTTACTATGTGGCTGCCTGTTTAACAGTTGGTATGGGGTAGTTGTTAAAAAGGTAAAGTAAAGGTCCCCTGTGCAAGCACCGGGTCATTCCTGACCCATAGGGTGATGTCACATCCCGACGTTTCCTAGGCAGACTTTGTTTTTACGGGGTGGTTTGCCAGTGCCTTCCCCAGTCATCTTCCCTTTACCCCCAGCAAGCTGGGTACTCATTTGACCGACCTCGGAAGGATGGAAGGCTGAGTCAACCTTGAGCCGGCTACCTGAAACCGACTTCTGTCGGGATTGAACTCAGGTCATGAGCAGATCTTGGACTGCAGTACTGCAGCTTTACCACTCTGTGCCACGGGGCAGTTGTCACTTGTGATGAAACTGAGAGCTTTGGTCTAAGGAAACAGCAGAAGAACCTAGCGGGGAGCCACTTAAATGAAGGAGGGGGAAATTTGGGGGTGCTGTTCGGGCTACTTCACGTGCATAACTCAGAACTGAACAAGTGCATGAGCCGACTCCACCGATAAGCACTGTATGTTTCAGATCGCTGTGAATGACCTGAAAGTTACCTTCATGGTATTAGATCAGCAGTGTGGCTCATTCACACATGCAAGTTGTTACTTAATATTGCAGATGTCAGTGGGGGCCTTGCATGTGAAGACTAGCTCTTTTATCTTTTTACTGTGTGTGCGTTAAGTGCCGTCAAGTCGCTTCCGACTCATGGCGACCCTATGAATCAAAGTCCTCCAAAACATCCTATCCTTAACTGCCTTGCTCAGGTCTTGCAAATTGAGGGCTGCGTGGCTTCCTTTATTGAGTCCATCCATCTTGTTGGGTCTTCCTCTTTTCCTGCTGCCTTCAACCTTTCCTATCATGATTGTCTTTTCCAGTGACTCTTGTCTTTTCATAATGTGACCAAAGTACGATAGCTTCAGTTTAGTCATTTTAGCTTCTAGGGTCAGTTCAGCCTTGATTTGATCTATAACCCACTGATTTGTTTTTTTGGCAGTCCACGGTATCCATAACACTGTCTTCCAACACCACATTTCAAAGGAATCTACTTTCTTCTTTTTACTGCTACCTGCTAATGCAGATGGCTCTTCTGTATGGGTTTCTTTACATCAGCAAACATTCACATGTACCCATGGTTTGGAACCAGACTAAATAAGGATTTTCCACTGATTCCTCCTTCCCGCCATAGACCTCCCTCCATTTCATTCCTCGGGGTACCAGGTGAGCAGCATGGTATGGACATCAGAGGGCTGCAGCAGAAGGGGGGGCAGGAAAGTTCCATTCTGCAATTGGAGAATTTAGTCTGGACCCAACCCCACGTTTACCGGTATTTCAAACATCAGTCTTTGAACTCCTTACACACCATTAGCAAAATAAAGTTCCTCTTACCCAGGACTTATTAGAAACTTGCATACGAGCAAATGGGTTTTGTGGGAAGGACTGGATTTAGGCAAGTCTAGCCATTAGTCTGCTTCTGTTTCTGCATCACCCAGCACTGTATTGCTCTGCTCTTAACTAGAGAGCCAACGTGGTGTAGTTGTTAAAACCAGTGGTTTGGAGTGGTGGACTCTGATCTGGAGAACCGGGTTTGATTCCCCCACTCCTCCACATGAGCGGCGGAGGCTAATCTGGTGAACTGGATTTGTTTCCTCACTCCTACACATGAAGCCAGCTGGGTGACCTTGGGCTAGTCACAACTCTCTTTGAGCTCTCTCAGCCCCACCTACCTCACAAGGGTGTCTGTTGTGGGGAGGGGAAGGGAAGGTGATTGTAAGCCAGTTTGATTCTTCCTTAAGTGGTAGAGAAAGTCGGCATATAAAAACCAACTCTACTTCTTCTAACTGTCCTTTGAATACTCCAGCACTGGTTATTAATTCCTTCCTTTCTAGAGATTTGATGGCAGAGGCCAAATGTTCTAGTTGCAATAGGACTTTTTCTTCACTCAGTGTCTTTTCTTTGTTTTCCCCAGACGTCCTGTTCTCTTTCTCACTGCTGCCTGGCTTTACTTCTTCCTGCTAGCAGTCTCTAAATCTGGCTAAGTATGCTCTTCCTTCTTTTATACTCTTGCTTCAAAGTCCCAGTTTGACAACCACACCCCCTCCCAAAACCTGGCCCATCTCCTTTGATGTGTTGTATTTGTTAAATGCTGTCAAGTCGCTTCTGACTCATGGCGACCCTATGAATCAAAGTCCTCCAAAATGTCCTGTCTTTGACAGCCTTGCTCAGATCTTGCAAATTGAGGGCTGTGGCTTCCTTTATTGAGTCCGTCCATCTCTTGTTGGGTCTTGACGTATTCTAAGCGGCCTTAATTTTCTTTGCAGACAACCGAGAAGGCTACTGCTTCACCGAGGTCTTGCAGAGCATGTGTCAGATCGGGTCCAGCAACAACAACCCTGTGACCAAATCGGAGTGCTGCTGTGACGGCGGGCGAGGATGGGGACCCAACTGTGAGCTCTGCCCCTTCCAGGGGACTGTCGCTTTTAAGAAGCTTTGTCCTCTCGGCCGTGGATTCACCACCAGCGGAGCAGGTATATTTATTTGATTGGATTAAATTTTTTTCCTGTGCCTCATTTCCACCCAGGTAGGGTCCCCAAGACAGTGGACGTCAAAATGTTGTATCAGAGTTGATGGGGAAGATCAGCAGTCGCAGAACAAAAAATGGCCTAGAAGCTGGAGGGGGAGAGATTCGGATCAGACGCAAGGAAGTATTTCTTCACACAACGCATGGTTAAATTGTGGAACTCCCTGCCCCAGGATTTGGTGGTGGCTGCCGACTTGGAAGGCTTTAAGAGGGGAGTGGACATGTTCATGGAGGAGAAGGGTATCCATGGCTACTAGTCAAAATGAATACTAGTCATGATGCGTACCTATTCTCTACAGTGTCAGAGGAGCTTGCCTATTATATTAGATGCTGTGGAACACAGGCAGGACAATGCTGCTGCAGCTGTCTTGTTTGTGGGTTTCCTGGAGGCACCTGGTTGGCCACTGTGCAAAATAAGCAGCTTGCCTCTTCAGCAATGCGAGTAGCAGGGATGGAACCATAAAAAAACTGAAACCCAGTGCAGAAAACCTCTAGAATGGGAAGTTGCTGAAAAACTACCTGGAAACGCTTGCATGAAGTCTGCATGAGTGAATAATACAGACACTTAAAGCTCACAAAAATCTACCTATCAGGGACCAGTACCTGACCACAAACATAAACAGGCAGCTGAAATAAAATGCTACCTTCCATTGTCCATCATATAATTAGCCAGAACATTTTCCGTTTCTATCTGATAGATACTCGTGTCAAATTGGCATATGTTATGTAGGGTGCCATCAGTTTGCTGATTAAAGGTAGTATAATTTTTTTGCTGGGTTCGTCATGCAGAAGGCAATCTAAGATACTGTGTTGTAGGGAATCTGGCTGGCCCCATTCCACACGGACATAGTCTCTTGTGAAAGGGAATTTTGGTGAATCTTCCGTATAGAACCTTAGATGGAAAGGAATTGAGTCGAGCTAACATAACATAAAAATCTATGTCCCTGTTGATGCAGGAATCTCCCTTCACCCATCCTCTTCTGTTTTTTTTATTGGGTTTTTGTTTTGTTTTGGGGGTTTTTTTTGCAATAAACCACACATCTTTCCCTCTCCTCTTGCCTGTTTGGACTCGTGGCAGCCGCAGGAGGCAAAGAAACGGCCCAAGGGTCAGAGCAACGGTCATAAAGCACATTGTGTGATTCCCAAGTCTAGCTGGGAGAAGAAATTTAATAGCTACGGTTCAGTGCATGAGTTGGGATGCGAGCCAAGTAGAAAGAGGGTCGGAGCTTGCCTGAGTTTAACATTCTAAGTCTCCTACTCCTACATTAGGCTTATTTCATTTCCAGGTCTCTTGTTTCCTTTTGTTTGTAAAATGGCATGAAGTCACGGTAGTGGTTAAGAGCGGTGGACTCTAATCTGGAGAGCCGAGTTTGGTTCCCTGCTCCTTCATGTGAGCAGTGGACTCTAATCTGGTTGAACCAGCTTGGTTTCCCAACTCCTACACACAAAAAGCCAGCTGGGTGACCTTGGGCCACTCACAGGTCTCTTAGAGCTCTCTCAGCCCCACCTACCTCACAAGGTGTCTGTTGTGGGGAGGGGAAGGTGATTGTAAGCTGCTTTGAGACCACTTTAAGGTACAGAAAAGCGGGGTTTAAAAACCAACTCTTCTTCCTCCCCCTCTTCTTCCTCCTCCTCTTCCTCCTCTTCTTCCTCTTCTTCTTCCTCCTCCTCTTCCTCTTCCTCCTCCTCCTTCTTTTTCCTCCTCCTCCTCTTCTTCTTCTTCTTCTTCTTCCTCCTCCTCCTCTTCCTCCTCCTCCTCCTTCCTCAAGCCTCCTAAGCCAAAGGTAAGTCTCTCCATGGATAGAGTAGTCCTGAATGCAGGCAGGCTGTTCTTTCCCTCCCCTTCTTGTTGTGCCTTGTTCACAGTTCTGTTTCCCCGCATTTCAGATATTGATGAGTGCAAGGTCATTCACGACGTCTGCCAGAACGGCGAGTGCATCAACGAGAGAGGATCCTACCGCTGCCAGTGCAAGGAAGGCTACATTACGGATATAACAGGCACACTTTGTATAGGTAGGTTTTCCCCCCTCTTTATTGAAACGACATGAAAAAAGATCCAGAGAGGCCTTTCCGTTTCTGTAGCCAAAATGACAAAGGAACCTATAATCCTTATCAGGAAGTCCATGAAGATCTCAACAGTTTCTTCCCGGCCCGATGGGAGAGCAGGCAGATTAAGTGTTGTTCGCGGGAGCCCAATGGTCTATCTCAGTAATTAGGGCAACAATCGTAAGAGCGCTCTCCAGGAAGGTACTTCTGAGCAGACCTGCTTAGAATTGCTCCTTTATAAATGTTGCCATCCCTATTCAGAGGTACTTCTCAAGTCTGCCCTGCCATGTTTCCAGTAGGCTTTCAGTTCTACCATCACTGCAAGAGCCTGTGTCCTCCATTACAATCCATTTCTTGAATGAACATTTGGAATAAGAAGGTTTGACCAACGGACTCTCTGATCCAGTATCCTGTCCCTGGGACGGTCAACCAGTAGGGAATGAAGGCCAAGCCCTACTGTTGTCACCCAGCAATTGGTATTCAGAGGTACACTGCCTCTCAATCTGGAGGTTCCATTTAGTAGTCATGGCAAATTATCACTGATGGCTCAGCATTCCATGAATTTGCTTCCATGAATGACGGGCAATCTCCACGAATGATGGGCGATTTCCATTCAGTTTGTCTGTTTAGCACTCTAGTTTTGTAGGTCCCCCTTCCCCTCGTCGTTTTGATTAAACAGAACAAACAGGATTGGGTTTCTTTTCTCCTCAGACCTGAATGAGTGCAGCCAATCTCCAAAGCCTTGCAATTTCATCTGCAAGAACACCGAGGGGAGTTATCAGTGCTCGTGTCCGAAAGGTTACATCTTGCAGGAAGATGGGAGGAGCTGCAAAGGTAAAAGCTGCCTCTAGGTTGCCTAGAGGATTCATCAAGACTTCAGGTTGGGGGCCGTTTTGAGAAGGTTGAAGGGGGCGGCATCCCAACTGACACCCCCTATGGCCAAGCACCAGCGTGGTGTAGTGGTTAAGAGAAACCGACACCTGCTTTCCTTTCAGATCTTGACGAATGCGCGACTAAACAACACAATTGCCAGTTCCTTTGCGTCAACACCATCGGGGGCTTCAGTTGTAAATGTCCGCCTGGATTTACTCAGCATCATTCAGCATGTATTGGTGAGTACTCACGATGCAGATTTTTCTGTCTTGGGGCTGCTTTATATGTTAAAAAAAGATAAAGATCCCCTGTGCAAGCACCGGGTCATTCCTGATCCATGGGGTGACATCACATTCCGACGTTTCCTAGGCAGACTTTGTTTACGGGGTGGTTTGCCAGTGCCTTCCCAGTCATCTTCCCTTTACCCCCAGCAAGCTGGATACTCATGTTGCAACTAGACCCTCATAGCTAAGCCAGCTAGCATATATTATTTTGCTGCACAGGAAAACTCCGTGGACTTGCAGATTCTAGTACAGCCTTATACTTGCAACCTGTAGTAAATATGAACAGAAATAGAAGTCTGTCTGCCTTGTGTATCATACCCTCAAAACGAGTGATCTGAAACTGATGGGTGGTCCGGAATGGGAAAAGGGGCTCAGAGACAGACATTATAAACTATGTTTATTATGCTTTGCCTTTTCCGTTCTGGAATGAAAGCCTGCAAAAACTATCTGGATCAATTACATTTTTTGCTCAACTGTGGTCGCTTTTGTGTTCGGGCCTGCTTAGGCCCTCTATAAAACACTCGTATGAATACCGTAGATCAGGGGTGTTGAGCTCATTTGTTACGAGGGCATTTGTTACGAACGAAGACGGAGCAAGCCCGCTGACCTGTTTTGCTTGTGCTCCTTTTCAGATAACAACGAATGTGCCTCTGACGTCAACATTTGCGGATCCAAGGGCGTTTGCCAAAACACACCTGGAAGCTTCACTTGTGAATGTCAGCGTGGCTTTTCGCTTGACCAATCCGGTTCCAGTTGTGAAGGTACAGTCATGTGGCCTATGATTTAAAAAAAAAATCTATTTATGTAACCTTGGTCTTGTTTGGAGATTCCAGCAGGGGAGCACAGCCACCGCACACCCCTGACCGAAGAACGGTACACTTCCTCCAGCAGACTTCTGCCTGGGACCCTGGAGAGCTGCTGCTGGTCTGAGTAGACAATACTGACTTTGATGGACCAAGGGTCTGATTCAGTATAAGGCAGCTTCACGTGTTCATGTGATGGCCGTCCTCCTCCACCGAGCACGCAGCCCCGGGAGGGACGCACACGGAGCGGCGAGGCAGGCAGGGGACACCCGCCCAGCCAGCCAGACCAGCCGAATCAACCCCAGCAATCAACGGGGCGACAGATGTCGCAGCCAGATCGCCCCTGCATCCTATTTATGTAACAAATGCATCTTATATAAATAAGCAGTAGGTCTGACCTCTCAGCCACTTGCGAAAGAAGCAATAGCCAGCTGATCTCCCCTCTGCACTGGTTGGCCTTCTTCCTCTGTTTAAAATTCCAGAGTGCCTTTGGGCTTGACTTTTGCCCAACTGTACGTAGATCTTTCCATTTCCTGTCTGTTGTTAGCTTGTCCTTTAGGGGCTTTTTCACGTTGCAGTTTAAATGGGGATGATTAGTGGGATGGGGTCCATTAATTCAGTGGTGAAGCACTTTTTTTTTTCATCCATAAAGTTCAATCCCTGGCACCTCCAGTTAAAAAAAGAATTTCAGTTAGCCGTGCTGGGAGAAGCACAGCCGACCATTTCATTCCATATCCCATGTGAACACGAGAAGCTGGTGTATACAGAGTAAGGCACCTTTCTATGTCCGTATGGGCAACAGGTTCGAGTCCAGAAAGGCATGCAAACTTCCTGTATGGATACAGGAATCTCATTTTCCACACTTCAGAATGAGTAATATGTAGCAGGGGTGTCGCTCAGAGTGGGGAGGGGCCGTGGCTCAGTGGTAGAGCATCTGCTTGTCATGCAGAAGGTCCCGGGTTCAATCCCCGGCATCCCCAGTTAAAGGGACTAGGCAAATAGGTGATGTGAAAGACCTCTGCCTGAGACTCTGGAGAGCCACTGCTGGTCTGAGTAGACAATACTGACTTTGATGGACCAAGGGTCTGATTCAGTATAAGGCAGCTTCATGTGTTCATGGATACATGTTGGATGCCTGCGGGTGACCACAGATCCATGACGCTATAGAACTAATTCTAGAAAATTTATTGTATGTGGCCATTGGCCATCACAAATAGCTAAAACATAGCAATACATCAATATAAATAAAGCAAACCAGCCATTAAAATATTAGAACAGGTACCAAAGTATACTAACATATAGTAATCAGTGGTTTTAAATTTAATTGATAGCTCCTTCAGAAACCTTAGATCTTATTTTCTTTGCCGCTAGGGCAAACAAAGAAACCCTATATGTTACATAAGCATCTATGTCAGACAGCAGAAATTAAATTTTATCCTCATCTGAATATGCCGTGATAACGGATAATATTCCTGCTAAGAATTTGGCCCTAGGACCGTCGTACAGGGGGCAAGAAAGGATATAATGAGGTAAGTCTTTCAGTTTTAAGGATCTGCAAATGCACACACATTGTTCCCTTGGTAATCGAGAATATCGACCAGCCAATAAAGTCGTAGGCATGGATTGGAAGCGCAATGATGTAAAAGATGCTCTAATATTAGCATTTGCAATGTTAACTGGATAAGGGGTTCTAGAGTGGTCATTTTTAAATAATTTATACCATGGTTCTACTTTATATTTTAAGATTTCTGAGTGATCTAGCAATGCATCGGCTTTATAAACCCAATCTCTAAGCTGGTAATTATCAGCTGTGACTAATAGAACTGCCTTTATATCCTTATGTGAAAATGGAGTTTAAATGCATACTGTCAAGGTTCCACAAGACAAAGACGGTTAAAAGCTCAGCGTTGGATCCGTTTTAAAACTCCCAATGGCTGATGATATTATATGGAAGATAAAATGTGTCGCATGGACCAATTTGTATAAGGAAGTTTCATGCTTTTGCCAGCGTAGAACTGCTTTCCATGTAGGCAATTATGGGTTTTGTGGATATGTGTGTTAAGGTTACAGGATATATGTCAAGGATGACAAGTAAGATTTAAGCAAAGATGGCTGCAACTCTTGTGGTGTGCTGCATATGTGTGGATATAGTATGTTATAGATTTTTTTCTCAACGGCTCTGTGTAAAATTCCACCTGCGTTTTTCCTTTTACAGATGTTGACGAATGTGATGGGAACCATCGATGCCAGCATGGTTGCCAGAATATAATTGGAGGATACAGATGTAGCTGCCCACAAGGATATCTCCAGCATTACCAGTGGAACCAGTGTGTCGGCAAGTCTCTTCCCTTGTTGTGTGAATGAAATCGGGTCACCGTCGAGCCAGTGTGGTATGGTGGTTAAGAGCGGTGGACTCTAATCTGCAGAACCTGGTTTGATTCCCCACTCCTCCACATGAGCAGCAGACGCTAATCTGGGGGACCGGGTTGGTTTCCTCACTCCTACACATGAAGCCAGCTGGGTGACCTTGGGCTAGTCACAGTTCTCTCCGAACTCTCTCAGCCCCACCTACCTCCCGAGATGTCTGTTGTGGGGAGGGGAAGGGAAGGTGATTGTAAGCCGGGTTGATTCTCCCTTAAGTGGTAAAGAAAGTTGGCATATAAAAACCAACTGTTTTTCTTCTTCTTTTTTGCTTGAGGGCTGGTTGAGCCTCGATTTTAGAAGGTTCAGAGACACATTCCTCTACGTCAGGGCCAGCCTAACCACTAGGCAAACCTAGGCAATTGCCAAGGGGCCCAGAATTAGAAGGGCACCAAAAATCTTGTCCTGGATGAAGCACTGGCTTATACTAAGTCAGACTATTGGCCTATCTAGTTTGGGGTTGACAACAATATAGAGGGGGAAAGTGTCCTGTCTTATTAGTTTGATGGGACGACTCCTCACTTTACTGTCTGTTGAATGGAGGGGTGGACACCCAAGTCATAGGGCTGGCCCTATTTATGCGGTACAGAAGAAGGCAGCAAGAGGGTGCTAGGAGGTCCTTGTGACTCTAATCTGGAGAACTGGGTTTGATTCCCCACTCCTCCACGTGAGCGGCAGACTGTAATCTGGTGACCGGGTTGGTTTCCCCACTGCCATACATGAAGCCAGCTGGGTGACCTTGGGCTAGTCACAGTTCGCTCTGAACTCTCTCAGTCCTACCTACTTCACAAGGTGTCTGTTGTGGGGAGAGGAAGGGAAGGAGATTGTAAGCTGGTTTGATTCTCCTTAAGTGGTAGAGAAAGTCAGCATATAAAAACCAACTCTTCTCCTCCTCCTCTTCCTCTGGAGTTAAAAAGCCAAGACTTTGACTCTTAGAATAAAAAGCTCTGTTATTCAGTCTTTATCTGAACTGCTTCTGCCCTAGCAATGGTCTTTTTGCTGTCAAGGGAGGAAACACTGTGACCGGATAAAGCAGTTTAAACAGCCAGTGTAGCGCTCCTGGGATAGTCCTGACAAAAACACCATGATCTCACCTCCAAAACTATGCTCATCAGTTGTACGGATTGCATAAATGAGTGGCACATCCAGTGTACAATTGACTGGTGTATGGTCCTGAACACCATGAAGGTGAAGCACGTCATTGGTCGAAATCCCAAGTGTAACTCACCAAACTTGCAGGTTTACACTCCTACAAGCATGTGTGTGTGTTAAGTGCTGTCAAGTCGCTTCCGACTCATGGCGATCAAAGTCCTCCAAAATGTCCTATCTTTGACAGCCTTGCTCAGATCTTACAAATTGAGGGTTGTGGCTTCCTTTATTGAGTCCATCCATCTCTTGTTGGGTCTTCCTCTTTTCCTGCTGACCTCAACTTTTCCTAGCATGATTGTCTTTTCCAGTGACTCTTGTCTTCTCATAATGTGACCGAAGTATGACAGCTCAGTTTCGTCATTTTAGCTTCTAGGGTCAGTTCAGGCTTGATTTGATCTATAACCCACTGATTTGTTTTTTTGGGCAATCCAGGGTATCTGTCACACTCTTCTCCAACACCACATTTCAAAGGAATCTACTTTCTTCCTATCAACTTTCTTCAGTGTCCAGCTTTCACACCCATACATAGTAATAGGGAATATGAATGGCATGATACAAGCATAGATTTCAGTAAAGCTGAACCTGGGTGGGAAATTCCTGGTGGTCTGTTCCGCCGTTCCTGGCCTGCTTTCCCTGCCCCCGGGCCCTTTTAACATCTCAGCATGCCCTTAGACTTTGCCGCGAACTGGCTGACGCAATGAGTTCTACATTCATTGAAACAATCTCTTAAAAACCAAGCGTGCGGCAAGATGTTGAGGGTAACAACCCTTCATGAACGCTGCCAACTTTGAGGCTACAGATGCATGGCTTACATTGTGTTGGATGCTGCCATTTACAAGCTGCCTTGTTGACATATTTCTTGAATTTTGTTTTGTCTCCTAATTTTTTATGGGGGTGTGTGTCTTGGTTGACGTTATAGAAATGCAACTGGGTTTGTCAACCATTAGCAATGCATTCAATATCCGTAAGAAAGGAAAACGTCCCTGGGATTACCAGAAGATCTCATCACTGTTTCTTATCATATGTACCAAACGCCCTTTGTTTTTCCACTGTCGTAATGAAGTCTGCAAATTCAAACCAACGGTGGTTTTTGTTCCGTATCCAGCCATTGGTGCTGATCTATGTCTTCACAGTCCAGCTAGTAAAATTGCTCACAGAGAAAGTTACTAATTACTTCAAGGGTCGAACGGAAATGGGTTGGTCCTCATGTATCCCCAAAACCATGGGAAACCACTTTTTTAAATTGTATTGTCTTCCAGCCATGCGGCACGAATGTCCTAATATCAGTTTTTATTAGAACTGGATTTTGCCAGTGTCTGATTTAATTGGTCCATTCAAGACGGCAGGGTTTTTTCCCCCCCTGGAGATGCGTAGAATGAGTCAAACTTGCGAGCGTCAGCGACCATGTGTTTGGCATGGTTCGCTTTCAAAAGCACATTAAAATGCCTTTCCTTGTTATCATTCTGCTGCTCTAAGGGAGGTCTCTGGTTTTAATTATGCTTAAGAAAACTCTCTGACATTTTTACACAGTCCTCAAGTTGGGAATGTAGATGTTTCGGCTCTGACAGGGGAATTTTGACAATGGCTCAACAGTTGCTTTCATTCTGGAAAGATGGGATAAAGTTAGGAGGGAGACCATATGATTTAAATTAAAAAAAACTGAACCCTTTTCAGGCTTTTCTGATTTTGTTGTTGTTGGGAAGGAAGGGAGCCCTGAAGAAGAGGGGGATCTTTTAAAGCTATTTTGGAAAACTCAGGATTTTTCTCTTGTTGCAAATGGTGTTTTCTGGGACCGCACTGTCAAGATCAGTGATGGCTCGTTTATGTAACCCAAATGGTATGTCCTGTGTGTGTTTTTAAATCCAGAGACAGGTGTATATCAACCCTTTCGTTTATAACTGATTTACAATTACTATCTCTTTTTTGGGTGGGACGTTCTGTCTTTGCTGTTTCTGCCTTTTCTCTCTGCGCTCAGAACAAAATCAGACGAGACAGTGACAGATCCATGAATGGATCTCTGGCACGTTCCCCCCTCAGTAAATAGCAGCCGAAGGTGCTCCAGTTTGGATTGGGGTCAGGGCATGTACTGGGGAGGGGGGGACAAATACTCAAGGAAACTTCTCCAGCCAAGCCACTCAAGTGATTCAGAAATGCTGTTAGTGAAGAAAGGCAGGCAGCTCAACTCTCTTTTCTTTCGTTGAAAAAATCTTACAAACAACTAGCTGTTTGCAGAAAGAAAAAGAACACTCGAGTTCTCTGGAGGAGTCTTGTACAGGCGGCAAAAGATAGGAATGCTACACCCAAGGGATTGCTTTGGGCAGTAGAATGAGGAACAGTGTGATATAATATAATGAGGACCAGGGAAATGGCTCGGCTCACTCCTAGCCATCAGCAGCACAGAAGGTGACTAGCATCCCCTCCTGGGCTGAGGGTTGCCAAACTCCAGGATATCCAGTTTGAAATCGGTCCGTTTGGGGTACCGAAAACGAAACAACCTGAAGCCAAGTCATGCATGGGCAAATAGCACTGAGAATGTCCGCGGGTTAATCACTGCGGTCAGTTATTTCATTAAGGACCAGTTGAAGTATAGATTTAATTTTAAAGCATGCTCTGTTGTGACAGAATTGTGTCTATGTATACCCCTTGAAGTGTACCCTTTTGAAGTGTAAGGATGTGCCACTGGCCACCAAGACTAGATTAATTCATGCCATCGTATTCCCTATTACTATGTATGGGTGTGAAAGCTGGACATTGAAGAAAGCTGATAGGAAGAAACTAGATTCCTTTGAAATGTGGTGTTGGAGGAGAGCGTTACAGATACCCAGGACCGCCAAAAAAACAAATCAGTGGGTTATAGATCAAATCAAGCCTGAACTGACCCTAGAAACTAAAATGACTGAACTGAGGCGGTCGTATTTTGGTCACATCATGAGACGACAAGAGTCACTGGAAAAGACAGTCATGCTAGGAAAAACTGAGGGCAGCAGGAAAAGAGGAAGACCCAACAAGAGTTGGATGGACTCAATAAAGGAAGCCACAGCCTTCAATTTGCAAGATCTGAGCAAGGCTGTCAAAGATAGGACATTTTGGAGGACTTTGACCCATAGGGTCGTCATGAGTCGGAAGCGACTTGACGACACTTAACACACACACATACCCCTTGAATTGAGCAATGCACAAGATTATTTCACAAGTAGATTTGGAAACCTTAATGCTGGAGTGGGCTAAATGAGGTGCACAGAATCTGCTAGAGGCTTTGTGGTGGCCTGTAGTGGTTTCTGAATATAAAACTGCTTGAAAAAGAAGAAGAGGAGTTGGGTTTTTATATGTCACCTTTCTCTACCACTTAAGGAAGAATCAAACCAACTTACAATCGCCTTCCCTTCCCCTCCCCACAACAGACACCCTGTGAGGTGGTTCATTGGCTGGGTAGCTGACCTTATGGGGCCTCCTGAGTCCCCAGTCGGTCAATGGATCCATATGAATCCTTTCTTTCTTTCCCCCTGTTCTTAGACTGAGGTCTTGAACAATAAAACCATATCACTTATAAGACCCATCTCTAAAAACACCTCCCTTCGTCTCTTCTCTGCAGCCTCCAAAAAAACGAGCGACAAAATAAGTACTCTGAAGGTCAGATTCCTCTAAGAGGAACTGAACCTTTTGCTCCAAAGTTGCTCGAGAGGATGTGGACCATTTGTTAAAACATGGTATAATCCATTTTAGCGTACGTTGGTGCAGAAAGGACAGTGCAAAAGGATATGTACCAAGGAGTCCACTGACTGAAGCGGGCAGAGACACAGCCGGTCTGAAAAAGGGATCTTTAGCACCCTGTGAGGTAGGTGGGGCTGAGAGAGCTCTAAGAGAGCTGTGACTAGCCCAAGGTCACCCAGCTGGGTTCTTGTGGAGGAGTGGGGAATCAAACCCAGTTCTCCAAATCAGATTCCGCCGTTCTTAACCACTACAGCACTCTGGCTCCATCACTGGGAGATCCTGGCTCTTCTGTGGGAGTTTTGTTTCAGGTACCTGCTGTGGGCAGGGAGCAGCCTTCCCAAGCTAACCGTAGCCTCCTTTGCTTCTCTTCCAGATGAAAACGAGTGCCTCAGCGCCCACATCTGTGGCGGCGCCTCATGCCATAACACTTTGGGAAGCTACAAATGCATGTGCCCAACCGGATACCAGTTCGAGCATTTCAGCGGGGCGTGCCAAGACGTCAATGAGTGTGGCTCCTCACAGGCCCCGTGCAGTTACGGTTGCTCGAACACAGAAGGCGGCTATGTCTGCGGATGCCCACCCGGTTACTTCAGAATAGGTCAAGGGTAAGAGGCTTCTCTTTTTGAAAACGGGTGGGTTCTAACGGAAGCAAAAGATTTGGTCACGCTTCTTGGAAATGGCAGCTTTATCATACTGTAAACAGCCCTCAGATTAATCTCCAGAATCTATTACACGCACATACCCAAATTCCATCGGCATATCGTCCTAACATCTGAACATGAACATGAGTCAGCAGTGTGATGCGGTAGCTAAAAAGGCAAATGCGATCATGGGCTATATCAACAGAAGTATAGTGTCCAGATCACGCGAAGCGATGCTCTGCTCTGGTTAGACCTCACCTAGAGTACTGTGTTCAGTTTGGGGCACTGCAATTTAAGAAAGATCTACACAAGCTGGAACGTGTCCAGAGGAGGGCAACAAAGACGGGGAGGGGTCTGGAGACCAAGTCCTATGAGGAAAGGTTGAAGGAGCTGGGTATGTTTAGCCTGAAGAGGAGAAGACTGAGAGGTGATATGATAACCATCTTCAAGTACTTGAAGGGCTGTCATATAGAGGATGGTGCCGAGTTGTTTTCTGTTGCCCCAGAAGGTCGGACCAGAACCAACGGGTTGAAATAAAAATCAAAAGAGTTTCTGTCTAGACATTAGGAAGAGTTTTCTAACAGTTAGAGCGGTTCCTCAGTGGAACAGGCTTCCTCAGGAGGTGGTAAGCTCTCCTTCCCTGGAGGTTTTTAAGCAGAGGCTAGATGGCCATCTGTCAGCAATGCTGATTCTATGACCTTAAGCAGATGATGAGAGGGAGGGCATCTTGGCTATCTTCTGGGCATGGAGTAGGGGTCACTGGGGATGTTGGGGGGAGGTAGTTGTGAATTTCCTACATTGTTCAGGAGGTTGGACTAGATGACCCTGGTGGTCCCTTCCAACTCTGTGATTCTATCTTCGCAAAACACTTTTGATTTGTCGTGATGTAGGCCAGGTTCGGTCCCTGGTGCCTCCAGCTGAAAAGAATCTCAAGGAGCAAGTGCTGATAAAACCTTTAAGGGGAGGGGTTGTGGCTCAGTGGTAGAGCATCTGCTTGGCCTGCAGAAGTTCCCAGGTTCAATCCCTGGCATCTCCAGTTCAAGGGACTAGGCAAGTTGGTGATGTGAAAGACCTCTCCCTGAAACCCTGGAGAGCTGCTGCCGGTCTGAGTAGACGATACTGACTTTGATGGACCAAGGGTCTGACTCAGTATCAGGCAGCTTTATGTGTTCAACTTCTAATGGCACTCTGAGCTTTTATTTGTTCTCAAGTGAATTTTAATGCCTTGCCTTTCCGTCACAGAGGGAAGTATATAATTTACTCCAGGTACGAAATATTGCAAAACTATGATATCACCACAAGGAATAAACTAATGTACATGCATTCTGCTGTAAAACATCTAGAAACAGCTGTTAGGGCTCCTTTCCAGATGTGCAATTGTGTTCTTTGGTTGAAAGGTTAAAAATGGTATCTTGACACTATATTTTGTGCTGCTTTGGGATTTGTCAGATTTTGCATGGCCAGATGAGTTTCTGACATTAAATGCCTCATTAACAGAAGCTCTGGTATGGGAAACAAGTTTAGGGTTCCAACATATAAATTGTTACCATACAAACGTTTGACGCTTTTGCTATCTCTGCATAATAAAAAATGTCCTTGAGCATAGTTTCCACGTGTTGACTGAACAAACTGACTATAACTTATGTGAAATCAGCATGCTCCTGCCAACGTGTTCTTCATGCTGTGTTCCAGTACAGATTTTAGCTATGCAAGATGGCCTGATTTGCATGATTACAGATTGGGCTGAGAATGCTTTGGTTGATTTTTTTTTTTAAATCCTCCTTCATTTCCTAGACATTGTGTGGCTGGAATGGGGCTGGGTAGAGGTCACAGCCAGGACCTACCAGTTAGTGGAGAAGTGGATGACAACTCACTTTCCCCAGAAGCATGCTACGATTGTAAAATCAATGGCTACCCTAAGAGGGGAAGGAAGCGGCGCAGCGCAAACGAAACGGATGCGTTGGATGTAGAGGTAACTGTTTGATCTTGCTGTGATTTGGTGCGATTTATATAGCTCTCGGAGAGCCTTTCTAAAAACCCATTCTTAGGTTCAAATTCAAATTTATTAATGCGGTTGACTGACCAATCATGTGCCAATACATCAACATTTCTGGACTCAATCGTTTTGCACCACAGAATCACAGACATATAAATAAAAGCAACCCCTGGTTAAAATTATCATCTTAAAATTGATAAAATTGTAAAATATTCTAACAATCATTTTCTAATAAAGCTCTGCGTATTTTCATTGTAACGGTGCAGAACTTGGCAGTTTGGAGCGTAGGCTGAGGGTCTTCTCCTAATAGGAGCTTCTTTGCCAAAAGCTCAACTGACTCTTCAGGGAATTTACCAAGTAGGGGGGAAATAAGCTTTGATCTAACTTCGTGGTAGGATGGCCAACATATCAGTGCATGTTTGATGGTTTCAATGTCCCCTGTCCCACATGGACATAACCTCTCTGATCTAGGGATCTTCTTATATTTCCCTTCTAAAACTGCTGATGGAACGGCCTGACATCTGGCAAGGGTAAAGGGCTTCCTATAATTAATAGGCTCAAGATGATAAAAATAAGCCGCAGGTGAGACTAAGTATCTAGATTTATTCTTAGGTTAATTTTTCAAGGTGGTTAAATTTCATGTGATTCGACCATGCCAGATTCATGCGGTTAATATTTCTTTTGAATGCGTCTTTGTATGTATAATCCTAGTATGTTTGGAAATTCATTAAAACTAAATCTTACCCTTACTTGCTAAGTACACTGTGGCACAGTCAAGTGACATATACCCCCTGGAAAACTGCTAACGAATATTGTGTTACTTCGCCTCTCTTCCCATAGAACTCAAGGCAACATATTTAGGGATCGTCCCCCGTCCAGAAGAGCCCCGTGGTGCAGAGTGGTAAGCTGCAGTACTGCAGTCTGAAGCTCTGCTCACGGCCTGAGTTCGATCCCGACAGAAGTCGGTTGCAGGTAGCCGGCTCAAGGTTGACTCAGCCTTCCATCCTTTCGAGGTTGGTAAAATGAGTACCTGGCTTGCCACTGACAATGTAGCCTTGGGATCCCTGTCACTTAATAAAAAAGGCGTTATGTCAGAAGCAGAGGCATTAGATTTATATGTTAAAAGGGGAGAGAGATAACGTGATCTAAGTTCCTCTTAAAAGCGGCATTCCAAGAGGGCATGAGCTAATGAATCAACAGAGCCAGAAGGACAAGGACAGGTTCTGTCTGGGTATGGTATGTTCAAAATCCTGCCCTGCATAACCATAGAGGGGTTAGCATTCAGTCTAGCTAAACAGAAGGCTCTGGAAAGACGAGGAGTTGTCAGATACTAGGTATAACTGGGCAAACTGTGTGGTGGTGGTATTCCGAAAAACTGAGATTAACAACGCGGCAAGCATTAAAAGTAGTTCTGTTATAATCATGCTGGTCTTTCCAGAGTAGGGTTCATTCTGCCCTGACCTGGATGGCCCAGGCTAGCCCGATCTCATCAGATCTCAGAAGCTAAGCAGGGCCAGCCCTGGTTAGTACTTGGATGGGAGACCACCGAGGAAGTCCAGGATCACCATGCAGAGGCAGCCAATGGCAAATCACCTCTGAACGTCTCTTCCCTTGAAAACCGTACAGGTCATAATTTGGCTGCAACTTGACGGCACTTTCCATCACCGTCCCTGGTCATAGTCTCTCTAACCACCACACTGGCATGTACACAGCACATACTTGTGATTGTTTGGTTTAAAGAAAAGCTATGCTATGGGTATGTGCAGTTTGGGTGCTTTTCCCCCCAAAGGAGGGTCTTCTCCAAAGGAAACCAGTTCTCAGCTGGATGCCGAGGAACAAATCTATAGGGAGTCCCCACAAATTTGACGGCTCCCATTTCCATGAGGCTCACGGACGCAGTCCTCCTTACCCCAGTGATCTGGCTCGGCGCCCAAGGATGTTCACACCATCTCGCTTGCGGCGTCTGTTTCCTGTGATAGCCGCAGAAGCTCAGCTCAGCGTGGAGTCGGCACAGGATAACTGGAAAGAGCAGTCGAGTGCCTGGCGACAGAGAAACAGAATTAGAAAGTGTACATAAGATAGCAATCTGCTGGGACACAGGCAGTCTTTCCTGCCCTGTTGACTCGCTGGACCAAATGATGGTGGTAACCACCAATCCCTGGAGAGTTTTGCATCATGAAGCGATAATGGCCAGTATCAGACAGTGTATGTGCATAGGAGAGATTCCCCACCCCCAGCTCATTTCTGCAGAAGCTCTTTTGAACCGTCCGGTTCTGCAAACATTCCTTAAGCTATATAATCAGATACAACCTTCGCAGGCGCCTCGCGCTGATCCTTATCAGAGACTCTGAAAGCCAAGCACAGTAATCCGCATTAGCAGAGAATAGAGGTTTTCTGCCATAATTTCGACGAGCGGCAGCAGATTTGTCTTCCTCTTGATTTCAGCAACGCTGTTCATAGTTTGAGGGTTTTCGCAGCCTGGTTTCGGTGAACTTCATCCAAACAAGCGGGGAGTGAGGAAATAATCCTGCGTTTGCCAAACGGCGCATAAAACTAACGAATAGGAATAACTTGGATCTCGGTTTAACTCAGTTACGTGCAACCGTATATCGAGGCCTCTCGGGTGTCTGCCTGCCAGCTTAATAGTCCAAAAGAGAAGCTTGTCCCAACACCCCAGTATGTCACTCAGAAGAGTAACGTTTTATAACAGTGCTGATGTCTAAAAGCCATGGATTTAAAAGGGAAATCCCATCATTTTGTGGTCACCTGACCAGTGTGTCCTTTTAAAATTTATTTTTATTTAAAATTTTCAAAAACATACAAACACACACACATACCTATCTCAGTCATTCATATATAGACAATGTGAACAGTCTTTCAGGGAGTTCATTTTGACTTGGTACTCTTGACAAACTGAACATTTATTTATTTAATCATTAGTCTACTTAAATCCTAAGGAGCTCCATGGCGCAGAGTGGTAAGCTGCAGTACTGCAGTCCAAGCTCTGCTCACGACCTAAGTTCGATCCCGACGGAAGTCTGTTTCAGGTAGCTGGCTCAAGGTTGACTCAGCCATCCTTCCGAGGTCAGTAAAATGTGTACCCAGCTTGCTGGGGGTAGATGACTGGGGAAGGCACTGGCAAACCACCCCATAAACACAGTCTGCGTAGTGAATGTCTGGATGTGATGTCACCCCATGGGTCAAGAATGACCCGGTGCTTGCACAGGGGACCTTTACTTTTACCTTACCTTACCTACTTAAATCCAGTATCCATGTTTCCACTACTTTCCAAGCTGACTATAAAAGCTATACTAGTTATTTAATACTTAGTACAGTTCTTGTTTTACAATCTATGCTTTACTTTTATTCTTCATCTGCTACTCTAGACTTGACTATTACATAAACACAATATTTCAGCTATTTTGATATTAACATTCTTATATTTATTACTATATCTCCACCCTTCTCTACTAATATTACTAAATTCTAATTTCTACTTCATATATTCAAAATAAAATGCTCATTTATTCTGAAATTCTTCGATCGTTCTACCATTCACCATGTTGGATAATCTAGCCATCGCTGCATGTTCTGCCATTTTATCCTGCCATTTCTCCATTTCTGGAATTGCTTCTTGTTTCCAAGTTGTTGCCAGTGTTAGTCTCACTGCTGTAATCATATAGCTGAACAAGTCTCTGTGATCCTTATCAATCTTCTCCGGCACTATTCCCAACAGCATCGCTTCAGGGTCTAGAGGAAAGTTGTCCTTTTCTTATTGTCAATTATCAGTCAATGCAAATCTCTTGTCCATAGAACCCTACTACAGGTAACCAGGAATATTTAAGCTGCCAATCAGACATCGCTTGCTTTGCACCAAAGGTGCTGTGATATTTTCATCCGCACCCCAATAGAAATTGAGGCTGCTGAGGAATCACAACCCTGGCTGAATAACATCTGTGCTCTGTAAGCAGTCCTCTTGTTTGTCAGAATACTCTGAGTACTGGCTCTTGTGCCTTGACCTGGATGGTCCAGGCTAGCCTGATCTCGTCGGCTCTCGGAAGCTAAGCAGAGTTGACCCTGGCAAGTATTTGGATGGGAGACCTCCAAGGAATATCAGGGTTGTGCCACGGAGGCAGGCAACGACAAACCACCTCTGAAAGTCTCTTGCCTCGAAAACCTCAACAGGGGTCACCATAAGTCAGCTGTGACTTGACCGGGGCGGGGGGAAGCTGGGTATCCTAGACATCCAGCAAAACTGTGTCTACGATAGAGGTGGCTGAGCTGCAAATGCATGAAAAAAAAAGAACAGGGAGGGAAAGAGAGATTAAAGCACTCTGTTCTTTTTTCAGGATCAGCCTGAGACGAATGCGGCCGTGAACCTCGCTAGCTGGGATATCGAAAAACCAGCCACCTTGGTTTTCAACATCTCCGGCCTTAATTACAAAGATCGCATCTTGAAACTGATCCCAGCCCTCACAACACTGACAAACCACAACCGATACTTAATAGACTACGGGAATGAAGGTGGTTTCTTTAGAATAAACCAGAAAGAAGGGGTCAGCTTCCTTCACTTGACAAAGAAGAAACCGGTGCCAGGAACCTACTTGTTACAGATTAGTAGCATTCCGCTTTATAAAAAGAAGGAACTCAACCAGCTTGAAGATAATCATGACAAAGACTACCTCACTGGTGAGCTAGGAGACAACCTAAAAATGAAAATTGAAATTCTGCTTCACTAATTCACCAGCCAGAGACCAAATAATCGAAACCAAAGATAGCTAGGCAAGACTTGAATGTTGTTCCCCCCAACAGTGAGGTTCTCCATATCACAGGTACAATCTCTTGTGAATACATCTGAAACCAAGTGAGCTCTATTCCATTTCGACATTACCAAGGTACAGGAAGAAGAAAACTTATCGCTCACGGCAACCACTTTCTCAGGCTTCTTGTAAGTGTAGCTACCTTGATATGCTGAATCTTGAAAACCAAGGACTTATTGGAAGTTTGGCCATTGATGCCAAGAGGATATCCAATCAGCCATGATAACAAGAGTGTATGTATGTTCCATCAATTGACTGCTCTGTGTGTGTGTGTGTTTGTGTGTATGTTTTTCTAAAAAAAAAAAATCCTAAAATTTGCTTCTCCAGCTACATTTGTCTAGGTCAAGCCATTTTATGATTAACCATTTTTGGTGCTAGAAAATTTCCAACCTAGATTGTTATAAATGCACTGTAATATATACACATCTTAGGAAGCCAAAGAAATTGCAATTACTCCGTCTGAATACATCAATCAACCAAAGTTTTAGCTCAGTAGTTTATCTCAGTTATACCTATAATACAGTACATGTAAATTAAGTGTGTGTATACTGTAACCATGCTATTTTTATCAATGAAGCATTTGTAAACTAGATTAATAACTCCCTCCACGCGAGGGTTTATAATGGTGCTTATAAGACCAACTACTTAAAAACTGTATACACAAAATCTGGCGACTGAAATTTCTGTGACAATCAAACTGCACTGAGGTCACTGGGGGACCATTAAACATTTTCAGAACTCGCTTGATGCAGTAAACGCCACGTCGTAATGTTACACTCCTCGGAAGTGCCTTCCATCATCCCTATCGTCAAGGGTTCAATGTCAAATGTCACAATAAAACAGTTTTTGTTTTTTTAGTTTACTCTGTGGTTTCATGTTCTTGACAAAATTAGGCAAGGTGTGTTTCACGCAGGGATGCTAAGAGAGAAGTCTTGTAAGAACAAGGTGATCGGTATACAGTCCACAGACTGGAACGAGCTCCTGTCGCGCCTTCGCGCGGCCTACATCTCCTGCTAGAATTTTGAGCATCTCAACGTTTTATTTTGTTGTTGCTGTTGTTAGTTGGAAACGATAATTCATAGAAGTTGTGAAACCCATATGGGCAAATCACAGTTCTTACCTGCTGAAGATCTGTTTGCTTAGGGATTTGGCATTAACCAAAATAAATCTGTAAACCAATAGCTTGTGTTAAAAATATAGAATAATCACCATTCTCCCTAATGGAATCAATTGCAATTGGAAATTAAATTTATTTATTCATTTTACTTCATGTATACCCCACTTTTCTCCCCATTGGGGACCCAAATTGGCTTACATTGATCTCTCAACCTTTCCTCCATTTTATCTTCACCACAGCCCTCAAGGTAGGTTAGGCTGAGAGTGTGTGATGAGCCCAAGGGTCACTCAGTAAACCTTCATGGCAGACTGGTGATTCAAACCTGAGTCTCCCAGATCCTTGTCTGACGCTCTTTACTACATTATACCTAAATATTAGAAACATATATAACATAGCCTCCCTATAACTTGAAACTGAGCCATTCCAAATTCTATGTTGTCGTTTTTTGGTCCAAAACAACTTATTAAGATCTACCTTAATTTAACTGTGGTTACTGGAATATTATTGAAGTTCACAGAAAATATAACTAAGGTGACATCTGTTGCTAACCTATTAGGAACCCTAAGGAGTTAACGTCTATTATTTTAATAAATACAAAGCATTGCCAGCAATATTTATGTACAATTCCTGCACCTTTCCAATTGTGAAATAGGTTGTTCTCTTGTATCATGCCTGTAATATTCTGTATTCTAAGTAACCATTCCTTTTCAGATGGGACCTCATTACTCCTCTACCTCTCTTCTGGTTGCGATCAACAAATTACCTAGTGATTCTTTCAGCCTGGTCCATTTATCTTCAGGCGTGGCAGGGTGCGGAAAATGCGCACCCATTCACTTACCCTATCATTCATCAGCTTTGACTGCGTCAGTGACCTGCTGGAGAAGAGAACAGAGCCTATCTATGTAGCGTTGGCTCTGTGGTCCCAGGAGCTAGAAAAGATTCTGAAGTGTAAGGATGTGTCACTGGCCACCAAGATGAAGTTGATTAATGCCATTGTTTTCCCTATTACTATGTATGGGTGTGAAAGCTGGACATTGAAGAAAGCTGATAGGAAGAAAGTAGATTCCTTTGAAATGTGGTGTTGGAGAAGAGTGTTACGGATACCCTGGACCGCCAAAAAAACAGTGGGTTTTAGAACAAATCAAGCCTGAACTGACCCTAGAAGCTAAAATGACTAAACTGAGGCTGTCGTATTTTGGTCACATTATGAGAAGACGAGAGTCACTAGAAAAGATGGTCATGCTAGGAAAAGTTGAGGACAGCAGGAAAAGAGGAAGACCCAACAAGAGATGGGTTGACTCAATAAGGGAAGCCACTGCCCTCAGTTTGCAAGATCTGAGCAAGGCTGTCAAAGATAGGACATTTTGGAGGACTTTGATTCATAGGGTAGCCATGAGTCGGAAGCGACTTGACGACACTTAACACACACACACTGTTGTCCCAATCCAAAGACTGGAACTGCACTCACAGCTCTGGGGTGTGGGTGTTAGAACTCCTACAAAGAGGCTTAGAGCAGACTACTCATTTCCTAAGCCAGGGGCCAGTTTGCATGAGTGAAGCCCTCCTTGGACTGGAGGGTTTTGTATTTATAATCAGGCCTTCCTCCTAAATGGTCCCTGTTTGCTGGACACCAGTCTCATGAAGAATTCCTTTTTGCTGAGTTCCAGCTAGCCGGAGGATTGGGGCATTAGACTGGTCCATAGTGCAGACTTCTCCACTTTGGTCTGCACCTGGGAATTAAACAGGGACAAGCAAGATTTTCTGTTGTGTGGCCTCGTATTGTTTTCATATTCTGAAATGGTTTATACCTCTTGTGTCCCTGTATTCTCAAATATGGTTTAATGGCTAGAGTCTCTCTCTTACCTGCTTTCACTGTAGAGCAAAATTTGGCCACTTCTGAGGCTATCGTACTTTGGTCACATTATGAGAAGACAAGAGTCACTGGAAAAGACAATCATGCTAGGAAAAGTTGAAGGCAGCAGGAAAAGAGGAAGACCCAACAAGAGATTGATTGACTCTATAAAAGAAGCCATAGCTCTCAATTTGCAAGACCTGAGCAAGGCTGTCAAAGAGAGGACGTTTTGGAGGACATTGATTCATAGGGTCGCCACGAGTCGGAAGCGACTTGACAGCCTACTGATAGGCATGAGAAGTCAAAACATTAAAGCTTCCGAAACACAAGCAGGGTAAAAATGGCATTAGACTAAACTTACTGCCTCATGCCAGAAGGATAGGAAGGACTGCAACCCAACCACAAAATTTACATTGGAATGTCGCTCAGAGAGGTCTTAATGATATAAAGGATGTGAAAGCTTCAGGCTAAGGGGTTCCAGACGTGTGACTTCAGCTGTCAACAATGTATGTTCCAGAATTCTTGACAGCGACCTTTGGGGAATTCCACTTCTTCCAATCATTCGCTCATTTTAGTCATCTGCTAGCCCCATCAACTAACAATGCAAATTTCCACCAAATTACGGTTTAAGGTTTAAGCCTTGAGACAAGCTGTAATGTACTTTCATGTATCCATCTGCGCGTTGCTCATTTCGACTACGTAGGGGAATCCAACTAAATCTCCCAGTGTTGCATAAAAGGAATGGGCGATTGCAAAGGACTTCCAGTTAAAGCAAATCACCCGGTGCGTCATCAGTTCCAATGAATGTGTAGAAACATGTACAGCCTGTTTCAAAGGAACTGCACGTTAAAACTTCTTTTTGAGATACTCGAGGCCTCCCCATGGCTATTCTCTATATCTTGACATGCTGAGGCAGATTATATAGGTATAAACCAGTGATTCTCAAAGTGGGCCGTACCACCCCCTGGGGGGCGGTGGGATTACCTAGGGGGGCACTAAGAGACAAGGGGGCAGCAGGGGGCGCTAGAGGTGGGCCCCTTCAACTGTGTTTTTCACTAATTTACAATAGATCAAGCTATGGCACCATCCTGGGCAAATTTGGTGGAAACTATCAGGAATTTTTTTCCAGACTTTGAAGAGCTGGTACCACTGGATCAAGTTCATCAGTTTTGTTGAAAAAATTTGAACTAAAAAGTTTTAATTTGATTTTGAATAGATGTGCAATTAATTGTTACTGTTTTGAAAATTTATGGCTATTATCTTCTTTATTGAGTCATGCAAACCCCTATTTTGAATAATGCTTTTTATAGGATAGGGTAGGGGGCGCTGGGGTTGAGTTTGTGGAACCAAGGGGGCGGTGGCCCGAAAAGTTTGGGAACCACCGGTATAAACCAATATATAAATTGGGCTTAAAATAATGTTGGCTTCCATTGAGCTACACCATAAAATGACTTCAAACTTTATAAAGAACTAGAAATGCAGAAAGAAAATAATATTCTGTTCCGGGTCAGTATAATCTGCCCTGAAAACAAAGAATTTGTACTGAAAACTACATGGGAACAGACTGATAGCAGTATTGTTCGTAGAAAATATTAAGTCCATGCTCCACAGTAATTTGTGGAGAGGGGAATATTAGCTTTTTATGCACAGATTGTTTCCGTCGCGATCATTCTCTGTCTACTTTGGGACTTCATTTTAATTATGCGCTTCTTCTCCAACCTTTAGAAGTCACTTTGCTCTCTCCCCGCATTTCCCCCGTGTTTTCTGGATGCTGCTTCTGGTGGCATCCAGAAAAATCGGGGAAAGCGCGAGGAGAGAGCAAAGTGACTTCTAAAGGTTGGGAAAGACGTGCATAATGAAAACGAAGCCCCGAAGTAGTCGGAGGGTTATCGCCACAGAAACAACCCATGCATAAACGACCATTTTCTGATTATCCATTCTGGGGATCCTTTTCATGAAATCAAGTTATATTGCGTTTGTTGTTCTGTGTAGCAAACTTCAAAGTGTAAAAGGGATTTGGCACCTGCTGGATTACTTTGCTTCTTTAAATATACTGCATGAGGATTGTATTTAACTTGCCAAAATTGTGAAAACATTCCCCCCCCCTAATATTGCTGAACTGTAAAAGAACATTGCTTGACAAACTTAGCTCTCTGTCCTCATTACAGCAGGTTAACAAGACATTCTTGACTATCACTTAAGTGTGTATCAGCATCCTAGGTTAGCTTGACTCACTCTGATGTAGTTTCCGCAGCTTATTGTGTGTTTCTTGGGTCGTGTCTGCGCTATGATTTTAAAAGAGCTAAGCCGTTTGATTTGTGTCTGTCTGGACTGTGTACCTTTTATGACAGCAGTTGCAGGTGGGATTTTGCCTCTGTTGGGAAACATTGTGCTCTGAGGGGTGGATTACTGTAAGATGTAGCAGGGGCTCTCTGTCGGGCATGCTCTGTTTGAATGCGCACTTTAATCTATATACTAATAAGTAATTGATCACATTAAGTTGATAAGTGGGTACTAGCTATGGTGACTAAAGGAAAGCTGTATGTTCCGAGGCAGTTAGTTAACCTCTGAATACCAGTGCTTGGAGTCTACCAATAAGGGAAGGCCTAGACCTCTATGCCTTGTTCTTGGCCCTCCAGAATAACTGGTTGGCCACTAGATCATGATGGGTAGTCCCTCCCCAAACCCCACCCTCCTCAGGCTCCGCCCCAAAATCTCCAGGTATTTCCCAATTTGGAGTTGGCAGCCTTATGTGAGACCCATAGGGGTAGGGTTGCCAGGTCCCTCTGCTACCAGTGAGAGGTTTTTGGGGTGGAGCCTGAGAAGGGTGGGGTTTGGGGAGGGGAGGGACTTCAATGCCATGGAGTCTGATAGCCAAAGCGGCCATTTTTCTCCAGGTGAACTGATCTCTATTTGCTGGAGATGAGTTGTAGGATCCAACCCATTGTGTCCAAAAAAGGCACTGTGTCATGTCCATGGTGACCATCTTGAATTTTTCATTTTGTAACGACTCCTTGCCACTGAAGGTCTAAGAATGTTAACCATGATGGACTAGTGTGACCTGGTCTTATATCAGAGTAGCTTTCTAGTATTAGAGGAGCATGCCTATTATATTAGGTGCTGTGGAACACAGGCAGGACGGTGCTGCTGCCGTCGTCTTGTTTGTGGCTTCCTAGAGGCACCTGGTTGGCCATTGTGTGAGCAGACTGCTGGACTTGATGGGCCTTGGTTTGATCCAGCAGGGCCTTTCTTATGTTCTTATGACAGACTGGTGTGACCTGGTCTTGTAACAGTGAGGGGGCAGGGTGGGGGTGGGGGAAGCCATCACATTAAGCAGTTTCTTCTATTTGTTTTGGCTAGGAGTGGCGTCCCAAATTCTGCTGTTAAGGTTGGGAAGCCGCTAAAGAAGCTGTATTCATTTGTTGTAGTATCGGTGTTACAGCTGATGTATATTTTGGCAGGTGTGACTGTTTTAACAGCCTCCATATTTTTTTTTATGCTGAACTTTAAAAGGCTCTAAATTGTTTACCTTCTCAAGATAAGTTCTGAACCAGTTTTTATGGAAGTGTTTTTTTGGTAGAGTTTCTCGTTTCGCAAGGACAATATTTATAGCGGTGTGTCTCTGTTTGGCTTCCATTGTCGAGTGCTTTCTAGAGGGCAGAAAGAGACAGTCATCTTTGTGAATTAGAAGTTTCACACTTTGAGGTTTTCAAATGATAACTGTTCATAATAGCAGGTATCCTGCCTTAGGCTGGTGGGGTTTTCCTCCAACTTTTAACTTGAAGGAAGAGCCACTTTGGTTGGAGGGGGGCTTCCATCTATTCTCACTGCAGTGGTAGGATACAGACCAACATCTGTGAAAGATAACTTGGTTGCTGGTTAGATGCTCACTGGCTCCTCTTTAATTCTCTGAGTCAAAACTAAATAGGGGGTGGTAGAAAGGGTTGTCAAGTCACAGCTGACTTATGATGACCCCATAGGGTTTTCATGGCAAGAGACTAACGGGGGTGGTTTGCCAGTGCATGCCTCTGTATAGCAGCTAGGGTTGCCAGGTCCTTCTTCGCCACTGGCGGGAGGTTTTTAGGGCAGACACTGAGGAGGGCAGAGTTTGGGGAGGGGAGGGACTTCAATACCATAGAGTCCAGTTGCCAAAACGGCCATAATCAGGTGAACTGATTATTGGCTGGAGATCAGTTGTAATAGCGGGAGATCTCCAGCTGGTACCTGGAGGTTGGCAACCCTAATAGCAACCCTGGACTTCCTTGGTGGTCTCCCATCCAAATATTAACCAACTCTGCTTAGTTTCCTGAGATCAGGCTAGCCTGGGCCATCCAGGTCAGGGTGTGTGTGTTAAGTGCCGTCAAGTCACTTCCGACTCATGGCAACCCTATGAATCCATGTCCTCCAAAATGTCCTCTCTTTAACAGCCTTGCTCAGATCTTGCAAACTGTGGGCTGTGGCTTCCTTTATAGAGTCAATCCATATCTTGTTGGGTCTTCCTCTTTTCTTGCTGCCTTCATAGTACAAGTTGACAAATCCTAGAAAAGATGGCAGCCCTAGCTTTTGAGCTGTGAGTTTTACAGGAACAAATGTTGCTCCCCCAATCTGCCCTCAACTGCATATTGTTGCTGCTCTGTGAGCCAGTTTAGCATATAATAGAACAGAGTTTAAGAAAACAATATTGCAATGGCAAAATGGCTAGCTGCCAATGGGAAAAGAAATCTTGTCCCTAGAGATCCGAGAATTGCCCACCGAGCACAGTGCTTTTGTTTTGTTTTGTTTGAGCCAATGTTTTGCAGCTAAAGCTCATACTCATGTGAAAATGGCTTGGCAAAGACACTTTGGCTTAACGATTTAGTTGAAGTCATAACAGAATACTTTTGTCTGTACCAGTTTGGCGCAAGGAAGTTGGGAACGAACAAGAGCGCTGCACTGAATTTTCAGTAAGTTCGGTTTTCGCTTTGGAAATCTTGCTTCTGGAGGGTTTGGAAGTTTTTCGGCAAGTGTGTACTGCTCCCTTTCAATACATTGATTTCCGTACCTTGAACGGCTACTCTTGGTTTACATTATTGGTCCTCCTTCCCCCCCTTGTTTTGCACTAAGGTTCCCGTAGTGCGCCCCTTTTATTTATTTACTATGTGACTTCAGCACATGGTGGATCCAGCTGTAAGCATCCATATAACAATTCATCTTTTCACCCTGGCCTGTGAAATGCCTTCATGAGGCACTGAAGCAGAACATGCCCAGAATTCACATCTGTCTCATGGCCTGCTCTGCACAGCTCCTTGTTCGTCGATTTCTGACCCAGTGGATCCCCGATCAGCAACATCTACCTGCCCTATCAGGGGAGATGTTATCTGTGCTGGCAGCGACAGACCAAGAAAGGGATCTTGGGGTGGTAGTGGGTAGCCCGATGAAGATGTCAACCCAGTGTGCGGCTGCTGTGAAAAAAGCCAAATTCCATGCCGGGCATAATTAGACGAGGAACAGAGAATAAAACTGCTGCTATCATACTGTCCTTGTGCAAATCTATGGTGAGACCACACTTGGAAGACTGTGTACAGTTCTGGTCACCACACCTAAAAAAAAAGGATATGTCAGAGGTTGAGAAGGTGCAGAAAAGAGCAACCAAAATGATCAGGGGACTAGAGTAACTGCCCTATGAGGCAGTTAAAGCGCTTAGGGCTGTTCAGCTTGGAAAGAAGGCTGTTAAGAGGAGACATGATAGAGGGGATATCTGCAGAAAGTATGTGGCATTCCCATTATATAGGCAACGAACAGCCTCGGAGAGTGGGCCCAGGGAGAGGCATCACACCACTGGCATTTGAGCTTTTCCCTCCTTTCTCAGGTTCTTTAAGTGGAGTGGGAGCTTCGGTTTTTAATCCAGAATGGAGCTGCAGGCAAGGGGAATGAAACCCTGCTCCCCTTCCCCCCAACCTTCACTTTAATTATTCTTCTCTCAGCCTGGCTGACTTGCAGTATCTGAACTAGCCTGGGGGGGGGATAATAATGAAATCAATCAATGGGGTTGCCAACCTCCAGGTGGTGGCTGGAGATCTCCCGCTATCACAACTGATCTCCAGGTGATAGAAATCAAACCCCCCCCCCCGAGAAAATGGCCGGGGTTTTAATAACCCAGTTTTTTAATAAAACACGATGCTTGGCTGAGAGCAATGCTTAGGGTTTCTAACCTCCAGGTACTAGCTGGAGATCTCCTGCTATGATGACTGACCTCCAGCCAAAAGAGATCAGTTCCGCTGGAGAAAATGGCCGCTTTGGCAATTGGACTCTATGACATTGAAATCCCTCCCCTCCCCAAACCCCGCCCTCCTCAGGCTCCACCCCAGAAATCTCCCGCCAGTGGCAAAGAGGGACCTGGCAACCCTAGTGATGCTAATTTCTGATCCAGCAGGTTAGACTCTGTCTCATTTGCGTAAAGTCTAGACAATGAGTCTCTGTTCTACCCTTCAAGATCAAAAATAATGATCCATTACAGCGAAAGGGGATTGGTTGTTGTTGGAAAGCCTTTTTCAGGGGAATCCCCACTACGTTGATATTTGCTGCGCAAATGCTGGAACGGCTCCACATCATACGTAATGGGAAGATACCTAGTTCCTGAAACGGGTCGGGACCGATTTCCGGCTGCTGCAGATTCCTGAGAACCTGTCAGTCCAGTGCAGAGGTCGCCCCTTTAACACGCTACCTGATTTGCGCTGAGAGATAACAGAGTCTTTCTGGAATCCTGCAGGGAAAAGGAAGCTTGGCCTAGTCCCGAGCCAAGGTCTACTCGTTTTACGTTTGCTGCTGTGCTGATTTCATTACTAATAGGCAAGTGGGATTTGATAGCGATACATCTCGGTCCAAAGGGCCTGCTTTGGAGGAAGGGATGCGTGCATTAGCAAACTGGATTGTGTTTCATTCTTAACAGGTGTGGTGAAAGTTCTAGTCCCATGAAAGCCCTGTTGCTGAATAGCTATCACTAAGACAGACAGCGATTGGCTCCGTTTGGGTTGCCAACCACCAGATACTGCTGTGTTCCGTATGGAAAAATACTGAAAGAATGAACAAAATTTACAACTAAACCTTGTTTGCTTTTACTGGATGTTGTATATACTTCATACAAACTTAGTCATATGGCTTATCTCATACACATACATACAGATTTACACATCTGAATACACAGGCATAATATGCCCTTGCGATTTTTCCAAATCTGGTGTAATTGCCAATTTTTCTATGAGCATTACTTGCCCTTACAATCTATGCTGTGCCATATGCCATGCCAACTTTATTTCCCGGGATTGGGTAAAGTTTCAATAATCTTTATCAAGGCATCAACCTAAAAAATAATAATGAAAACATTTATAATCAAATACAAATACCATAGATCAATTCCTTTTACCTTTACCATACTTACTGAATTTGAGGCAACAGCCTTCCAGTGCCGGTCACAATTGAAAGGTGCCTAGCTGGAGATTTCCTGCTATTACAACTGGTCTCCAGCCGATAGAGATCGGTTCGCCTGGAGAAAATGGGCGCTTTGGCAACTGGACTCTATAGCATTGAAGGCCCTCCCCTCCCCAAACCCTCCCCTCCTTAGGCTCTGCCCCCCAAAAACCTCCTGTCAGTGGCAACCCTAGTGCCGTTGCAGGGAGATGTTTTCTTGAGAATCGGATGGCCCGGGGATATAGGTCGGTTTAATTTCTCAGTGCCCGTTTCACAAATATGCAAGCGGGACCAATCTCTTGTGGACCCAGCCCTTGATAAGAATGCCGGCGTCGCACAACCAGGGTCAGAACCCTGAACAGTATAATATAAAAATCGTAGTACAGAAAGGAATACACTACCATAAATAGTATGCCTCTCAAACAGGAGACCCAGACAAATAACTCATCCCCTCTTCAAACTTTCCTTATAATCGAGACCATGTGTCACGCAGCAAACAAGAAACTCCTGGAATATTACTCATCGTCCTTCATTTGCAAAACGTTTTGGTAACGAAAGTGATGGGAAGGAGAGAGATTTCTTGTCCGTTTCTCCCCCCCCCCCATTTTTTGATATGTTAACAGCTCTAAATTATTAGGGTGGGAAACAAATGTCAACGGCACATGAACGATCTTGGTGCAACGCTCGCATTTGCTCATCCTTTTAAATCCGCTGTGGCTGATTAGTTCATGGGAAAGATGACAGAGGAGGGGGAATAAAAACCAGAGCATGGATCCAGGATCAACAATTGGCTCCTATAGTAACAGAGGAAAATTGGATTGGGTGGTTGAGAGGTGGCAACGTAGCATCAGGGATTGTATATGGGGCAAAAGAGAGCGAGAGAGCGAATGAGGAGGGTTGTCCTCCGGAGATATCCATTGTCCCGTTAGCCCAGCACATTCCGACGGAGTCAGGGCTGTTCTGCACGTTGCTTGAAGGCCTCTAGCTGGTGCTTCTTCCAAGACCTGGTGCTTCAGCTGTAAAAATCCTCCCAGGACTTGAAAAACTGACAGCAAATGTCTCTGCCTGAGCAAAATGCCTCTTCTTGATTTACTGTCAATGAGTTCAGGCCTCATCTGTTGGCTGTTAGGGGTCGTGGGTTTCTGGTGGACACTGGGGGATGGAATCAATTTAAGAAAGATGTAGACAAGCTGGAACATGTCCAGAGGAGGGCAACAAAGATGGTGGAGGGGTCTGGAGACCAAGTCCTATGAGGGATGGTTGAAGGAGCTGGGTATGTTTAGCCTGAAGAGGGGAAGACTGAGAGGGGATACGATAACCATCTTCAAGTACTTGAAGGGCTGGCATATAGAGGAGGGTGCCGAGTTGTTTTCTGTTGCCCCAGAATGTCGGACCAGAACCAATGGGTTGAAATTAAATCAAAAGAGTTTCTGTCTAGACATTAGGAAGAACTTCCTAACAGAGTGGTTCCTCGGAAGGTGGTGAGCTCTCCTTCCCTGGAGGGTTTTAAGCGGAGGCTAGATGGCCATCTGTCAGCAATGCTGATTCTATGACCTTAGGGAGTTCATGAGAGGGAGGGCACCTTGGCCCTCTTCTGGGCATGGAGTAGGGGTCACTGGGTGTGTGTGGGAGGAGGTAGTTGTGAATTTCCTGCATTGTGCAGGGGTGACCCTGGTGGTCCCTTCCAACTCTATGATTCTACGATTCTATGATCACTAAATAAGAATATAGCTGGACTGTGAAGCTACAGATCATGAGAGGGAAGGCATCTTGGCCATCTTCTGGGCAAGGAATAGGGGTCAGTGGGAGTGTGGGTTGTGAATGTCCTGCATTGTGCAGGGGGTTGGACTAGATGACCCATATAGTTCCTTCCAACTCTATGAGTCTATGATGAATCTCTGCTGTTGGCAACTACTCCCCCAAAGGGCACAGGGCTTGTAAATGTGGAGACGTGAATTTCCCTGCCAAGAGCTGTCCAGCTAGGGGTATTCCTCTGGTTGGCTGACATCCCTATAGAAAGGCTGGGAGGTTACTACTTCCCTAGTCGGTGACAACTTTGTGTGTGTGTGTGAAGTGCCCGTCAAGTTGCTTTCAACTCATGTCGACCCTATGAATCAGTATCCTCCAATATGTATCCTATACTTACCTGGCAGGGGAGACACCATGGTCATGAAGGTGGTTTTCCCAGGGTGAGGCTCATCCATTGCAGTGACCTTGGGCTAGTCGCAGCTCTCTGAGAGCTCTCTCAGCCCCACCTACTTCACAGGGTGTCTGCTGCAGGGAGGGGAAGGGAAGGTGATTGTAAGCCGGTTTAATTCTTCCTTAAGAGGTCTTGCAAACTGAGGGCTGTGGCTTCATTTGTAGAGTCAATCCATCTCATGTTGGGACTCCTTCTTTTCCTGCTCCTTCAACTTTTCCTAGCATTATTGTCTTTTCCAATTGTCTTCTCATAATGTGACCAAAGTACTTGGGGAGGGGATAAATTGCTAGCATCGTCAGCATGCCGCTCTTTCCCCTCTGTATCTAGCAGTTAATTCTTGGGGAGGGGTATGTGTATGTGGGTGGGAGTCATCCAGTCTTTAGGGCACATGTATAGGGCTGCCAGGTCCAAATTCGCCACCGGCAGGGGTTTTTTGGGGTGGAGCCTCAGGAGAACAGGGTTTGGGGAGGAAAGGACTTCAATGCCATAGAGTCCAATTGCCCAAAAGGCCATTTTCTCCAGGGGAACTGATCCTTATCGGCTGGAGATGAGTTGTAATAGCAGGAGATCTCCAGCTAGTACCTGGAAGTTTAGCAAAAAATAGACACTTCTGTGTATCTTGTAGTTTCAACCAAATAAACACAGACACAGTACTTATAGTTACAAATATTCAATATTCAATGCCTGGCATCTGTGGATATATATACATATATTATTAATCCTCTTAGGAAATGATATTGGAACAAGAACATTTAGAAATTTTGTACTTACCTGTTATACCTATTTAATTGAAGAAATGTTGAACCTGCTTATCTGGTCTATGTTATATTGTTCACTGGTTGGTGGATATTGATTAGTATGTAGTAGTAGTAGTAGTAGTTGTAATTGTATAGGTTTTGATATACATTGAATATTTGTAACTATAAGTATTGTGTCCGTGTTTATTTGGTTGTAAGTACCTGGAAGTCGCAGCGCTGCACAGGTAGCCAAATGTTGGTTCCTGAATACTGAGGCACCATGTAGAAGACACCCTGCCGTTTTACTGCTGCAGAGGTATACTTTGAACTGCTGAAAGGACATAGCTAAACTGACCAACTACGTTTCCTTTTCCTTTTTAATCTTAAGACCTTCCAAGTTTAAGATTAATAAATCATCTGCGGCAGGCAGAGCAAAATCTTTAGCAACGGGTTCGAGTGGGGAGGGGAGGGTGGGGGAGGCCTGGCCTTTGATGCCAGAAGAAGGATTTACAAGTCTGTCCCTGATAAATGCGGGAGGGTGTGGACCGTTTCCTTTTATTTCCCAAGAGGATTTCTTGGGAAGAAGGGCTGCTCTGATTGCAAATGCAACACAATGACTAAGAACGTGAGCTGGGAACTCCCTGGGTCAAATCTGTCTTCAGCTACAAACTGACTAGGTGGTCACAGGCTCCTCTCTCTGTCTCTTGCACTAGGGGATAATTAAGAGGCCTACTATGCAGGGTTGTTGTAACAGGGTTGCCAGGTCCCTCTTCGCCACCGGCGGGAGGTTTTCGGGGTGGAGCCTGAGGAGGGCGGGGTTTGGGGAGGGGAGGGACTTCAATGCCATAGAGTCCAGTTGCCAAAGCGGCCAATTTCTCCAGGTGAACTCTTCTTTATCGGCCGGAAGTCAGTTGTAATAGCGGGAGATCTCCAGCTAGTACCTGGAGGTTGGCAACCTGGTGTTGTAAGGATGACTGAAATAACATATCCGAGGTGCTTTGAACTCTTGAGTCTGCTATATGAACATTATAAGTACCACGCTATTGCTCTTAGCCTTCATTTCTTGGCTGTTCAAATGATGAGATCCTTATATCCTTAGATAACAATCCCAGCAGTCCGGGGGGTGGGGGGATGTACCATTTGTTTTGGGGTTTGTGACTTCTTTGCTCTCACCTGCACAGCCTGAATGGAGCCTGCAGTTACAATTTCTTGAAGCCCAACTTCTTGAAGAATAGCTCAGCAGTGGAATCGGCTGCCTAGGGAGGTGGCAAGTCCCCACCACCACCACCACACACACTGGCAGTCTTCAAGCAGCGGCTGAACACTTGTCAGGGATGCTTTCGGCTGATCCTGCATTGAGCAGCGGGTTGGACTAGATGGCCTCTATGGCCCCTTCCGACTCTGTGATTCTAGGATTCTACCGTCCCGTCACATCCTGCCAGTGTGGTGTTAGTGGTTAAGAGCGGTGGACTCTGATCTGGAGAATCGGGTTTGATTCCCCCTCCTCCCCATGAGCGGCGGACGCTAATCTGGTGAACTGGATTTGTTTCCCCACTCCTCCACATGAAGCCAGCTGGGTGACCTTGGGCAAGTCACACTCTCTCAGCCCCACCTACCTCACAGGGTGTCTGTTGTGGGGAGGGGAAGAGAAGGTAAATCAAATCAAAAATTTTTTTTAATACAGTCCGAGACCAATAAAAATAGAATCAATACAATAATTCAAACATCCAGAATATCAATTAACCCATGAAAAAAAAAAACATTTAAAATGGTAGAATCATGGAATTATGCAATATCTTATAACACTGATAGCTAAAAAGCCTATATATGGCTCACCCAAATTTCCTAATCTTGGAGGCTAAAAGTTATTGCTAAAAAGCCTATATATGGCTTACCCAAGATTTTCAAATCTTAGAGGCTATCCAACCAAATTTGGCGACCTTAAAAGTGATATCTCGATTTTTATCTGCTAACATTAGTGAGAGAAGAGTCCTTCTATTTTTACCGGGATGGTGGGAAATTGTGAGGGTAATGGGAAGGGAAGGTGATTGTAAACTGGTTTGATTCTTCCTTAAGTGATAGAGAAGGTCGGCGTACAAAACCCAACTCTTCTTCTTCCTCTTCATCCTTCCCTTTGCAGCCTCACTTGAGCCTGCATGAGACCGATCTGCCGGTTGAGTTGCGGTTATCCTCAAAACCTCGCCGCAGCCTCAGTGTGTAGTTGTGTGGGATCTCTGGTTTTTCTGGAAGGAGCCGCGCGTTTCCAAGCTGCCTGGGGTGTGCCCCACATGTCAAGCGCTCGGCACACGGAGAACACGCTGTGAGGCATGCTTGTCTGGGGGTGTTGCCTAGCAGCTGCGTGGGACAAAGCATGGGAATGACCTCTGGCGGCAGCAGCTGGATTCAGACTCCTTAAGCGAGAGAAAAGAGGTTGAAGGAAAAACGAGCACAGCCCTTTTCTGCCAGGAACAGCCCCTCTGTGCATGTCTGGCACAATGGCATTCCAAGTCACAAGCGCGCATTAAAACGACGTGTATCATCTGGGGCTGATCCCCCTGCTTTTCATTAGATATTAACCAGAGACGTCGCAGCACATTTTTAAATAATGTGATTAGCAGCTGCAACTCCGGACCTGCCAGATTGCACAGAAAACGTTGGGTTTTTTTTTTTTTAACAGGCTTGATTAACGCCAACCAAGTTCATTTCGTTTGGTTTTTTTAGGGAGAGTTACTCTTCTGTCAGCTCTGAGGGCATAGGTACACAAGGCATCTCAAACAGCACAGCTATCTATATATACGCTTTTTTAAAAAAATCCCTCATTTCCTCCAGGGAGCTCAGGAGGGACTGTGGCTCAGTGGCAGAGCATCTGCTTGGCATGCAGAAGGTCCCCGGTTCAATCCCCAGCATCTCCAGTTAAAGGGGCAAGGCAAGTAGGCGATGTGAAAGACCTCTGCCTGAGACCCTGGAGAGCCGCTGCCAGTCTGAGTAAACAATACTGACTTTGTTATGGGAGGGGCCGTGGCTCAGTGGTAGAGCATTTGGTTGGCATGCAGAAGGTCCTCGGTTCAATCCCCGGCATCTCCAGTTAAAGGGACTAGGCAGGTAGGTGATATGAAAGACCTCTGCCTGAGACCCTGGAGAGCCGCTGCCGGTCTGAGTAGACAGTACTGACTTTGATGGACCGAGGGTCTGACTCAGTATAAGGCAGCTTCATGGGGATAGGCCATGGCTCAGTGGCAGAGCATCTGTTTGCCATGCAGAAGGTCCCCGGTTCAATCCCCAGCATCTCCAGTTAAAGGGACCAGGCAGGTGGGTGATGTGAAAGACCTCCACCTGAGACCCTGGAGAGCCGCTGCCAGTCTGAGTTGACAGTACTGACTTTGATGGACCAAGGGTCTGATTCAGTACAAGGCAGCTTCTTGTGTTCATGTGATGGCATTACATGATTCTTTGCTTATTATTAGAACAATTCAGAGAAGTAGGCTAGGCTGAAAGAGAGAGGCCCAAGATCGTCCTGTGAGCTTTATGGCAACTGAATCTGGGGCTTCCCTCTCCTAATATAACCTTCTGTCCCAGTGGTCCCCAACATGCTACCTGCTGATACCCTTCCTGGTGCCTGCCAAGTGTTTTTAGAAAGTGAGTGGAGCCAGTTGAGGTTCCTGCCCAGCAGGGCTTCTCATTGGTCATTGGAAATCTGATTGGCTGTGATTTTTTGCAATGCTCAGTATTCAGTATGTTGGGATATTCATGGCTACTAGTGAAGATGAATACTAGTCATGATGCACACCTTTTCTCTCCAGTATCAGAGGAGCTTTCCTATTATATTAGGTGCTGTGGGACACAGGCAGGATGGTGCTGCTGCAGTCGTCTTGCTTGTGGGCTTCCTAGAGGCACCTGGTTGGCCGCTATGTGAACAGACTGCTGGACTTGATGGGCCTTGGTCTGATCCAGCAGGGCCTTTCTTATGTTCTTAAGATTAAAATAACATTTCTGCAGCAGCTTCTACCACAGGGAGGCTGGCGCTTGGAGGAGGCTGAAGCTTGGGGAAATGGCACACACTGAGAGGGTTAAACTCCTTGACTTGTACCACACAATAGCTACTGAGCAATGTGAAGAAAAAATATGTCCTGGAGATCCCATTCCCAGATCTCTTAATGCCTGGTCCCGTGTTGGCCTCCGGTGTTACTGCTTAAATCTGTGTAGCTGCAAAGGAAACAGAGAGGTTTTAATTCAGCGAGGACACATGATTATTTTGTCTCGGACAGCTTGGAGACAAGGTTTCTTTCTTCTCTTTCAAACTGGCCACGAATACGCAAAGCGCAAAAGGCTCATGATAAAAGAATCCGGCCCAAGCGATTTCTTTTATGATTGTTCGGTTCCCTTTGTTGGTTTTTGTTTGCGCTGAAATTAGACGGTCGACGGCAGTCGGGAGAAACATTTGGTTCGCTTCAAGCAACTCAGCCTCACGTTGTTAACTGGGTCACCATTTATTCATTTCAAGGGGTTTAAAATTCTGTCATTCCGGCAGGCTCGAGGGGGCTCATATCCGAAAGATACACAGTAAGTATTGAAGAGAGATGCTCATGAATCGAGAAATGCTAAAACCCGTAGAAAGAACCGCAGATCCAGTCTTTACAATCTTGGCTGCAGACCCAAAGCATCTACAGTGCAGTAGTTCTCGTACCCCAAATGCCTTTTTTAAATAGGTAGCTCTCGCTTGACCATCTATAAACCAGGAAACAAGCCATCATATAATCCTGGGGCCACCACCGAGAAAGACCTGACTGTTGCTGGTTCCCTGACTTCTCGAAATAAGGGAATCTGGGGCAGGTCTTTGATGAGGACTTGTGAGGGACTCAGGCACACGAATGCCTTTGAAGATTTTTTTTGGCAGACGCTTCGGTTGGTTCGTAAAAGGGCACGAGGACTGACCGATTGGATCTCATATTGTAAGTATTTCACTGGCTTCCAGTTTGCTTCTAGGCCCAGTTCAAATTGCTTGTTTTGACCTATAATGCTCTTGGGATTATCTTAAATCTTGGGATCAAGGTACCTGAAGAACCTTCTGCCATATCAACCTGCCCACTTTTTGCCATCTCCAAATAGGCCCTAGATAGTCCTGCCTTCTGCGGGGCAATGGCTGGCCCGTGAGTCAAACTCATGAACACTCAAAGCTGCCTTATACCGGATCAGACCTTATACCGGATCAGACCATCAAGGTCAGTATAGTCTACTCAGACTGGCAGCAGCTCTCCAGGGTCTCGGGCAGAGGTATTTCACATCACCTGTTGCTTGGTCCTTTCAATTGGAGATGCCGGGGATTGAACCTGGGACCTTCTGCACGCCAAGCGGATGATCTACCACTGAGCCACAGCCCATCCTTTCTTTGGTGGTGCCCTGCCTATGAAACCCCTTCACCCCAGATATTTGAAGGGCCTGTGGCTCATTTGCATGCCGTTCAGCTCATGTGGGATTGCAGATGACGTCAATCTCATCATGCCCATCTTAACGTATGCAGACTTTTGGCCCCACCGCCTCCCTTATCTGCTCGCCTCCACCACAAGTGTCGCAGCATATAACCAGGGGGAAGAATCGCCACTGTTGCTTCAAAAACCTGAATATTCCATAAGACGCCCACCTTTTTTTGGGAAGGGGGTTTTTGTTTGATTTTTCTGAGCAAAGCCAAGCAATGCTGAAGCAAAGCATTCACTTCAACTTTCTCTTAAGGTCACAAATGTATGCAGGTTGAAAACCCCGGCCTTGCCAAAAACAGCACGCTGAGCTCTCACCCAAGAAAAAGGACGCTGTTGTTCTTACAAGGAAAGGTTCGACAGGACAGGAAACAGGCAAGGTCGCAGAAGTTTGCTTAATACGGAAACCTGCTTAGCTGTCCTTGAGCCAAAATGCAATGACGGGACAGTTCAGTACCAGTCGGAGTCCATGCAAGAGCCGATGTAGAAAGTGGAGATTTTAAAAATTTAACAATTAATTAATATTCCACATCCGCAACCCGTGTGAATTCACAAGGTTTACAGCACAACCCAAGGTGGCGTTATACCCTTCTAAGCCCATTGACTCCAAAAGGGTAGAACTCTGCTTAGGACCGTATGTTAGTTTCTGTATGTCATGCACACAAACGGATTAAATGTTCAGAGGCCCTATGGAGCCAGTGTGGTGTAGTGGTTAAGAGCGGTGGTTTGGAGTGGTGGACTCCGATCTGGAGAACCAGGTTTGATCTCCCACTCTTCCACATGAGCGGCGGAGGCTAATCTGGTGAACTGGGTTGGTTTCCCCTCTCCTACACACGAAGCCAGCTGGGTGACCTTGGGATAGTCACAGCTCTCTTAGAGCTCTCTCAGCCCCACCTACCTCACAGGGTGTCTGTTGTGGGGAGGAGAAGGTGATTGTAAGCCGGTTTGATTCTCCCTTAAGTGGTAGAAAAAGTCGGCATATAAAAACCAACTCTTCTTCTATATGCTTAGGAATGTTTTGATGACAAAAACCTATTCTCTGCAGTGTCAGATAAGCATGGCTATTATATTAGGTGCTTTGGAACACAGGCAGGATGGTGATGCTGCAGTCGTCTTGTTTGGGGGCTTCCTAGAGGCACCTGTTTGGCCCCTGTGTGAACAGACTGCTGGACATGATGGGCCTGGGTCTGATCCAGCATGGCCTTTCTTATGAGCATGCCTATTATATTAGGTGCTGTAGAATACAGGCAGGATGGTGCTGCTGCAGTCGTCTTGTTTGTGGGCTTCCTGGTCCTGTGTGAACAGACTGCTGGGTTCGATGGTCTGATCCAGCAGGGCTTTTCTTATGTTCTTACCTAACGTGAGTGGTAAAGAGGGCAAAAGACAGAAGGGGGGTTGAACAGGAGAGTCTTGTGCGCATCTGGAGGAGGGCAAATGTTATGTCTTGGTTGCAGTTTTCCATTTTTGTTGAAACCCAGCACAGGCAAGATGCCACAGGCTGCTCTCGCACGCCAAGAGCGATTGTGCAAACGGGCTCAGCCCATCCAAAACCTTATTTCAATTAGAGTCATTGTTCCCTTCTGGTTCAACGTGTGACTCCTTTGCCAGCTTTCACTCAGCAGTTGCTGTGTGTTGCTTTCCACCAGCCTAGTCCCAGCGGGAATCAGCAATTATTAATTACAGGCAAAAAGAGATCTTGTGGGGTGGGTGAATCCTATGGAGAAAAATATGTGCAGCGGGAGGAAAAAAAACCCCTATGCTTCAAGCGCCACCTAGTGGTCAATGTACTGGATTAAAGCTCCCCTGTCTTCCACTTAAAAAGGTTTTTGCAGATTAGAATCATAGAGTTGGGAGGGACCACCAGGGTCATCTAGTCCAACCTCCTGCACAATGCAGGAAATTCACAACTACCTCCCCTGCACACCCCCAGTGCCCCCCTACTCCATGCCCAGAAGATGGCCAAGATGCCCTCCTTCTCATGATCTGCCTAAAATCATAGCATCAGCATTGCTGACAGATGGCCATCTTAGCCTATGCTTAAAAACCTCCAGGGAAGGAGAGCTTACCACCCCCGAGGAAGCCTGTTCCACTGAGGAACTGCTCTGTTAGAAAATTCTTCCTGATGTCTAGACAGATTACACCAGGGGTGTCCTAAGGGAGAGCTCTTATCTGGCTCACGAGCCACCCAACCCCCTCAGTCTGTTAATTCCACAGGTAGTGTTCAAAAAACGTATACGGTACTTAAATGCCACTTTTCTTTAAATTTTCTTTGTCATATCAGGCCCTCGTAACAATTGAGTTCGACGCTCCCGGACACCTAGTAGTAGTCGTTTTATTGTTACGGTCATAGACCAGCACACCTAAACAAATGTGAGAAAATGGTTAGAGTGGGACAGCTAGAGATTTTATTGAAAAACCAAGGAATATCAGAAAGGGGTGTACGTATGTTACACCACCACAGAAAAATAGTTCTGGCCATAGAATTTTGGCTGAGAATTTCAGTGGGGTGTGTGCGTGTTTTTTAGGCTTCTAGCCCTCATAGTTGTGAAAGTATGCTTCAAAGTTTGTGGCCGTCTTGTACATTTTCAGTTTCCAGCTTCTTCCGGCCTGCTAGCACCCATCAGCAAAACAGGTGTGTACACACTGCTTCATCTTCAGAACACAGCCTTGTCTTCTAGCTCCATTACTTACTAGCGATGTTGATTAATAGCCCTTAAAATTTCAGACTAAGCATTTTGGATCTTAGAACTTTATCTCTTTGCTGCTGATAGGCCATTTATGCTTGGTAATTAAGCAGCGCGTTAATTACCCCTGAAGTGCCCCGCATATTTTTTTTGTTTTTCACGCTGAACCGTCACTCAGGAAGTGACGGCGAAGCCGGCGCATACCCGCTTTGCATTTCTTAAGAGCCCCTTTAACGTGACCTTTTGTGTTTGCTCCGCCCCCGCCACGAAGGAGCCTCTCAAGGAACCATGCAAAATCACAACCGTGCGTTAGCTATGCACTCGGCGGTTGCTAATGGCTATGCAAACAGCAACGAAGGAACAGGCGAGTGGGGTGGCGGTGGAATTTCTCCTTTTGCATCGGGGACCGTGAATAGGCATTTTAAAGGTCACGTTTAAATAAAGAGCTTTGAGCAAGCATCAAAATTGACCCTGCATAAATGGCCATAGCCTTGCTGGCAAATCTGTTGCTATTAGATGCATTTTATTCGCAAGTCGCCTCTTAAAGGCGTTTTCCCTGCACCAGCTGTCAAACTTTCTCCCGGTCCTTCCCAATTGTTCACTTTTGCCTGATCCCACGGCTAGTTTTAGGCTCTTGGGTGGTCTTTAAGAAAATACGATACCGTTAGCTCCCTGGGTCTTGTTTTGCCTATGAAGAAATTTATCCAATGTCATCAAGCGAAAGTTTATTTGAGCTAACGGTTTCCTCTTTGTGCAGGAGGTGGCTGACTTGGAAATATTGGAACAGCAGAATAACTACAGATTTCATGGGAGTTTTGGGGTAGGTTTTTGTTTGGTGTCCTATTCAGTATTTAAATATGGCTTTTCTGGTAGACTCAATAGACCTCTTCTGTAATTCTGAAGAAAACAAGCCATTCTCAGGGGGAAACCTCAGTTGTTTCCCATCTCTGGATATCTGTGGGAAAGGAGTAAATGGTCGGAGGAGACTGCTCTTTAAACTAATGCCATCTCCTGTATATTACTCTTTACAAACTACCACAGTACAAATTCCTGTTGGGTTTGATAAGGGCTGTAGTGGCAGGGGAAACCCAGAAAAATTATAGTTCCCATTAGACCCAGAACAAAATTGTAATGGAGAATTTGGAAAGACTAACTTGCGGGGAAAGCCACTCCCTTCAGAAAAACTGGAGGGTTCAAGGGGCAGTCTTCTCATAGGCTGGATTGCCCTTTTACTTTGGCAAGAATGAATGCCCTTCCTTTGGAGATTTTGGAGGGCAGATATAAAAAAAAGTGCCATTCTCAAATAGAACATGTAGATGCTCACATGGTAAAAGTCGAAACTCTTGATATGATCATGGAGTGTCCTATATTTAATGAGCTGAGGGCCAGTTTAATCCTTTATTCATAAATATGGAAACAAGGCATCTTGCAGTACGAGGGCGCTGGTGATGGGGCTGCTGCCAGATACAAATGATTGTTACTCTGGGGCAAAATTTATGGGGGCAATAATTAAATACCAAAAGAATAACACTGAGGCATTTTTGTAATCCGTTATTTTCTGCTCAAGGCTATAGCGGTGTGAGCCGTACTAGATAGATAGGTTGGATTGTTCTTGGTTGTAGAAATGGAAAAAGGCAGTGAAGATTTCAGGCTCTCATAACAGAAAAACCAAATGATGACCAGATCCAGAATACAGACCAAAAAAAAGTGAGTCTTTTGCATTTTTACCCAGTCATCTTGTTTGTAAAATGGAATTATTGTGCCAAGAGAAAGAGGAAATGCGTACGAGAACCTGTTCAAAGATGAGCAGCAGCTGAATTGGTGGGCTGTGCATTGGTTGTGCTATTGCTTCACAGGATCATGGCAAAGGAGGGAAATCTACCCACTCTATGTGCTGAAAGACAACTGGAGGGAGAGAGGGCCCTGGAAAGGTGGATGTCTGGACAACGTATTATTCATTCAAGTCCCTCCTTGGATTAGTGAATTTCAGACAGATAACAAGTAAGTCAACAGCCCCGCCCCCAAAAAGATTATCCAAAGTGGTTTTCTGTGTAGAGTTAATCCCAGCTTGGGTTTGACAGTTATAAATTTTACTTTGTACAAAATATGGCTAAAAGGGTTTTCCCTCTTGTGTAACATTAGACAGGAAAAGCAAGCCGTGAACAAAGGTTTATTTGTGCAACAGTGCTTTTATACAAAATACAGCAAGTCATTAATTACGTGTAACAGCTTTCCTCAGTTCTTGCCAGTGGATCCAAAGCCTCCTGAGCCACGGTCTGTATCATCCAAAACCTGAAAATGAGTTAGAATTTCTGAAATTTACTGCCGTATTCCCTATTGCAATGTATTTCTTGTTTGTGTCCAAGACTAATCCATAAAATAACTTCAACCTAAAGTGTAACTCAGGAAGAAGCAGGGGCTTTATTCCTTCCTGGTTTTGTTGTGACGAATCCGCTCCGTCATTCATAACGTGATTCGCCAAGGGTAAGTTAAATAATCTAAAGTAATTGAATTAAGTAAAAGAGAACCAGCACGGTGTAGTGGTTAAGAGCGGCAGACTCTAATCTGGAGGACTGGGTTTGATTCCCCACATGAAGCCTGCAGGTTGATCCTGGGCCAGTCACAGTTCTCTCAGCCCACGCAGAGGCAGGCCATGGCAAACCACCTCTGAACATCTCTTGCCTTGAAAACCCTACGGGGTCACCATAAGTCGGCTGCGACTTGGCGGCACACCCACGCACCATCGATTAAAATTCCTCCCTCCTTAAATGATCCAAGTTTCTCACCTGGACTTCTTCAAGTTCGGGATAGTAGATGCGTTCGCAGATCAGCTGGGCAATCCTGTCCCCTCGCTTAACTGCAAAACCAAAACGAGGGTTTAAGAAATTTGGCTGAACAGTCACAAATCAACAAGAATGCCCTAATCCTTTTGAGGAAAGAAAAGTAGCGCAGCAAGACAGGTAGCCTTGACGTTTCAAACACAAAGCCAAACAGGGCCGCCATGCCATTCTGTTTCACCGGCAGAAACTCTTTAAACTCTAGGAAGAAGTCTAAGAAACATAAACGATGCTGACTTCTCAGTCCCTTTTCGTAACTGTACCTCAAAAACCGAAAAGCATTAAGTCACAACCAGAAGCCCAAAGCAGCATCTCATATTTCAGCAGATCTTTTATACAGAGGAAAGGACTTTTTATAGGTAACTTTAATATATAATTAGATCCATGGTGTGGAGGGAAGGCAGTGTTGCGGCAAAATGGGGTTCGTGGAGGAGAGAGACCCGAGACCGATAGTTGAGAAAACAGTTTTATTGCAGCTGCGGCTCAGCCCGCATTAACAAGCACAAAAGACTGAGCCCCGATTGTACTGGGGAATGAACTTTTATCCTAGTTCCATGCTAAGACATGACACGTCAAGATTCGGTGCTTATCTGGTAGTTTCACATGCACAGGAGCACAGTGGTTCCACCCAGTCCCCTTTATCGTTCACCATGACGTTTCCCCCACTGACTCAACACACAGTCTTGTACTGCAGCACTTTTCCCTTGCTGTCCCAGCAGCATGGTATAGCCCAATGTTGTCAGATCTTGGAAGCCAAGCAGGGTCGGTACTTAGAAGGGAGGCCCCCAAAGCAGACCCTGTAGAGGAAGGCAAAGGCAAACTACCTCTGTTTCTCACTTGCCTTGGAAGCCCCAGGCTGGGGTCGCCATAAGCCCCCTATGCCTTGCCCCCCTAGCACTACTTCAGTTAGGGTGGGATCAAGCTAAGTCAACTATAAACCAAAGAGTTAAAGATATTGAGCGACAAGTAGATCTAGCAAGAGTGCCCCTATTTATGGCTCTCCCCCCACTCCAAATTTATCCTTGCACCAGCAGCCTATCTCTGTAACTTAAGAGATAAACAAATATAGGAGGGCTTTTACCTTGGCTAGGTGCGCAGCCTTACCCTCTGCTATGTTAGAGGGGAAATTCAAGATACCCAGGGCAGAGAGACTGTGCCCCTGCAAATCCGGGGATTTAGAAACCACTGAACATGTGCTCCTGAACTGTAACTATTACAGTATACCCCGTTCTAAGTTTATTGAACCCCTCATACTGAGAATGGGACCTGTCAGGGAAAGAGAAAAGACAGAAAAGCTCCTACAAGGAGATAATCCCTCAATCACCTCTCAGGTAGCAAAATTTTGTACGGCTGCAATGACAATGCGTTGCCACAGAGTAGTCTCTGAGTCCAAATGGCAGATGTAACTCGGATGTTATTTATTTTATTATTTTTATTTTTTAAGTAACTTACCGACAAAGGTTTATAGGCACTCGGACTGAAAACCTTTGTTGGTAAGACCATTTTAGTCCATGTATCTTGTTTTATCTGGCCAAGGGCCGCAAATAAACTATCCCCCTATGCCTTGATGGTACGTTACAAACACATCCATGGTTCTAAAACGAAGGGGACGAGAGAAGAAAGGGAAAGGAAAGGGTACTCAGTCCAAGCTGGCTTAACATCACCAAGTTTAATTCTTACCTTTAAAAGTTTCCTTTCCAAAGTTGAAAAGTACAACGCCGACATTTCCTCGGTAATCCTCATCAATAACTCCAGCTATAAAAAAAAACCCAGAATAATTCACAGAGTTAATGCTGGGTGTGTTTTTTTTCATTAGATATTCATGTTCCACTATAATTGCGGGTGTGCAAACATTCACCTCACTGGACTTATAGAAGCTATAGTACCTATAGAAATGGTGTCCTAGAGTAAGAATCATGATGCTTCTCAGTGGCAGAGTCCCAAGGTAGTATGCAATGCTAGCATAGTTAAATAGTGGAACTCCCTGTCCTAGGATGTGGTGATGGCTGTCAACTTGGAAGGCTTTAAGAGGGGAGTGGAATGTTCATGGAGGAGAGGGCTATCCATGGCTACTAGTCATGATGCATACCTATTCTCTCCAGGATCAGAGGAGCATGCCTATTACATTACGTGCTGTGGAACACAGGCAGAATAAATGCTGCTGCAGTCGTCTTGTTTGTGGGCTTCCTAGAGGCACCTGGTTGGCCACTGTGTGAACAGACTGCTGGACTTGATGGGCCTTGGTCTGATCCAGCAAGGCTTTTCTTATGTTCACATCACCAGAGATTGAGAGAGAGCGCCAAGACAGCTACCCTTAAGCCAAAACTTATACAATTATTTGCAAGTACAATGTGGTCCAGGGGACGGGACCAGTAATAACATACTAACAGTAGCTCAGCCCACCAAATTACTGGGCTTAACAGCGTCGGTATCATTTAGGAGCCAATTTCAGCGATTAAACCAGTTGACGATTTGGCTGGGCAGTGTCCCCGCTCTGTTTGTTTCATAAACATGTTCACTTTTAAACAACTGGTACTTGATAGCGAAGTCGTCAGGGGAGAAGGTGAGGCGGCCAAGGGAGGATGGAGCAGGGGGCCAGCTATGAATGAACCGTTGCTGCCCTCAACCGTAGGCCTGGCCGAACATCTCCGTCTTGCAGGCCCTGTGGAATTGAGCTAAACCCCGCAGGGCCCCGGGTCTCATTAGACAGAGAGTTTCACCAGGCCGGAGCCAGAGCTGAAAAAGCTCTGGCCCCGGTCAAGGACAGCCGGATTCCTCTCGGGCCGGAGACCGCTAATAAGTTTACACGATGGAATCCAGTCCGAAGAGAAAATGAAATTCCTCTTATGGGAGGGAGACTCTCAGTGTTATTTACAGGTAGCCAAATATTGTTCTGCGGCAATTAAAATCTGCTCGGGAAAGGTTACTAGTGTTAATAAGGTTAATTCTAACTGATATAATTTTATCTGTATTTTTTTAACAAAGAGATTATTTTATCATGTAATGGGTTTTATTGACAAGGTTTGTCTCTTTTATGGCTAATGCTGCAATAATAAATCTCTCTCACTGATAAGTTGTTGCTAGGAACGTAATGATGAAGTGTAAGGATGTGTCCCTGGCCACCAAGTTTAAGTTAATTCATGCCATCGTTTTCCCTATTACTATGTATGGGTGTGAAAGCTGGAAGGAAGGAAGTAGATTCCTTTGAAATGCGGTGTTGGAGGAGAGTGTTACGGATACCGTGGACTGCCAAAAAAAAAAACAAATCAGTGGGTTCTAGATCAAATCAAGCCGGAACTGACCCTAGAAGCTAAAATGACTAAACTGAGGCTATCGTATTTTGGTCACATTCTGAGAAGACAAGAGTCACTGGAAAAGACCGTCATGCTAGGAAGAGTTGAGGGCAGCAGGAAAAGAGGAAGACCCAACAAGAGATGGATGGACTCAATAAAGGCAGCCACAGCCCTCAATTTGCAAGATCTGAGCAAGGCTGTCAAAGATAGGACATTTTGGAGGACGTTGTTTCATAGGGTCGCCGTGAGTCAGAAGTGACTTGATGCCATTTAACATACATAACAAAATGAGCGTAATGCTCTTTGAGGGGTGTATTAACTCCAGTGTAAGCCAGTTTTGCGTTCCCGTGTTGTACAAAGCCTCTCCTTTGCTTTCCAAAGGAGTCCAGTTTTCCAAAGCTCTCTCCATCGTCCTCCCTCAGCCCCATCTTTTTGCCAGCGCTGACCACATCTCCGTTTCATAACATGACAAAATAACACATTATTGGCTTCCTTTTCTTTTGCGAGTTATGCCAAACAACAAATTGCCCTCGGCTCTTCTGGCACGCTCTGCTGCTGTGTAATGACAGCTATTATTGGAAACGTAACCCTGCAGCAAGGTTTTGTAGCACTCCTGCATGCGAAACCATTAATCTGGGACCATACAGAATGTAGTGCCAGAAATGTTATCAAAAGCCACACTAGTTTCGAGTTACCCTGGACCACAGAAGAAAATAAGTACACTGAACAGAAGGCAGGTTGGGAGGTAGGGGATAAGAGCAAGGATGTGAAGGGCTTTAAGGAAACCCACTACTTTGGTATAGCGGGCATCCAAATTTCAGTGGCTCAGTATCTGCTTGGCATGCAGAAGGTCCCAGGTTCAATCCCCGGCATCTCCAGTTAAAAGGGACTAGGCGAGTAGGTGATGTGAAAGACTTCTGCCTGAGACCCTGGAGAGCCGCTGCCGGTCTCAGTAGACAATACTTACTTCGATGGACCAAGGGTCTGAGTCAGTTTAAGGCAGCTCCATGTGTTCATGTGTGTAAAGCATCATTCTGTCTCTCTTAAGGCAGTTTCATGTGTTCAGCCTCCAGGGACTGAGCCCTAATTTATTGTAAGGTAAAGGTAGTGCAAGCACTGGGTCATTCCTGACCCATGGGGTGATGTCACATCCTGACGTTTACTAGGCAGACTATGTTTATGGGGTGGTTTGCCAGTGCCTTCCCCAGTCATCTTCCCTTTACCCCCAGCAAGCTGGGTACTCATTTTACCGACCTCGGAAGGATGGAAGGCTGAGTCGACCTTGAGCCGGCTACCTGAAACCGACTTCCGTCGCGATCGAATTCAGGGCGTGAGCAGAGCTTTTGACTGCAGTACTGCAACTTACCACTCTGTGCCACTGGGCTCCTCAGTTTAGCAGGCATCAAAATTTCATTTGCCTTTATTGGAGAGCATGACCTCCAGGGACAGAGCCCTAATTTATTGTAGGTGCCTACAATTCAGGATCAGAAATTTCTAATGCCTGTAAACCCAGCAGAGTCCCAGAATGGATTCTTCATTGTCATGTAATTACTGTAACAAGACATTTAAAAAAGAGGCATGGCTCAGATAAGCATCTTGTCAAAAAGCATGCTCCTAGTACAAGAGCGTTCAAATGGGCTAGCTGTGTCTAGAAAAACACGGCACCCTGCTAAGTCAATGGAGAAGATCATGTTACCAGTAGGAGGTGGGGAGTGCATACAGTACGTAACAAGTGGTTGTTCCCTACTTAATTGTGGTGTGCACCATCAAGTCACCCGCAGGGTTTTCAAGGCAAGAGATGTTTGGAGGCTGTTTGCCTTTTCCTGCCTCTGCATGGGCTGAGAGAGTTCGAAGAGAACTGTGACTGGACCAAGGTCACTCGGGGCTTCATGTGGAGAAGTGGGGAATCGAACCCGGTTCTCCCAAGTAGAGTACACCATTCTTAACTACTATACCACGCTGGCACTCAATTAATTGTAGGGAGGATAGCCAGAGGAAAAAAAGTGCATCCACTCTTAAGATGTCCTCGACTTGCCTTTAGAAAGGCAAGTAATTTTTGTATTGTAAGCTCCTTTGGGTCCCCACTGGGGAGAAAAACAAAATATGATATAAATAAATAAATAGGGATTTCGGACTTTAAAAAATGGAACCGTGTTCACAGGATCAGTTTAGTGCAATAGGAACCATTACAGTCGGTTGTAATGAGGGAAAGTAAGGGCACAACTGACGTAAATATAGAGATAAAGTAACTATAGCTCTTAATTTGCCACGTGTACATAATGTACTTTGGGTAGAAAACCTCTAAATCATACTTGGAAAAATCATGCACAGCAACTGGAGATGGGGAAGTGCAGCTGGTAGAACTTTTGGCGTTTCGCTTGCAGGAAAACCTGTCAGAACTTTTGGCGTTTTGCTTGCAGGAAAGCTTTCAGCACTGGACAGAACAGATTCCTGCATGTTCCCAACTTTCCTCGATGAGCTGTTGACAGCATGGGATCTCAGACATAAATTGCTCTTGGAAGAAAAGCCCTTCTTCATTATGATGTGCAGCTCTATGGGATGCGAAGGCGAAGAAACAACTGGTGCAAGGGAAAAATACTTTAATAAGGAGACCTCAAGGAACCCCGTCAATTTACATCCACGGCATCGTCCAAGGAATAGATTAGTCTTCACTTGTGTTTTATGAACTGTCAGCCACTGTTCCGCAAGAAGGCTTTTGAAAAGCTGTTGAATGGTTTTAGGCATGTTGTGTATGTTAAGTGCCATCAAGTCGCTTCCAATTCATGGCGACCCTAAGAATCAAAGCCCTCCAAAATGTCCTATCCTCGACAGCCTTGCTCAGATCTTGCAAACTGAGGGCCGTGGCTTCCGTTATTGAGTCGATCCATCTCTTGTTGGGTCTTCTTCTTTTCCTGCTGCCCTCAACTTTTCCTAGCACGACTGTCTTTTCCAGTGACTCTTGTCTTCTCATGTGACCAAAATAAGCTAGCTTCAGTTTAGTCATTTTAGATTCTAGGGTCAGTTCAGGCCTGATTTGAACTTTAACCCCCTGATTTGTTTTTTTGGCAGTCCATGGTATCCATAACACTCTCCTCCAACACATTTCAAAGGAATCTACTTTCTTCCTATCAGCTTTCTTCAACATCCAGCTTTCACACCCATACATAGTAATAGGGAATACGATGGCATGAATTAACTTAATCTTGGTGGCCAGTGACACATCCCTACACTTCAGAATCTTTTCTAGCTCCTTCATGGCTGCCCTTCCCAGTCTCAGTCTCCTTCTGATTTCTTGGCTGCAGCCTCCCTTTCGGTTGATGATGGAGCCAAGGAATGGAAAGTCTTCAACAATTTCGATTCAGTTCAAGAAATAATGACTTTTATTTGTGAAGTATGTTTTACCACCTGCTTCACTCGAACCCTAAGGATGCAAACTTGGTACATGTGCAGTTCTTGCATGCGAAGTGTGCAAACTTATAATAAGTTGCACACCTACAGAATAAGCACTGGTTTAGTTGGGGTTTGCACAGTGAGGAAAACTGTTATGAGCTTCAGCCTAATTTTATACAAACTAATGACATTACTTACCACCAACATCTATGAAATGATTTGCAGCTAATCCAGACCGTGGAGCTATTTTTTTTTTTTGAAGAGAGAAATAAGTTTAATTAAGATGGGTTGTTTTTTAAGCCACAAACTTATTGTTGTAAAACGTACATATTCATAATACTACATCGATACTGCTTAGAATGCGGTTTTTAAACTGTCATGTTTATTGACAGAAGAAGGATTAAGGATTGTTACAATTACTATAACTTCATATTTAAAGAAGCAGGAAGTGAACTGGCTTCCGTACGGAGGAGGAGTCAAAGATGTGAACAGGCACTAAAGTGTCTTCCATGAAAATCAAAATCTGGCCTAGGCAACCACAGAAAACCATTCAGTCACCCAGCTTTGACACACAGCTTTACAAACGGCTGATAGAAATTTGCTTTAGGCTGCGATCCCATGTACGTTCACTTAGAAACAGGGGTTTATTTAAAGTTAATGTACTCTGCTGGGAGCAGACTTTTGCAGTGACTTCCAGGGAACGGTATATATGGATAGTTATTAGGATCACACAGTCTTCATGAGACCGAAGCCAGTTAGCAAGGTCAGAAAGTTTCAGTTCCCTGCAACTTACCTACTCTACCGTAACATCCAGACGGAAGAGAGATTTGAATATCTGTTTTTACTACAGCCTTTCCGGAAGGAGGGATCTCACAGTCGTAGGCGCTAAAAAAAACAAAAGCAAGCAAAATGATATTAGTCTTCCTGGAAAAGAAAAAGACCTTTTCACTGAACACATAAAGCTGCCTTATACTGAACGAGACCCTTGGTCCATCAAAGTCAGTACTGTCTACTCAGACCGGCAGTGGCTCTCCAGGGTCTCAGGCAGAGGTCTTTCGTATCACTTACTTGTCTAGTCCCTTTAACTGGAGATGCCAGGCATTGAACCTGGGACCTTCTGCACGCCAGGCAGATGCTCTACCACTGAGCCACAGCCCCTCCCTAAACAAACATACCTCGGAGATATTGCGGGTTCTGCTCCAGACCACCACAATAAAGCAAATATTGCAATAAAGCGCGTCACATGAATTTTGGTTTTGTTTCCAAGCGCATATAAAAGTTGTTTATACTGTAGTCTATTAAGCGTGCAGTAGCATTCTGTCTAAAAAGCGAATGTACTGTAATAATAATGAAAGTTTGAAATATTGTGAATTACCAAAATGCGACCCAGAGACACAAAGTATGTACACGCTGATGGAAAAATGGCGCCGACTTGCTCGAAAACGCAACATCTGAGAGGCGCCATAAAATGAGGTGTGCCTGTATGCATTTGAGTAGTTTTAACAACATAGAATCGGCAGCAAACGGAACACCTACTGAGTCATAAGCCTCTGTCTACATATAGGCCTTTCAGAAGGATCCGCTGCTGGTCGACATGCCTAAAGATCAAGGGTACCACACTTCCTGTCTCACTTCGCGTGTGCCCGAGAGGAGCAGCAGAACAGGAAGGTGAGGTCACTCAGCGGTGGAAGAGTTTCCTCCATGCCTCTGCACTTGGGCTTCTTCCTCACTGCCTGGCTCTCTTGTCCATGGAAACCTGCGAGGTCGTAATTCTGGCTCCCCCTCTTCCCACCTTCTAGTATCAGAGGAGCACGCCTATTATGTTAGGTGATGTGGAACACAGGCAGGAGAATGCTGCTGCAGTCGTCTTGCTTGTGGGCTTCCTAGAGGCACCTGGTTGGCCATTGTGTGTACAGACTGCTGGACCTGATGGGCCTTGGTCTGACCCAGCATGGCTTTTCTTATGTTCTTATCACCTGGCTCTGATGTCACATGACTCCTTGTCATGGACGAGCAGGTGAGTGGGTCCCAGGTCTGCCAAGGCCAAAGACCGCTGCATTACACGGTCTTTCGGCACTTACTACTCGAGTAGTCCCACAGCCAGTCCTTCTCTCCCAGGCAGGGTCTCAGCCCCAATGATTTCATGCTAGCTACCTGGCAAGGTGCGAGGTTTGGAGGGTGGTCTCTGTGGCATTATACCCCGCTGATGCCCCTCCCCAAACCTGCAACTGGCAAACCGCGGGCAGGCCCTTTTTCTCTGCTCCTTTTTCCTTACACGGAAACTCTTTTGATTTCATTTCAGAACCAACGGGTTGAAATTAAATTAAAAGAGCTTCCTCGGGAGGTGGTGAGCTCTCCTTCCCTGGAGGTTTTTAAGAATAGGTTAGATGACCATCTGTTAGTAATGCTGATTATATGCCTGTAGGCAGATGATGAGAGGGAGGGCATCTTGGCCATCTTCTGGGTGTGGTGTAGAGATCACTGGGTGTGTGTGTGTGGGGGAGGTAGTTGTGATTGTCCTGCATTGTGCAGGGGGTTGGACTAGATGACCCTGGTGTTCCCTTCCAACTCTATGATTCTATGAGTCTCTGTGCCTGGAAATGCTGCTCTTTCTCATGCTTTTGGGAGCAGTCTAGGCTTAAGGGAAATACCTGTCGGTGGGCGCATAAGGTGTTTTAAGAAGAGGCTAGATGGCCATCTGTCAGCACTGCTGATTCTATGGCCTTAGGCAGAGAGGGAGGGCATCTTGGCCATCTTCTGGGCGTGGAATAGAGGTCACTGGGGGTGTGGGGGGGAGGTAGTTGTGAATGTCCTGCATTGCACAGGGGGTTGGACTAGATGACCCTGGTGGTCCCTTCCAACTCTATGATTCTATGAGTCTCTGTGCCTGGAAATGCTGCTCTTTCTCATGCTTTTGGGAGCAACTAGGCTTAAGGGAAGTACCTGTCGGTGGGTGCATAAGGTGTTTTAAGAAGAGGCTAGATGGCCATCTGTCAGCACTGCTGATTCTATAGCCTTAGGCAGAGAGGGAGGGCATCATGGCCATCTTCTGGGCGTGGAGTAGGGGGGTCACTGGGGGTGTGGAGCAGGGAGGTAGTTGTGAATGTCCTGCATTGCGCAGGGGGTTGGACTAGATGACCCCTGGTGGTCCCTTCCAACTCTATGATTCTATGAGTCTCTGTGCCTGGAAATGCTGTTCTTTCTCATGCTTTTGGGAGCAGTCTAGGCTTAAGGGAAGTACCTGTCGGTGGGTGCATAAGGTGTTTTAAGAAGAGGCTAAGATGGCCATCTGTCAGCACTGCTGATTCTATGGCCTTAGGCAGAGAGGGAGGGCATCTTGGCCATCTTCTGGGCATGGAGTAGGGGGGTCACTGGGGGTGTGGCGGGGGGAGATAGTTGTGAATTTCCTGCATTGTGCAGGGGGTTGGACTAGATGACCCCTGGTGGTCCCTTCCAACTCTATGATTCTTTGTGCCTGGAAATGCTGCTCTTTCTCATGCTTTCGGGAGCAGTCTAGGCTTAAGGGAAGTACCTGTCGGTGGGCGCATAAGGTGTTTTAAGAAGAGGCTAGATGGCCATCTGCCAGCACTGCTGATTCTACGTCCTGCATTGCGCAGGGGGTTGGACTAGATGACCCCTGGCGGTCCCTTCCAACTTTATGATCCTATATGAGAAAGGGATAATTCCAAAACAGGAGCATCCCCCCCGCCCCGGTTGCCTTTGTATCGCGCAGGGTGTGTTATTTGCAGCCTCACCTGTAGAGATCGTAGCCGGCGGCCCGGGAGGAGCCCCTGGAAGGCGCGAAGGCGTTTTCGGAGAGCTTGGCGAAGCGGAGCCTCAATGCAGGCGCCTCGGGGCCGGAGCTCTTGAGCTTCTTGCTGGGGGGCGAGGCGGGGGCCGCTGCGGAGGAGGGCATGGCGGCGGGAGCAACCAGAGCAGAATGAAAGAGCGCGGGGTTTTTTTCCCCTTTTTCGCGCGCGCACACGTTGAGCCCAGGGGGAGGATCCGGGGCGGAGGGAGGGCGCGAAGACCCTCCTCCAAAACTGCTGGCCTGTTGCTCCGCTCCAGCCGTTCCCCCGTGCAAAACCCAATGAAACAAAAGGTTGCGGTCGCCTTTCTTTCTCCCTGCTCCCCCCCCCAGTCCAATGCGCAGTTAAATAAGTTTATGATTGCCTTTCTCCACCCCCGATCAATGCACAATTAAACAAAAACTTAAGATTGCCTTTCTTTCTGCCTATTCCCCCCGTTAAATGCTCAGTTAAATAAAAGCTTATGATTGCCTTTCTTTCCCCACCCCCAGATCAATGCACAATTAAATAAAAACTTACGATTGCCTTTCTTTCTCCCTATTCCCCCGTTAAACAAAGGCTTATGATTGCTTTTCTCCCCCCCCCATCAATGCACAATTAAATAAAAACTGACGATTGCCTTTCTGCCTATTCCCCCCCAGCTCAATGCTCAGTTAAATAAAAGCTTATGATTGCTTTTCTTCCCCCATCAATGCACAATTAAATAAAAACTGACGATTGCCTTTCTTTCTGCCTATTCCCCCCCAGCTCAATGCTCAGTTAAATAAAAGCTTATGATCGCCTTTCTTTCTTCCCCCACCGACCCCGCAGTTGAAAGCCCAATTAAATAAAAGTTTATGGTTCCCTTTCTTCCTGCTCCCCCCGAGAAAGTAATAGTATTGTCCGGAACGCTATACAGAGAAGGCGCTTTAGGAAAATCCATTCTCCCAGGGAGGGGAGGGGAGGAGATAAGAAAGGGGCGATTGGTCCTTCGGCGAAAATGGTCTCTAGTCTGTTCCTCCTATTTATTCTCACATTTCAAAGACATTTAAAAAAAACAAAAACAAATCTTCCTTTTTATTAGTCTTCTTGCCAACACGCCCCTCCCGCTTAGAGGAATAGTACGACCCCATTAAGGGACGACACGGTGGGACAACCCATTCTCCTTTGAAAGGGGGAGGAGTGGAAGGAGAGCGGCGATTGGTCCACACGCGCGAGTGTGGGCGTTTCCTCTCTCTCTCTCTCTGTCCCAATAGGGGAGGGAAGCCGTCGCTTCGCCGGCGTCGTAAAAGAGGGCGGGGCAAAGGGGGGAAAACGGCCGTTTCCCCTTCCCCGGTTCCTTACCGCTCTTCGCGAGCCGCCTCAGGTAGCGCAACATGGCGTGAGGGCTTCTCGCGGCCGTGTCGAGGCGACGCGCCAGGGTCGTCGTTTCCCTCGAAGCCCCTCACCGAGGGGCTTCCTCGCTGGGCATTTTAAAGCCGTGGCGCGTAAGATGCCGGGGTCGGGGCCCGGCCTCTCTTCGGGACTTCCCTGAGCCCTTCGGTCGCTGAGGCGGCGCGGCGTCGGCCGAACGCGCCTGCGCGGCCGTGACGTCACGGTCAGGTTGCCAACCTCCAGGCGGTACTATGCTATAATAAGTGGCAGCACGTGGCTTCGAAGATAATATAATGTGAAATATACCCACTGTGAAAAGAAAGCAATATTATAGAATATAATAACTCTATTTTTTGGAAAATCCAAAACACAACATATATTCATAAACAATTCTTGAATTTATGTCGTTCGTGTTTTGTTGTTAAATATATATACACATTTTTTTGTTATTTCAGACCCAGTGAGGTTTCTGTGTGGCTTTCAACAGTGTTTATGAATATATGTTGTTTGGTTCTTATAGGTTATCCGGGCTGTGGGACCGTGGTCTTGGTATTTTCTTTCCTGATGTTTCGCCAGCAGCTGTGGCCGGCATCTTCAGAGGAGTAACACTGAAGGACAGTGTCTCAGAGAGAAATAACAAAAAACGTATATATATAGTTAACAACAAAACATGAACGACATAAATTCAAGAATTGTTTATGAATATATGTTGTATTGTCGAAGGCTTTCACGGTCAGAGTTCATTGGTTCTTGTAGGTTATCCGGGCTGTGTAACCGTGGTCTTGGTATTTTCTTTCCTGACGTTTCGCCAGCAGCTGTGGCAGGCATCTTCAGAGGAGACACTGTCCTTCAGTGTTACTCCTCTGAAGATGCCTGCCACAGCTGCTGGCGAAACGTCAGGAAAGAAAATACCAAGACCACGGTTACACAGCCCGGATAACCTACAAGAACCAATATATGTTGTGTTTTGGATTTTCCAAAAAATAAATTATTATATTCTATAATATTGTTTTCTTTTCCAGTTGGTATATTTCACATTATCCCTGACCTGGATGGCCGAGGCTAGCTTGATGTCGTCAGATCTCAGAAGCTAAGCAGGGTTAGCCCTGGTTAGTATTTGGATGGGAGACCACCAAGGAATACCAGGGTTGCTGTGCAGAGGAAGGCACTGGCAAACCACCTCTGTTAGTCTCTTGCCGTGAAAACCCCAAAAGGGGTTGCCGTAAGTCGGCTGCGACTTGACGGCACTTTACACACACGCACATATTTCACGTTATATTATCTTTGAAGCCATGTGCTGCCATTTATTATAGTTTCTACTATTTCCAGCATAGGTATTTTCTTCCAGTTTACTAACTAAACCTCCAACCGGTGGCTGGAGATCTCCCGCTATTACAGTGGACCTCCCGCCGATTGAGATCAGTTCCCATGGAGAAAATGGCCGCTTTGGCGATGGGACTCTATGGCGCTGAGGTCCCGCTCCTCTCCAAGCCCCGCCCTCCTCAGGCTCCGCCCCCCCAAAAAACCAAGATGCAAAATGTGAAATAAGGACAATGCTGCTGGACGTAGGTTTTGATTCCCTTTAATTTATTTTGTATTTAAATTGTGCACATAAGCGATGACAAGCCCAGCAAATGAAATACTTAAAACAGAAACGATTGAAACACACACAAAAAAACTACTGCCAAATTTATTTAAAGACCCTGAGATAAACTACCAAAATAAATTGCATTGCATTTACTGAGAATATAACCCTAGAGAAATCAGCGTTGAGATGAAATCTTTGAAAAAGTTAATTTAGTATTAATTAATTTTACTTTGGAAATTCTCTGGCAATTAAATACGATTGCAGTATAATGCCGTACAGTATTTTGACAATTCATTTTAATCTGCATTAAGTTGTAATGCGATCCTGAGTTTACACCAATTAGATACAAGCCGAGATGCAGCCAAATCTCAACCGATGGAACACAAAGGTTTATGGGTGTAGTTAAGCTATTGCCCTGGAGGAAGCCTGGCCCAACAAAGCGTAACCCCGGTAAAAAAAGGAAAAATAGGAGAGGTTTGGGGAGAACTGGAGGAGCGTAGTCTGTATACTGTGCTCTCCCTTTCTCAGGGAATTGATCTCGCTCCCTGTGCCAATGCAAAGTTATGCTCATTAAGTAGATAGCAGCAAAAGGTGAACGGAGAGCCCTAGCAAACTCTACCACATCACCCCATCAGGGCTGTCTTGCCTTGCAAATAGGGCAACAAGTGTGCCCCAATTGCTCAGTGTTCCTTTCTCCCTTCTAAGAGCCAGTGTGGTGTAGTGGTTTGGAGCGTTGGGGTCTGATCTGAAGAACCAGTTATCATTCCCCGCTCCTCCACGTGAGTGGCAGAGGCTAATCTGGTGAACTGGAGTTGTTTCCCCACTTCTGCACACGAAGCCAGCTGGATGAACCTTGGGCTAGTCACACTCTCTAACCTCCTACCTCACAAGGTGTCTGTTGTGGGGAGGGGAAGGGAAGGTGATTGTAAGCCGGTGTGAGTCTTCCTTAAGTGGTAGAGAAAGTTGGCATATAAAAACCAACTCTTCTAACCACTGCCAGTATAATAAACGAAGCTACGCTGTTGCCATGGAGTAAAGGTGGGAGTCAGTAATATCCTCTGCTGGAAAAATAACTAGCAGATATTACTGGCAAGCCACCAAATGATGCAGCTGGCTGGGAGGAAACAGGGCTGGGGGCATCCTGGGGCCTAAATAAGGCAGACAGTTGGCAGAGTGACCAAATTCCATTCACTGTAATGGTTTACTAGTGGGGAGGGGGCCTGGTGCAGGCAACGAGATCCTATCACGAGCAACTGCTCCTTGCTTCCTTGACTCCAGTTAAGGGGAGGGGCCATGGCTCAGTGGTAGAGCATCTGCTTGGCATGCAGAAGGTCCCAGGTTCAATCCCCAGCATCTCCAGTTAAAGGGACTAGGCAAGTAGGTGATGTGAAAGACCTCTGCCTGAGACCCTGGAGACCTGCTGCCAGTCTTAGACAATACTGACTTTGACCAAGGGTCTGACTCAGCAGAAGGCAGCTTCATGTGTTCAAGGTATTCTCAGGAGCGGAAGACTTGGGTCTGGCGCACAAGGAGGATGGGAAACTTTTATGGATTGTTCTAAAATGGATCCTCATGAATATTTATTAATAACATTTATGGAGAGTTTCGACATCTTAAGACTTTTTTAAAAAATCGGTGTGGCCGCACTCCAACAGGTGGTTGTTTTACCTGTTGGAAATGAGTCTGTTTATTCACAGCTAAAAATTTATTTGTGGCCTGTGGATCTGCGTTGTTGAAAGTTCAGTCCACAGTTGTCATCACTGAATGGGGATGGATACATATTGTGTGTTCCTTGTTGAGTGCTTATACCTCAATGATATGATTTTAGAATCATGGTGTTATGGGATAGTAACACCAAAATGGTTTTTCAGTGTTTAGGGTATTCGAGTTTGTCAGATTCAGATATCTTGTTGCACTGTGGCGTTTTTGTAGTGTGGCGTTGCTGCTGTGTTCAGAATGCATATGCTGCGTTCCAGGTGCTGCATGCTAAGAGTAAAACGTTAGAACATTTTTATGGTTGCCTCTGATGAGTAAAACTGGAGGCAGATTCTTCGAGAGAATTTCTAACCAGGCCATATACAGGAGATCAGATACAGTTCCTTTTCTCGCCACTGGTAGGCTCCTGTTGAATGGAAGAGAACGTATTAGTATTGTATTAGTAAATACTCAGGGCCCTAACTAGTATTCCCCTCAAAATTCATGGGTGCTAGTGTATCACTCCTCTAGATGCCTGAACATTCTGGAATCAGATTTTTCTAGCCCTTGGGTATGATTTGAAGTTGCCAAAAGAGGCAAAATAATTTTTAAAGCACTCTTTTCACTCTCTGCCCTCAGAGAAAAAGTATAGTTTCAGAAAATAATTAAGTTGTGACATAATCCTATCCAGCAAGCTTGTGCATTGCTTTCCTTCCGCTGAAAAGCTTCAAATTCAGGACCCTGTGAACGTGTGAATTGCCTTAAACTGCTAAGGCTCATGCATTTAATTTTTTTTGTTAACTTACAGAACAACAAGATTAGCAGCCCTAGAGTGTTCTTGTAGGAGTTCGTTCAAACGGACCTGGCGGTAGCTCTGTTTAAATTTAGAACAACAACAACAAAAAATCAGAACACAGTTCATAAAGGGTGGCTTCTGCTAACATGTTTGAAGCTGAGTTTCGCGATCATGAAAATGTCAAAACTGGCATGCCTCTCGATGAACTATTGTTTCACATAAGGCCCTTCTGCGCTTACCAGACTTATCTTTAGATAAGCCTATTGATTTTAATGTGACTCTAAAGTATGTGGGTAGCAGATTGCGGGGAAGAAGCTAAGGGAAAGCATGAAACATTCTGTTTTCTGTTATTGCTGTCGAATTAATATGCAACACAATTTATTTTCAGTTTGCTGCATAATGACATACTGATGGCTGTGGAGTATAATAATCATGTAAATAAATCTATCTCGAGATGCTGGAGGGCTGGATTAATTTTTGAGTGAGTACAATTAATCTTACACTCTCTCCAGTTGACAATCCTACTGAAAATCAACAGTTTACTAGCTTCCACTGGCACTCGTTGCAAAGACTTGCTCCCTTACTTATGAGGGATGTATTTGAATACAAAATAACATGGTTAACGTATTCATGTAATTGGGTCTAGTTTTGATGCTTGATGTGGGGGGGGGGCGTTTCTTGATCAGAAACAGTGTTTCAGAATTCAGTGCTGAAATCAGTGTGGTGTGTATCAGATGATCTGTTCTTCTCTGCCTGTGTAGTATACCTTTGCTAATATGCAAATTGCATTTTCCTACCAAACACCAGACTTCAACCACACTCCCCACCCCCAGTTTGGTACTGGGTGGCAGATGCTAGGCCAGAGGAGGTATAACTGTGATTTAAATTGGACCAAATCTTAGTGAGTCTTCTGCTCCTATTTTGAATTCCCAGGGAACCCCGAGAAACGGATCTGTCACAGGGAAATGGGATCTAATAACAAATAACTTTCAGTGCTCTCAGCAGACTGTAATGCCTAAATTTCTTTAGAGGGAGTCACAGCTGTTATACTGATACTAAGGCTTGCTGTCGTAAGAACACTTTCTTGGGTGTAAGCCCCATTGAATAAACGCAAGTAGGACTGTAAGTAGACCTGCTTAGGGTTGCTCCCAAAACCTTTGCAGTGTACATATGTCCTTTGTCTAATTGACCTCTTATTCTTCACTCCTTTGTATAGACTCTGACTCAAACGAGGGGTTCAGGGCATGCTAACATGTGCACTGATGTTAAATGTGATACCTAAATACTCCTGGGTAGAGAAAGTGGTAGACAAATGCTGTAGATAAATAATATTACCCTCAGGTATTTTTTCCTAGTGATACTGTTATACACACACCCAAACTATATGAGGGTTTAAATTAAATACCACTGTTCCTTTCTGAAGTTTGCCATGTGAGGAACCAGTCGCCAAATTTCCTAAAAGCCAGCGAATTTCAGATTCTCCCTTTTCTTTGCAACCCACCAAATTTGCCTTAAGTATTCTCAGCTTACACGGCTGCTGTTTTCTTTTCCAGCTAACCAGCTCGCAGCGTCAAACGTAATGGCAGAAAAGCTTTACCTTCTCCTTGAATGCTTCCAGCTCCGCATCAGTGATTTTCCACGGAGCCTCTCTCTTTAATTTCTCAGCGGTTGTTAAATCTTTGCAGCTTTCATGGAGGCGGTACGGTTCAATCATCTCTTCAAAGAATTTCCAGCTGGAACAGAAATTATAAAGCAGGCCTCACAGCAAGAATGTCACTCATTACCCCACAGATATTCTATTCTCAGGTAGGACAGAGCCTATTGGCTGTGGAATCGTACTTGAATTGCATTCAAAATCTTTCAACTTCACGCATCAAGTTTTATGCTCCATTACATCTGTGCAATATTGCTGCCTACACCTTGTCTAGGCAGGTCTACATGTGTCACTGCCGTCCATTTATATCTTGTGATATCAAACTGCTGTGATCTTTGACTACGTAAACAAAATGTTCCTTTTTCTCCTGCAAAGCACTACGTTTCTAGGTTATGTAAGAACATGAGAAAGGCCATGCTGGATCAGACCAAGGTCCATCAAGTCCAGCAGTCTGTTCACACAGCGGCCAACCAAGTGCCCCTAGGAAGCCTACAAACAAGACAACTGCAGCAGCATTGTCCCACAGTACCTAATATAATAGGCACACTTCTTGGATAATGGGGAGAATAGGTATACATCATTTTTACTAGTAGCCATGGATAGCCCTCTCCTCCATGAACATGTCCACTCCCCTCTTACAGCCAAGTTGGCAGCCATCACCACATCCTGGGGCAGGGAGTTCCACTATGTAACTACGCGATGTGTGAAGAAATACTTCCTTTTATCTGTTTTGAATCTCTCACCCTCCAGCTTCAGCAGATGACCCCGCGTTCTAGTATTATGAGAGAGGGGGGAAAGCTTCTCCCTGTCCACTCTCTTCAAACCATGCATAATTTTATAGACCTTTATCATGGCTCCCCTTAACCGCCTTCTTTCCAAGCTGAACAGCCCTAAGCGTTTTAACCGCTCCTTATGGGGCAGTTTCCCTGATTATTTTGGCTGTGTTGAACGTTCAACACAATAGTGGACCATCTGTAAAACTGTGGTGGAAACAAGGATTAACACTACCATCCTAAACAGAGTTATACCCTGGTTAAGTCCATTGGTGTCCATGGGCTTAGAAGAGTACAATGCTACTTAGTCTGGTGCTTAAGTGTGTTGAAATCAATGGGCAACTTGTAGCTGAAGCTGTGCTGGCTTGCATCTATAGACTACTCTGCAAATTATGTCTTTTCAGAGAGATGAGGTGGCGTTGTAGAGTCACCGCTGGTTGTGCTACACAGTGTGTCACAGCATGGACCTTAGCCAAACCAGTTTGTATGGTTTTCATAGAATTTTTAATTTGAACCTTGTCCTTAAGTGGTTCTACCAAGTAGATATGTGGACATCTTTGTATGACTGTTGGGTAGTGCCCCTGATGAGCGAAGGACACTCTGTTACTTGCCAAAACAAGTTTTGGAATTGTTTTAATGTGTGTAAAGTGCCGTCAAGTCGCAGCCGACTTATGGCAACCCCTTTTGGGGTTTTCATGGCAAGAGACTAACAGAGGTGGTTTGCTGGTGCCTTCCTCTGTACAGCAACCCTGGTATTCCTTGGTGGTCTCCCATCCAAACACTAACCAGGGCTGACCCTGCTTAGCTTCCAAGATCTGACGAGATCAGGCTAGCCTGGGCCATCCAGGTCAGGGAGTTGTTTTAATAGTTGTGTTTAAATTACTATTTATGATGGTGTCAATTTCATGTTTTGTGTGAAAGGAGCGATGTTCATCCAGATTATAAACTGCAGTTTTGCTTTCTTAGATCATTTTTAGATGGGCTCTTTAATCTGTTTTGGTATCTGATGGAAAACAAGGGTGCATTCCAGACAAGCAGGTCTTTAAAACAGTTGCCGATTCTGCTGGTGAATGGTTTATTTTTTTCCCCCTTTCAGATGACTTAAAGGGCAAGGATTGTTGTCCCGTTTGTTTATGACGGTTCAGTCTGTTTGTGAAACGAATATCCTTCAGGCTTTGTTGTGTGGTTGTGTTTCCGAGTCGTGGGAGATGCTATCTGAACTGTTTGTAGCGCTTTGTAATGAGACACTTTACTTTTCCAGCCTATTTAATTCATTTCAGTTCACGGTTTAGCACATAATTTGTTACAAAGCAACTCTTACCTCTCTTTGTTAGGTTTCATGTTGATGTCACCAATTATATGAATGTCGGCAAATTTTATTCTGAATTTATTTAAAAGTGAAGCCATCCTGAAAACCAAAGGCAAGAAGATGGGCATTTTCTTAAAGTGTCATTAATCAGTAGGTTGATATACAACAAAAGCAATTGGCAGCGCCATCCTAAGCAGGGTCACCCCCTTTTAAGTCCATTGAAGTCAACGGGCTGAGAAGGGTTCAACTCCACCTAGGGTTGCACTACAAGTCTTGTTAAATTACTTGCTGTTTAATTAAATATTCAAATCTATCAGAAGTGCTTTAATTAGCACTTCTCATTTATAGAATTCTGTGAACTTGGAAGGTGGAAGCTAATTGATTTATTGGTTCTTGTAGGTTATCCGGGCTGTGTAACCGTGGTCTTGGAATTTTCTTTCCTGACGTTTCGCCAGCAACTGTGGCAGGCATCTTCAGAGTAGTAACACTGAAGGACAGTGTCTCTCAGTGTCAAGGGTGTAGGAAGAGTAATATATAGTCAGAAAGGGGTTGGGTTTGAGCTCAAACCCAACCCCTTTCTGACTATATATTACTCTTCCTACACCCTTGACACTGAGAGACACTGTCCTTCAGTGTTACTACTCTGAAGATGCCTGCCACAGTTGCTGGCGAAATGTCAGGAAAGAAAATTCCAAGACCACGGTTACACAGCCCGGATAACCTACAAGAACCAATGAACTCTGACCGTGAAAGCCTTCGACAATACTAATTGATTTAGTTGAACATTAAACACTGGAGAAATTGCCAGGGAAATACACCAGAATCTGCAGCTCTGAGAAGCTGCCTAATTTTTTTTTCAGGATCATGTGACTTTCTGCACAGAGAACCAACTGTTTCCTAGCACTGTAGAGAGCCAAGCAGCCCCTATTTAGCCATTGCTCTGAGATCACATCAGTGCTGCTAAAATAGCAGACAGTGAATTTTATGAGTTGGTGAAAATATCTTGCAATAAAAGCTATAAGGAGATAGAAAATGCAAGATTTGGTAATATTGCTAATAAGCATTTATATAGTGTTTTATAGTATTCACAGTGTTTCACATATATTACCTTAGTAATCGTTAGGTAGATAGAATTGATAATACAATCACTCCTATTAATATTGTCGAAGGCTTTCACGGTCAGAGTTCATCGGTTCTTGTAGGTTATCCGGGCTGTGTGACCGTGGTCTTGGTATTTTCTTTCCTGACGTTTCGCCAGCAACTGTGGCAGGCATCTTCGAAGATGCCTGCCACAGCTGCTGGCGAAACGTCAGGAAAGAAAATACCAAGACCACGGTCACACAGCCCGGATAACCTACAAGAACCGAACTCCTATTAATGTCCTTCACTTGCTCTATATGCAAAAACTAAACAATAGAGGTTTATGAAATCTGTTTGGGCCGGGGGTGGGGACAGGATACAGAGTCTACTTACATGAGCTTCTCTTCTTCAAGGCGAGTAACTTTCCCACCAGTAAAGATCCTTAATTTACAATCTTTCCACTTTTTTCGAAGCGTGAGGATATAGGGAATTAAAAGAATTAGCCCTGGTTGAACAAAGGAAATCAAATATATGCAAGAAAAGCCCCATTAGAACACTGTGCTATAACGAGAAGACTGCTTTTATTATGTAATATTCATTATGAGTTCCCCTAACACTTTGTCATGTTGAGTCTTTAGAAATTATTTAAATGATTCCCTTATGTTAGCAAATCCTCTGTCGGCCTCACAGATTTTCCTTTCTTAGCTGTGCAAAACACCCTTGTGTGGCTTACCTCCATCATCAAACAGCCACCAGACATCAATGGTGCCTTTCCCCTGCTTCTTTTTAAACTGAGTGCTCACTTCGAGCAGCCGTTGATTGAACTCCCCCACGTGGATTGAAGGGATTGTGTTCACGCTGCCGCCTGAAACGAGAGCGAGCGAGAGAATACACCAGGGCCTTTCCTCACAATCATGGAAAGTGAGTCCCACAGCACCATTTCACTCTTGTTATCTATTGATTACAGTGAGATGCGCATACTTCAGTTAAGCGTGTGAGCTATAGAATCATAGAGTTGGAAGGGACCACCAGGGTCATCTAGTCCAACCCTTCACAATGCAAGAAATTCACAACTAACTCCCAGTGACCGCTACTCCATGCCCAGAAGATGGCCAAGATGCCCTCCCTCTCATGATCTGCCTAAGGTCACACAATCTGCATTGCTGACAGATGGCCATCTAGCCTCTGCTTAAAAACCTCCAGGGAAGGAGATCTCACCACCTCCCGAGGAAGCCTGTTCCACTGAGGAACCGCTCTAACTGTTAGAAAATTCTTCCTAATGTCTAGACAGAAACTCTTTTGATTTAGTTTCAACCCGTTGGTTCTGGTCCAACCTTCTGGGGCAACAGAAAACAACTCGGCACCATCCTCTATATGACAGCCCTTCAAGTACTTGAAGACGGTTATCATATCACCTCTCAGTCTTCTCCTCTCCAGGCTAAACAAGGTTTTAGGATGGGGATTTCGCAGTATGCTTTTGATCCTGTATTGTCAGGTTCAAGAGCAAAGTGTGTTCCATGCCTGGTGTGTGTGTGTGGGGGGGGAGGCTCTAGCCTTGCTGGCCATCCAACTACTACATTTTTGCAGGTTCAGAACTTGCCCTTTTTGGTTGCTCTCTTTGTCATATTGAGCTTGGTGGCTCTTCTGAAGAATCCACAGATACCATAGCTTCCTTCTTCACATTCACTCTCTTTGATGGTAGCTTCTAGGGCTTGCCTCTCTTGTTCCAGCCTCTTCAGTTCATCTGTGAATAGGAAGCAACAAGGGCAATACAACATTACCTACTACTGCTTCCTTTTAACTGGAGATGCTGGGGATTGAACCTGGGACCTTTTGCATGCCATGCCAAGCATGTACTCTACCACTGAGCCACAGTCCCTTTCCTAAAACATGGATAGTGAACTAGATGGACCACTGGTCTGATCCACCAAGACTCTTCTAATGTTCTTAATTATTCTTGGCTTCTAAAGTGTTTGTGTGTGTAGGTATGTACGTGTGACATGATCAGCTTAGAAGTTGTTGACATTCTAAAGTTCTCTTTACATCAGAACAGCCTCGTTCTGGCATAGTGATATCTGTTGTCACTTTTATTCAAAACCAAGTAACAGATTGCCCTTTTTAAACAAGATACCTTTGTGGTGTGTAAACGTCCCAGTGTGTTTTTCCCCTCTGTTTCCAGAACTAATATGTCTTCGTAAGTATAATCTCGAAAGCTGTTCAGAATGTTGCCCTTTTAAAGAGACAGCTGTAGTTTCTTGTTGCTTTTCAACTGTTTTTCCTGTTTCTGTTTTTAACATTCGGAGCATTTTATTTTTAACGGTGCATGGCTGATATCTGCTATCACTGCATCGCAGTGTAAAAGGATAACCTTCTCAGAGAGCTTTGAAGCAGCAGTTATTTCCCCGACTGCTCCCTTTTAAATATTAGAAGGGACAGGTAACTTTTCTAGAGATTCAGAGGCGGTAGGCTAAAATGTTGCTGTAGTTCTCCCCGATGGGATCGTGGCTCTAACTCAATATGGGTGCATTGCAGGCAGCTATACAAAACCATTGGGCCGCTGGACTAAGAACAGATTTGATTTTCCACTGTTTCAGTATATTAGAGTAATGCAAAGTAAATCTTTGCCACCTGTCTTCTCATTTGGTCAGAGAGTGGATTTTATTTGGGGGGCATAGGCACACCCATCTTAAAATATTTCAGTGGTCTGTTGATTTGGTTTCTGATTTTCTACTTTTGATGTTTCTTTCTACCTCTCCCTTGCCTTCTTGTGGACAGAAATGGGAAACAGAAGTTTGCAGCAGGTGGCAGTAGAGGGCTGTAACGCTACATTCAAATTATGACCTGGTATCAGTTTTAAATTAATTTAATTCCTATAGATTCCTGTCGATTCGCCCCAAAGTGTTCATAATGATTGTTCTTTAAATCTTGTTTAGAGTCTTTCTCATCAGATAGAGGCTCAATGAGATGAAAGACAAATCTGACTGAATTAGGGCCACTTCAACATTACAGAATTCTTAAACAGAACCCACGCAGATTGCTTTACCATCTGTTGAGCGCCCAGACACTGAGAAGCCCGGCATATATACAGAAAGTACTTGATGGTCATATGCATGACATATGTAGGTGTGAGCTAACATTTGGATCATTTGAAGCAGTGCTTATTCTCTTACCAGCCAAAGGGTGCTTAAGAAGTAGAGAACTGCCAAAGGTTCCCCGGTACAAAGCATCAAAAGAGAAAGCAACATTGAATCTAGGAAGCCCCCCCCTTTAGATAATGCATCCTGGTGTTATTAAAATCAATGGGATTCCCATTTTATGGCCCCAGTCTGGGAGTTCTGGTATGAGAAGCTCATAGAGCATAGGGGTTTCTGCACTCTCCTTTACGGCTAAATGTGTACCCTCGTGGGGGTGGGGTGCTGGTTGAGCACAAGCCTTGCTTATTTATTTATTTATTTTTCAATGTATAACCCACCCTCCCTGGCCAAGGCCAGTCTCAGGGCGGGTAACATCATCCAGGATACACCAAAGTATCAACAATAAAATTAATAATAATTCTAAAATTAAACAATAAAACCTTATTAAAACCTTTAAAAGCTCCAGATGGTGCCAAATTTAGCCCATACTGCCCAGAATAAGCAGCAGGTTGCCCCCCAATTAACAAGAATAACATAGAAATGAATGGGAGGGGGGAATAGGGAAGACAGCAGAAGATGAAATCTGTTTCTATCCTTGGGTTCTCCAGTTAAAAGATCTTGGACAACTAGTGTCCAGAAAGACTCTTCTCGCCCCAAGACCCTGACGAACCACTGCCAGTCAGGCAGACTTACATGGACCGAAGGTCTAACTTGATACAAAGCTGTTTGGTGTGTTTGTACGTTCCCATTATCACTTTCTGGTTGGTTTGGTTTTTTTGCCGTCAAGTCACAGCTGCCTTATGGCAACCCCATGGGGTTTTGAAGGAAAGAGACGTTCAGAGGTGGTTGGCCATTGCCTGCCTCTGCATCGGGACCCTGGACTTCTCAGGTGGTCTCCCATCCACATACCAACCAGGGCCAACCCTGCTTAGCTTCTGGGATCTAATGAGATCTGGCTAGCCTGGGCTATTCAGTTCAGAGTTGCAGCCAGTATATATGTATGAAATAGAGAAAAGCATCAGCGTTAAATGCAGTTTATGCAGAAAGGCTGGTTTACAATCACGTTTCAACCTTGACTTCACAATGCACATTAGATTTCAGTCTAAGTGGGGAAGTGTTTTGCACTTGCAGCCAATTCCTGTGCGCATGAGGAACATTTCTTCTTTACGGACAGATAGTTCCTGTGTGTTTGGATCCTATCAAGCATTTTCGGGATTGGTGTGTTAGCTCTTGAAACTCTTTTTTTGGGGGGGTCATCCACTGGAATACCATAGCTCTTTAAATGGCCTTCAATCTTGTTAATGACTTCTTCCACCAAAATTTATAGTGTCTAGATTTCCACTTGGCAGTGCCCCTCAATTTCTTTTCTCACCATTATGAAAAACGTTCCACTAGTTACAGATGTCATGAGTGCTCCCAATCTCTAGAGAAAGATTATTTACAATATTAATGGTCGTGTCTTAAATGCATGGAACAACATTTCCTAAGGCTGATGTTTGATAGAAATGGGTTTTGTATACAGGAAGCATATCTAGTGTAGAAATTAACTGAAATTCAGTGGCTTTTGACGTACCTTGAACCTGGAGAGCTTGCGATATGTCAAATCCTTGGCTTATTCGAACAATGATGATGCCAAATTCAAAGTCAAATGCATCACTGAAATCAGGAACAAAACAATAAAACAATATAAATATTCATCTCACAGCACTGGAATACTTAACTGTTGCTTGTATCGATCCCTGCTAGGGTTGCCAACTGCCAGGTAGTAGCAGGAGATCTGCTGCTAATTCAACTGATCTCCAGCCGATAGAGATCAGTTCACCTGGAGGAAAATGGCTGCTTTGGCAATTGAACTCTTTGGCATTGAAGTCCCTCCCCTCCCCAAACCCCGCCCTCCTCAGACTCCGCCCCAAAAATCTCCCGCCAGTGGCAAAGAGGGACCTGGCAACCCTAATCCCTGCGTGCCTACACAAATATTTTTTTATGGACACTACAATTAGATTTCTAATTTTAAAAAGTTCATTTTGAACAACATCTTGAACCAATCTTCTGTGTTTTGACCAGTTAGCTTTGCTTCCTCAACTTTCGTATCCACATGAACACATGAAGCTGCCTTATACTGAATCAGACCCTGGATCCATCGAAGTCAGTATTGTCTACTCAGACTGGCAGCGGCTCTTCAGGGTCTCAGGTGGAGGTCTTTCACATCACCTGCTTGCCTGGTCCCTTTAACTGGAGATGACGGGGACTGAACCTGGGATCTTCTGCATGCCAAGCAGATGCTTTACCACTGAGTCACAGCTCCTCCCCGATGAAGCTGCCTTATACTGAATCAGACCCTCGTCCATCAAAGTCAGTATTGTCTACTACTCAGACCAGCAACGGCTTTCCAGGGTCTCAGGCAGAGAAAGGTCTTTCACATCACCTACCTGTCTAGTCCCTTTAACTGGAGATGCCGTGGATTGAACTTGGTTCCTTCTGCCTGCCAAGCAGATGCTCTGCCACTGAGCCACAGCCCTTCCCCACATCCCTGGGCTGTGTGGTTACAGCTGACCATCTCATTGTAATACTCACCAATAATACTTTTGTATACTTTTCTATTTATTCACGTAAAATAATTTAGACCTTCCAGAAGATTTCAGTTCCCCCCCCCCCCCAAATGTACTTCCAGCTTCAACTTACTGTATGATACCTATGTAGTTTTCAACTTGTCCACCAGTGGCATCTCTCCAGTCCTTTTTAAATCCAAGCACTAATGTATTGGGTTTCATCCTGCCCAAACCAGAAGCCTAACAATATTAAAACATGGAGTTAAAAAAAGATGCATGTGCAGGATTTTATTCAAAATGAGGAGTAATGGCAAAAGATAACCGAAGTAATGTTCTGGGGGGATTTAAGATTAAATTGCAGTTGGTGAATGTCCTTCATGCTTGTACTCAAGCAGCAAATATAAAGATTAGCTTTAAATCATCTTGGCTATAAATGGTTTTTAAATGACAGAAATGTAGCTTTGCTAAATTAGCATTCATTTGCATTTTTTCCCTGATGCACGGTCATTAAAGCAGTTGAATAATTTAAGATCAACAGCGTTTTCATGATGTTCGTGTGCCCATTTTAACATGAGAGCTATGAGAGATTTACTACACTCTTTCTCTAAAAGAGTTTGAGGAAGTCCTTTCATTCCTTCACTCAAGTTTAAAGCTGACATCCTTTGCTCACTTACTTGGCAGTAAATCTCACTGAGCGCAACGGGATTCTCTTCTGAGTCAACCTGCATAGGCTTGAAATGTACAATTCTCGGCATCCTGAAAGACCATCGACCCACCTGAGTACACTGAAGGCACAATTCACGGGACCTCATTATTTGGTGCTACTATGGGAAGTGGCTAAAAAGCCAAACAAGCGTGAAGTGTAAGCTTCCAAGCAAAGATGATAGAGGAATTAAATCTGTTGGATTTAGAAGCATAAGAAGAAGAGTTGGATTTTATATGCCGACTTTCTCCACCACTTAAGGAAGAATCAAACCGGCTTACAATCACCTTCCCTTCCCCTCCCCACAACAGACACCCTGTGAGGTAGGTGGGGCTGAGAGAGCTGTGACTAGCCCAAGGTCATCCAGCTGGCTTCATGTGTAGGAGTGGGGAAACAAATCCAGTTCACCAGATTAGCCTCCGCTGCTCATGGGGAGGAGTGGGGAATCAAACCCGGTTCTCCAGATCAGAATCCACCACTCCAAACTGCTCTTAACCACTACACTACACTGGCTATCATAGAAGTAGCAGATCCAGGGCCAAGCTAATCTGAACCATCTGTCTTTTGATAACTGCAACATTGCATGGTGACTGCTCATTACCCAAGTTTGATCCCAACAGAAGTCGGTTTCAGGTAGTTGGCTCAAGGCTGACTCAGCCTTCCATCCTTCCGAGGTCGGTAAAATGAGTACCCAGCTTGCTGGGGGTAAAGTGTAGACGACTGAGAAAGGCAATGGCAAACACCCCGTAAATGTAGTCTGTCTAGTAAACGTCAGTATGTAACGTCACCCCATGAGTCAGGAATGACCCAGTCCTTTACTTTTATACCCAGTTCTGCATATTTTATGGTGTAGTCCCATGAAGAGTTGTTCTGGGCTTAGTTTGGAGTAACTGTGCAAAGGATTATACAGTTGAAGTTATTTTTGTTCTTTTGAACTGAGTGCTTTTTCAGTATCCTAAGAGGCCTTAGAGAAAGGCCATTTTTAAAAGGGCAAATATAATACTGAATATAATACTAATACATACCACTTCTGTTTTTTCAGAAATATGGGTGAATACATTAAAATATCCAGTTATGCCAGATAAAACAAGATACATGGACTAAAATGGTCTTACCGACAAAGGCTTACAGTCTGAGTCTTAAGTCACTTACAAAAATAAAAATAATAAAATCAATAACATCCAAGTTATATCTGCCATTTGGACTAAGAGACTACTCTGTGGCAATGAATTTTCATTGCAGCCATACAAAATTTTTCTACCTGAGAGGTGATTGAATCCAGTTATGTATATTTATTATTACAGTCACTGTGACCTGTGCCTGGGCCTCTGTCCTTCTTTCTCCCACTATAAGCACCTGTCCATAACGTGGAAGTCTGTGCATTCTACTGTGTGAAACGTGATTTGCGACATAATATTCCGTAATATAAAATATTCAACAGAATTGCATGTTAGGAGGCGGGAAAACTCATTTGCAGTGAGCATGTGTAGTCTCAGAGATTGGCGAGGGGGACCGTTTGAGGCATTTCCGTGTACCACGGGGCCTCATTTGTTTAACACTGAATTGATTGGTTTTGTTCTCTAGTTCCACAGCCTGGAACCGAAATTGTTGCTGCGGTAACCTTTAATACAGAGAGAGGTGCCCTCAGGTTGCTCTCTGTATTTACAAGATCTTATCCACATGTACGATGAGAGCTCTTTACGAATAAACAGAAATTCTTCATTCAATGGAGGCTGCTTTGAAGCCATGCTCCTCGCATGTGCTGGTCAAATGAAGAGCTTACTTGGAGGAGACTTTTGACTCCATCTCGAAAGCTGTCAGCTGCCACGGCAGCGTAGAAGGCTTTCCTTTTGTTCTTTGCCAGCCAGGCCTGCTTGGTTGCCATGCCGCTGTTCATCTCCTTAACGCACAGCTTGCGCGGGCCCTGCGTGACACAACAATAAATCAGGAAGGAGATTTGTGTATTATGCATCGCACAGTGGTGTCAATTTTGAAGGAGTTACTGAATCTGCTGTGCGGGGAAATGGAAAAGCCCATTGGGGGACAAAAAACCCCATTTCCACAAAGGAGTCCATAGAGATTTAGCCTTTTGAAACGATACCTGTTGCTAACTTTGCTTGTTTTAGGTTGTAGTCGTAAGTGATATCAAGATGTTTAAACACACATCTTTGGAAATTGAATCTGCTACTCATAGGAATGGGGAAAATAGCATCATGTTAACATAACAGCCCAGTGTACTACTTAGTTAAATGGAAGTCTTCGAAATGAGGTGCTTGATTTAGGATCTGTTTTTCTTGGCATTTACGTAGTGAAGCCATCTCACTTTGGATGCTTTTTTAGAGGGGAACACTCCAGTGGATGCTGTATCGCATGGCTTTTGGTGGGCTTTTAAGAGATAAATATGTCCATGGAAAAGCACCAGTTAGAGCTGCAAGCAACAGCCAAGCTACACATTACATGCAAAATCCATGATTGCTGTTGTTGACATTTTGTGTCGCTGTAAGAAGCAAACCACCAGAGGAGTGGAGAGAACTGGATCAGGGCAGCGGTAGCAACAAACCAGTTTGCCTCACATCATTTCCCCCAACAGAAGTCACTTCCCGAGAGGAATTAGCAGTTGCCCTTCCCGAACCTTTGCTCCCAGATCCAGCTCAATCTCCCTTACTTCAGTGCCCTTCATGGACTTCTCCCCTCCGGCTGCTATCTCTCCAGGATCAGAGGAGCATGCCTATTATATTGGGTGCTATGGAATACAAAGAGAGCCCCGTGGTGCAGAGTGGTAAGCTGCAGTACTGCAGTCCAAGCTCTGCTCATGACCTGAGTTCGATCCCGATGGAAGTTGGTTTCAGGTAGTCGGCTCAAGGTTGACTCAGCCTTCCATCCTTCCGAGGTCGGTAAAATGAGTACCCAGCTTGCTGGGAGTAAAGGGAAGATGACTGGGGAAGGCACTGGCAAACCACCCTGCAAACAAAGTCTGCCTTGTCGGGATGTGACATCACTCCATGGGTCAGGAATGACCCGGTGCTTGCACAGGGGACCTTTACCTTTTTTTTATGGAACACAGGCATGATAATGCTGCTGCAGTCATCTTGTTTGTGGGCTTCCTGGAGGCACCTGGTTGGCCACTGTGTGAACAGACTGCTGGACTTGATGGGCCTTGGTCTGATCCAGCATGGCTTTTCTGATATTATTAGATGCACATTTTCCCCATCCGAATTCTCAAAACTCAACAATAAGCCCCCATTCAGAGTTTTGAGCATTCGGGTGGGGAAAATGTGCATCTAGAGAGTGGCAAATCCAAGGCAAAACCTCCCAGGCATAAATGGTCTATGTTGATAGTGCTCTACAAGTAATAATGGTGATAATAATCCAGTAATGGTTCTCCCGGAGACACAGCAAATTCTGGATGGGTGCTGTCCCCTGGCTGCAAACATTTTTCACGGCACACCATATACAGTCCTACTTTACTTTGGGGTAAAAAAAGACAGCCAAATGGGGTTAAGTAAGCAGTCTTTACCAGCATAACGGGCATTCCATTGGCAGCGCATTACTTTTTTTTTATCGCTACCTTATTTTCCCAGTTACACAGATCACAGAAGTTCATTGTATCACATGTTTTATTAGCCAATAAAACTAAGCTCGGCTTAAGTTTTCTAAAGAAAAAAGGGAGAAAACAACCAAAATGCTTACGCCAGCATAGACAAGTTACATTAAATACTGACAGAAATAAAAGTCTCCCAACGCTATGTGAAAACCAATAAGTAAAAAAAAAAAAAAAAAATGCTGATCCGGAGACTTTTTTAGAGCCTAGTAATATCCTTACTGGAATACACAGTAAAATGTCTGTTAACTTCAGTTTGTGTAGGTCACCTGTGGCAAGAGAAATCAGCTAGCTTATCCCTTGGACTGGGCTGTGGTCCTCCAGCATTTGAGCGTATTTATTTATTAAGTTGCTGCCATCTTGTACTATTTTCATTTTATTATGATAACCATCTTCAAGTACTTGAAAGGCTGTCATAGAGAGGATGGTGCCGAGTTGTTTTCTGTTGCCCCAGGAGGTCAGACCATAACCAGCGGGTTAAAATTAAATCAAAACACTTTCCATCTTGACATTAGGAAGTTTTTTCTAACAGCAGTTCCTCAGTGGAACAGGCTTCCTCTGGAGGTGGTAAGCTCTCCTTCCCTGGAGGTTTTTAAGAAGAGATTAGATGACCATTTGTCAGCAATGCTGATTCTGGGCCTTAGGCAGATAATGAGAGGGAAGGCATCTTGGCCATCTTCTGGTCACTGGGGGTGTGGCGAGGGAGGTAGTTGTGAATGTCCTGCATTGTGCAGGGGGTTGGACTAGATGACCCTGGTGGTCCCTTCCAACTCTATAATTCTATGATTCTATTAAATTGAGAGATTAATACTCCCAATTAATTAATTAATTAATACTGGGGGGGCCGACCACACGGTGCATTAACCAGCCTACTTTGTGGACCTAAGGCAATTCCTTTGTTTTAAAAAAATTGCAGTAATATTTCTTTATTTGTTTAGCTATAGGCCGTTACAAAACTTCCTTACATAAATACAGAAAACTTCAAATGATATCAAAAAAAGATAAAATTACAACGGTATGTGATTTCCTGGTAAAATCAATTACATACGCTATCTCTGTTAAAACATTATTTGTATTCCTGTGCAGAATTTTTCTCGATAACTTCAAGAGCTCTAAATCTTCCTGGCTGTGATAGCAAATTGCAATATTCTAAAGGTTACATGCGAATCAGAGTCAGAAAGTAGGAAGATCAATTTATCAAATTCAGAACAAAAAGTTACTCCCTTCAGGATTCCATCCAGAAATTTGGCTCTAGGCTCCCTATACAGTGGACATATTAACACATACTGAAAGATGTCCTCCAATGATGAGGATCCATAGATGCATGTGCGATGTTCCTTTGGGGTTTTGTTATATCGTCCTGGCCGAAGGCATAGTCTGAAATCTTAGGGAGGTGAACGCCACCCTAAGGTTCTGTGATGTGAGGTTGACCAAATGGGATCTGAGATGATCTTTCTTATAGGTATGGAACCAGGGGGGAAATTTAGATTCTCGGATTACTACTTTATCAATTAAGGCATCCATCCTAAACACCCAGTCGCCAAGTGCAGAGTTATCTGAGGTAGCATCTAAAAGATCGTCAGGTATAGCGTAACGATGGTAGATATTGTTAAGGTGTCTCTGGTGGACTTGATCTTTTGTCAATAAGTAATCAAAAGCTTTGCCACCAAACCCATCTGTCCTATGTTTTTTACAGTATTTCATTATAGCAAGATGTGCTGTACATAACAAACTCAATCATTCCCATACATACAATATAGTCCACCTTCCAGGGGCATCATTTTACATTTATCATTACAAGCTTACAGAAATAATAATCATAAATACAGAAAGGAACAACTGCCTTTTCAGCTCTCTTACAATCCTCTACTTAATCTTAAACTATACCAATACTATTAGTCATTTCTACTTATTCACTTAATCTTCAATCAGATAGTAATCTCTATTTACCCTTCCATATAAGCTATATCATATATCCATTAAATATATCATCTAATATTGCTTCTCCAGTTATTTTTTGTTTTCCCCCATTTCCCCTCCCTCAAATAAACACAAATATACCAGAACCCCGCTTTGTGGAGGGGCCGTGGCTCAGTGGTAGAGCCTCTGCTTGGCATACAGAAGGTCCCAGGTTCAATCCCCGGCATCTCCAGTTAAAGGGACTAGGCAAGTAGGTGATGTGAAAGAGCCCTGCCTGAGACCCTGGAGAGCCGCTGCCGGTCTGAGTAGACAATACTGACTTTGATGGACCAAGGGTTTGATTCAGTAGAAGGTAGCTTCATGTGTTCAACCTGAGACAATTTCAAGGTGCCGACAAATGGCAGCCATCTTGCGCAGTGCAGATTTCATGTTTGCGGCACTTACCGTGTACACTTCACAGCAGATGCAGAGGCCGTTGTCCTTGGTGAACAAATGTGTGATGTCTAACAAAGCCGGTCTTGTCATGGGCCCTCCTGTTAACACTATGCATTGAGGCCTGTAATGGTTGGAGGGGGTGGATTAACTTTGGTAATGCATTTATGCGCCACAAATCTTTGAGTATTTCCATGGGGCTGTTACCTGAAGTTCTTCACGTGATCGTCCACTGTAGTTAATTCCAACGCAGTGTCAATGGCTTTAACATAGTAGAGCGCCTGTGCAGATGATCCCCAATTTACCTCTGTTGTAGCAGAGAAAAATAGTTTATATTAAATTTACACTCCTACATTATTTTAACCTGTTACTATACTGTTTTAGGTTGTAATGGCCTACAACCTTATACAATAAACTTGACTTGACTTACTCCTACAAAATCATTTTTGGGATTTACCTTTAAAAAAAAAAAAAAATTATTCCAAACCAAACTTTAGTTGCTAAGTCATATCATTACCTATTACCATTAAATCACTGTTTTCATACACATATAAAAAACCAACCATCTATCTAACCTATGTTGTCATTCACTTCATAACTCCATTATAATAGTATTGTCTTTCATTGATCCATCAATTAAATGGACTAGTTGCATTTGTATTTGTCATGGAGCGGTTGCCATCTCTTGTAAAAGTCATCAATCAAATTTTCTGTGAACTAGATGCGTTAGTCTGGACATCGAAGCATACTCAAAAAGTTTACTAATCCATTCGGTTTTACCTTTTTTTAAATAGAAATCGGCTACCTGTGTGTATTGCCTCATGGCAGTAGCCACGAGGAAAGTGGAACGCTAATCAGACATATCACATTCGGGTTTTTAAAAATCTAATGATGGCCATAACTGAGAGTAGATCACTAGTCCTGTTACCTGTTAGTGCTAAAGTCAGATATGAGAATCAGAAGTTACTCCTAAACTTAGTCACAAAGGCATAGTTGGCTGTGATAGCAAACCAGGAATCTCCAATCCACTCCTCCTTGTTATGCATCTCAGAAATTAATCAAAAAATGTATTGCAGCAAACTATTCTTTGTCAGTGTGTCAAAGCAGCAAGCTGTGATTGGCTCTTTCCCCTTCTTAGATTCATATGGAGATTAAGCAATGAACTCCTGGTTTGTAGGGAAGGAGACGAACTGTAGTTTGCAGTTCAGCTATAACAACAACCATATGCCATGAAAGCAGAAATTAGAGGATGTGTGTGAGCTCTATCTTGCCCCCCAGATAGTTTTTTCATTTGCTATAGTTTCATTTCGGAACAATGAGGACTAGACACATTTTGTTTCCACAGGAAATCGGAGACCCACCTAAATGATCTCGTATCTGAAAAAAAATGTTAAAATGAGGACCGACCAAAGAAATCAATTTTTTTTTGGTTTCATATTCCAGGTATAAAAATATTCAGATGCAAGCTATTTGGCCCTTGGTTCATTTGGATAAGTGTGTTTGTGCCGTACGCTAAGGAAAGGGTTTGTTGACTGACTCCTAAATTAAAAAGAACTGGGAGAACGGCTGATTTTTGTTCGATGCAGGAGCTCTTTGAAGAAACGCCAAGTTGTACTACTCATAAAATCCTCATTAACAAATATATGTTTGGAGTTAGAGAGGAGTAGTTTTTTAGAAGCTGCCTTTGGAGGTATCTGCCCAGAGGTCTTCCTAGCAGGAGCCAGTGTGTCCCAGATGAAAGCAGCAACAGCAGCCACCTGCCAGGTAATATTAGGTATCTGAGGAAGGAGTGAATAATGTTGCCACATGTTCTTAGGCAAAATTGCTGGGTTGTTTTTTTTTTTAAAAAAACCTTCCACTGGGGTTGAATTAAATATACCCAGGGGGAAAGGGGGGATGTAGGGAGGGAACAGATTAGGGGAGAATTCTGAGTAGTCTGGACTCATCTGCCTGCATCTAAACTAGTTGTCATGGCAGATCTGTGTGGTTACCGCTGGTGAATGGTGGCAGCGAAGAGTCCATTTCTGACGGCAAAAGTAGCACATGCAGGTGAGAATCATAGAGTTGGAAGGGACCACCAGGGTCATCTAGTCCAACCCCCTGCACAATGCAGGAAATTCACAGCTACCTCTTTCACACACACCCAGTAACTCCTACTCCATGCCCAGAAGATGACCAAGATGCCCTCCCTCTCATGAACTGCCTAAGGTCATAGAATCAGCATTGCTGACAGATGGCCCTCTAGCCTCTGCTTAAAAACCTCCAGGGAAGGAGAGCTTACCACCTCCCGAGGAAGCCTGTTGCACCGAGGAACCGCTCTGTTAGAAAATTCTTCCTAATGTCTAGATGGAAACTCTTTTGATTTAATTTCAACCCGTTGGTTCTGGTCTGACCTTCTGGGGCAACAGAAAACAACTCGGCAACATCCTCTATATGACAGCCCGTCAAGTACTTGAAGATGGTTATCATATCCCCTTGAAGTTCCACACTTTCCTCTGCCTACAGTTTACTCCTCACAATCTAGAAGAAAAGCTTGGGCAAGGGGGACCACTTGTTTGGGAACTAAGAAGCAGGCAAAAGGAAGAGTTCTGTTTTCTTCCTGGGTGCCCCTTTTGTTGTTAAAAATGGATTTCTGGCTTCCTCTTTATGTACTTGAGGCAAATCTGTTTTTTTAACCGCACCGATCCTCACATTGAAATGGACCTCGATGGAACGATTTCGAGATCTGGGTCCTAGCCTTACCCGGCTTCTTGTAGGTCACGTAAATGTAGAGAAAGAGTTCGATGGCGTAAGTGATGACAGCAGCCCACCAGTTGATGACAAACATGACCCCGCAGCACAGCACGGCTCCAAAGAGGGAGACCCACATGTTGTAATACCTGAAGGCAGGTCTCCAACCTATGGAAGTCCAAAGGGAGCAAATCAGTTGTTCGAAAGAACAAGGAGGTTGAAACTACACAGTGAGACTTGAACTCGCTTATTTTAGCCAGTATATGTAATATACTGCACTCTCATTACCACTACAAGTGAACGCATGAAGCTGCCTTATACTGAGTGAGACCCTCGGCCCATCAAAGTCAGTATTGCCTATTCAGACCGGCAGCTGCTCTCCAGGGTCTCAGGCAGGGGTCTTTCACATCACCTACTTGTCTAGTCCCTTTAACTGGAGATGCCGGGGTTTGAACCTGGGACCTTCTGCATGCCGAGCAGATGCTCTACCACTGAGCCACAGCCACTCCCAGTGCAGTTGAAAGTACTGAAACATGGCATATGTTGGCAAGTGTCTCTTTGGCTGTTTGCAGACATTGGTTTCCCAGAGAATTGGAGACAGCACTGTAGAGAATTCATTGACCTGTGATATTCACATTCCTGCCCCCCCCCCCCCCCGTCCTACCACAGTATTTGGTCAAACTGGTTCTGAAAGATTATATAAAGCTTCCAGCTGTAACTGGGAGTAGCTGAAGCTAGGCCCCTAGATTTGTGAACAATGCTGCCGTTGCTCCAACAGACGTACAGACGTGTGCGTGTTTTGTTCTGATTGTCGCAAGCACCTACCGGATTTGTGTGTGTGATAAATTAAACACATCTCGGGTTTGCTTCCCCACTCCTCCACATGAGCAGCGGAGGCTAATCTGGTGAACTAGATTGGTTTCCCCACTCCTACATACGAAGCCAGCTGGGTGACCTTTAGTGTTGCCAGGTCCTTCTTTGCCACCGGTGGGAGGTTTTTGGGCGGAGCCTGAGGAGGGCGGGGTTTGGGGAGGGGAGGGACTTCAATGCCACAGAGTCCAATTGCCAAAGCGGCCATTTTTCTCCAGGTGATCTGATCTCTATTGGATGGAGATCAGTTGAATTAGCAGGAGATCTCCTGCTACTACCTGGCAGTTGGCAACCCTAGTGACCTTGGGCAAGTCACAGCTCTGTTAGAGCTCTCTCAGCCCCACCTACCTCACAGGGTGCCTGTTGTGGGGGGGGGAAGGGAAGGTGATTGTAAGCCTGTTTGATTCTCCCTTAAGTGGCAGAGAAAGTCGGCATATAAAAACCAACTCTTCTTCTTCATCATCCCACCCCACCTTGAGTAGTTTTTAAGGGGTAAAAATGAATATTTTCAGTTTGATGCAATTCATGTAGATCTTTGAAAGAAAAGAAAAGCCATATAAGGCCACCTGGGGCCCAGTAGTAGCAGTCTTGCTGTTTCGAGATCATTGGCTGGTTCTGTAAAAGTTTATCTTGTTCAGGATGATGGGCAACCCTCCCTCTCCAGCAACACCAAACATAATTTTCTTTTTATGGAGGAAAACCAGATGCAGAAAAATAATCTCCCTTCAAGCAAGTATTCCCCTTTCCCTTTCTCACATTTATATATGTACTAGCAGCTAAAGGTCAAACTAGATGTGATGGAGATTGAAGATCCCCGTCAGTCATTTAAAGACAAATTACAGCTGCAGTTTTGGATCGGGCCCACGTGGGAGAAATAGAGTGGGTTGTGTTTTGCTTTTGCTAATCGAAAGCGAGGCAGCTCAGCTGTTGCTAGTCTTTTAAAGAGAGAAAAAAAGACAGGCATCTTTTTTGCCTACCTCTTTCTCTAACAGGCCGTATCAGTACCATGAGACCAGTTTTAATTTTTGAAACAAGTGTGGGGAATGAAAGCGCTAACTCCATCTTCACATGGCCCTGATCCAAATTGGAACCCCTTGCAGCTATGATTACAAAGACGCTGGGGAGATCGGGTTGCCAGGTCCCTCTTCTTCGTCACTGGCGGGAGGTTTTTGGGGCGGAGCCTGAGGAGGGGAGGGACTTCAATGCATCGAGTCCAATTGCAAAAGCGGCCATTTTCTCCAGGTGAATTGATCTCTTATCGGCTGGAGATCAGTTGTGATTGCAGGAGATCTCCAGCTAGGACCTGGAGGATGGCAACACTAAGGGGAAACCCAATCATGACTCTCGCAGTATATCATCTGTTTTGTGTTTTGTTGGTTTTTGTCGAATGCTCGAGATAATGGATTACTTGAAGGGTTTTTTAAAAGCACGAAAGATATAAGAAAACTTGGCAGCAGTAGCGTGGATCAGCCTAGCGAGAATGGAATGGTGGGTTCTGCTGATCTGAAACGTGTCTTGTCTTGTCGAGGAGGAGGAGGAGGAGGAGGAGGAAGAGGAAGTTTTTATATGCCTACTTTCTCTACCACTTAAAGGAGACTCAAACCGGCTTACAATCACCTTCCCTTCCCCTCCCCACAACAGACACCTTGGGAGGTAGGTGGGGCTGAGCGAGCTCTTAATAGAACTGTAACTTGCCCAAGGTCACCCAGCTGGCTTCGTGTGCAGGAGTGGGGAAACCAATCCAGTTCACCAGATTAGCCTCCGCCGCTCAAGAGGAGGAGTGGGGAATCAAACCCGGTTCTCCAGATGAGAGTCCACCGCTCCAAACCACCGCTCTTAACCACTACACCACGCTGGCAGTTATGAACACCTGTAACTGAATTGGCTTGGGCAGCCAAAATTAGCCGAAGGAGAAATCAGTATTGTTTGGCCTAGAATTTTAAGTAATCACAGCATCCTAATCCATACATATCCGAAGTGTACTGAGTAATTGGTACTGAGGTCCCTGCCAGTGTGGATCTAATCTGCAATTGTGTAGCTCCACAGATAATTAGGGGAAGTCTTTTTTTTTTTTTTTTAAACTGCCCCTCTGTTTAGGCAGCAGCAGGAAAATGATACAAATGGTGTTTGTACATATATATTTATGCCACCACTGTATTTTCTTCCACGTTGGAAATAATAGGCCTGTTTCTCCTCTGTTGAAATAAGTATCTCCATGCATGTGATGAGCATCTGTTTTCAGCAAGAGGCAATTGCCTCTACCACAGGTAAAAATAGGGTTGTAAGCCTCAATTTGTGGAGTAATCACCTAAAGCTTTAGTTGGTTAGTCTGGGGTCAACCCATGGGTGGGTTCGTGTAAGTGTACACTTATTTTCTGAGTCTGTTTTTGTTGTTGGAAAACGGGCTTATGTAAACTAGAAGAAACTGAAAAACTAACCTGGAGATTTTGCGTATGATGCATGGAAACAGGAGAAGTTGATAAGTGCATACGAAGCTAAGAAGAAATTGGAGATAATGGGAGCAATGGTGTTCAGCTCAGCTGCAGGATTAAAACAGACAGTTAAACAACTTTAATTCTGAATTAAAGGCAGAAATCGTTCGTGCCACAATAATTGCAATGCATTTTTGTACAGTGACAAAGCATCTTGTATTCAGAATACAAAGCTAGTTAAAGTTAAAACACCACAAGCTGGAATATAACTGTGATCAGATGAGAAAGATCGTTGCTGAAGTCTAGGGTTTAGTTCTTGTGAACGTATTGTGAAGGCAGGTGGAATTCATTGTTCTATCAGTTTGGAACAGACAACCTTTGATTTAAGTATGCTTTTGTACTTCTAACTGAGAATCACCAAGAGGCGTTCACGATACATGACTGATGAAAATACTGGGTGCCACAGTGAAATGTGTAGGCGCCCCGTCAGCTGGGATTTGTTGAGTCCTGCAGTAGCCCAGCAACTGTAGCGTGTGGCGTTGAGATACTCTGCGGTAGCACGTCTGCGGTAGTGCGTCTTCCACTAGATCAGCATGTAGACGTTACATTAGTTACTTGATATTCAAACTTCAGGAAATGTATGTTTGTGTGGTTTGTGAGTTGTGCATGCATGCTCTTGTGGCGTTATGGGAAGTGGGCAACGGTCATGATAATAGCAAGGACTGCATTGTAAGTCTCAGTTTCAAGGCTAACATATGGCCGTAGCAGTCTAATCTCAACTGCTTCCTCTGGCTTCGATTAGCTTAGCAGTTTGAAAAAAGATGCATTTCAGTGGCAGCAAAAACCTATTTCCTCCTTTTAACACTGGTCAGTGGTAGTAATGGCAATCTTTCCTGAAGCTTGAGGAATGGCTTAATGGGGGTGGGGGAGCTTAGAAAGCTGTTCGTTTACTCACCAATTAAAATAAAGGCCATAGCAATGAAGAAAGTAAGGACATATCCTCTGATCGGTTCGTTGTTTGTCCCGTATCCTTTAGCAAAGAAGTGGAGGACCCGGTAGATATTATCCTTGCAGAGGGCCTACAGAAAGAGTGGAACTGATTTCAGAAAGGCAGTATTTACAAGCGTGTTGCTTCAGCGTAGCGAATAAAGCCAAGTTTGCACTGGTAAGGTTTGAAATGGGGGAAAGCATATGAGAAGGGTGGATGACATCATTACTCTCGCTCCAACACCTCTCTTCCCTGCAAGCCAACAATGCCAGTTGGGAGAATAACCATCAACCATTTCTCCTCCATAGTTTCCCTGTTTCAGAGATTAGGATCTAGCTTGGGATGCAGCCATTGGAAACGGCAGAACTACTGTGCTCCAGGATGGTAAGAATTAGGCAACAATTACAGTGTGTGTGTGTGTGTGTGTGTGTGTGTGTGTGTGTGTATAAGAGGAACAACTTTGCACCTGTGAACAGGGTGCCTTTATCAAAGACGTGGATCTCGCCTGTCCTTTGGGTAGATGGGATATGTGTTCAGCATGCTGGGTCTGCAGAAGATGCCATGTTACATCCCATCAATCAATCTTTATTGTTACAGTCCAAGACCAGTGAAAGGTAGAGCATCTGCTTGGCATGCAGAAGGCCATAGGTTCAATCCCCGGCATCTCCAGTTAAAGGGACTAGGCAAGCAGGTGATGTGAAAGACCTCTGCCTGAGACCCTGGAGAGCCGCTGCCGGTCTGAGTAGACAATACTGACTTTGATGGACCAAGGGTCTGACTCAGTATAAGGCAGCTTGATGGGGATAGGCCATGGCTCAGTGGTAGAGCATCTGCTTGGCATGCAGAAGACCCCAGGTTCAATCCCCAGCATCTCCAGTCAAAGGGATCAGGCAAGTAGGTGATGTGAAAGACCTCTGCCTGAGACCCTGGACAGCTGCTGTCGATCTGAGTAGACAATACTGACTTTGATAGACCAAGGGTCTGATTCAGCTTCAAGTGTTCATGAATAAAACAAACAAACAAACATACAAATTACAGTCAGTGGTTGTAAAAAGAAAAAGGGGAAAAAACGATAAAATCTAAAAACCCTGATTTAATAAATAGGCTAAGGATAGCTATATAAATATCATAAGTAAGTGATTCTCAGCTACGATATACGTTAGTATGGTGAATGTAAGGCCATTAATCTGCCTCCTTCCTTGTGTGTGCGCTTCTCTTAATAGCCAAGTAGCAGAATTTTGCCATTGCGTGGGATACAGCAGCCTCCCTATCCTCAAGCAATGGTTTGACCAGGGCTAACTCCGGGCCCCCCAGAAAATAGTTCTGACATGTCCCATCATTATTGGCCCTTGTCATGCACTTTTGTGCATCAGCCAGCCAGATGTTTTGGTTGTTCAACAAGGAAGAGAAGGAGCCGTGGGTTTTTGTGCAGAGACAGAAGGCTTTTCTGATAAGGGCGTTCTCATGTCCTGAACTGGGAGGTGTATTTGGACGAGCGAGGGGAGGGGATCTGAAAATAAGCCTATATGCACTGTCAAGCCAGGGTACATGCTGTTCAACAAATTACATGAAAATACAGAATGAGGAATTTTGCCTCTTTGGATATACCTGGAAAACTTTGGGCGCACTGACAAGCGAGGCTAATGCTGATGAAAGAGTAGCGGAAAATATCCCTGCAGTGATTAAGGGACCAAATCCGGAAACCATGCTCATAACCTTTTTTGGGGAGAAAAAGAGAAGGCATCCATGAAGTTCAAGTAATCCCAGGTACAAGCAGAATCATAAATAACCCATGCTCGCGGCGCTGAATCATAATAATGATGATAATAATATGCACTGCCATTTGTCACCTCTTCTCTATTTATCTTTTCAGTCACCTATTACGAGCCTCCTGAACAGCTCTTTTTTCCACACAGCAAGCTTCTTTTGTTGTCAGGAAAACAAGATGCTGCTAGTGGAGGAAACTGTTCTGTAACTGAATCCTGTCCTACTGAAGGAGTGTCATTGGAACAGGATGTCAAAAGAAGCGAGTTAACTGCATTTTTAAGTGAGAGTAACCTCTGTACCCTCCAAAGAGAAATTTGTACACACAATAATCTCCATTTTATATACACACATACACACACATGCACACACACATATATAATTTTGGAAAGTTTCAGGAGCTTTTATTCATTCATTCATTCAACTTATAACCTGCCCTCCCCGGCCGAGACTAGGGTTGCCAACTGCCAGGTAGTAGCAGGAAATCTCCTGCTAATTCAACTGATCTCCAGTCGATAGAGATCAGATCACCTGGAGAAAAATGGCCGCTTTAGCAATTGGACTCTATGGCATTGAAATCCCTCCCTTCCGCAAACCCCATCCGTCTCAGGCTTCGCCCCCAAAATCTCCCGCCGGTTGCAAAGAGGGACCTGGCAACCCTAGCCGAGACCAGGCTCAGGGCGGGTAACATCATCCAGACACATCAAAACATCAGCAATAAAATTAATAATTCTAAAACTAAACAATAAAGCCCAATTAAAAACCTTAAAACTCCAGATGGCTTTTTCAGGTGTGTTTGATACACTTACCTACAAGACAGACTAGTTCAGATGATTGTGGTTTTTGGTTTTTTTTTGCATGTTTGTCCCATAAAAACTGAAATAGAAATGCTATCATCTGCTAGACCATTTTTAGTGCCAGTGTAAATAATAAATGTTCCTTTCTAGTACTGATATTTTATAGATTTTTTTCCCCAAGCCCATATGACTCTTCATGGTTATGTTTCCATGTTCTGCATAAACCAGTATTTAATTCAGCCGTGGACTTTACATTCTGTTGCTTAGGCCCAAAGATCTCTATGTTCTCCAGCATGCCTGTAGAACTCTTGAGGGTACCTGCTTTGCTTTCCCCACGCACTTGGGTGGAGGTAGCAGATCTTCCTGCGCAGTGACAGGGTAGCCTCCTCCACTGAAACAGTTGGAGGAGCCGTGGTCTGCTGTGTAGGACTCTTGAGAGCAGTCCTATTCAGGTCTACTGATCATAAGAACATAAGGCCATCCTGGATCAGACCAAGGTCCATCAAGTCCAGCAGTCTGTTCACACAGTGGCCAAGCAGGTGCCTTTAGGAAGCCCACAAGCATCAAAACTTTGATCCTCCCCTTTGCTGCCTGAAACTGTTGTCTGTGCAGCCTCCTCAATCCCACCTCATTCTGCTACACGTATAGATCAAGCCTGAGAGACAGAGGGCGCTTTCACACATGTCTAATAATGCCCTTTCAATCCACTCTGCAGCTGGATTTTACTGTGTGAAACGGCAAAATCCACTTGCAAACAATCGTTAAAGTGCATTGAACGTGGATGGAAAGTGCACTATTCAGCATGTGTGAAAGCCCAAATAGTTCTGATCCCCGCCCAACACTTTCTCTACTAGGCCATATTACAAGCCAATCCATCCTCCAAAGAGATTGAATAAAATCTTGCTTCTTGGCTTTTTGAATAAGAGTGACTGACCTAATTCCTGTTTCCAATACTATCTATATAGGTCATATACCTAGGGTTGCCAACCTCCAAGTAATAGTTGGAGATCTCCTTCTATTACAACTGATCTCCAGCCAATAGAGATCAGTTCACCTGGAGAAAATGGCTGCTTTGGCAACTGGACTCTATGACATTGAAGTCCCCTCCCCAAACCCCGCCCTCTTCAGGTTCCGCCCCCAAAACCTCCCGCTGGTAGCGAAGAGGGACCTGGCAACCCTACGTATACCTCAGCTGGTCAGTTAGTACAGATATTGAAAAAAATCTCCAACCAATGCATGCTACTGCTTGCTTGTGGGTAAGTGAGTGTATTAGTGTAGGTTATTATATACAGCCTCTTTTGCTCATTTGTACAACGCACATATGATTATGCAAATTGCATAATTAGAGCTCTTTTGAACCTGGAAATTATTCATCAGCCCATAACCACATTTCTGGGTTTTACAGCTGGAGAAATCATAGCCTAGGGCACAAGCAGATGATCCGTTGCAATTCATCCCAGATACAACTGTATCATTGACATTCCCAGTAGCATCACGTACGACACATGCAGCTGTGGAAACAAGAGCATATTATTATTTCCATTCCTTGTGACAAGAGACAGATATTCTCACACAGTACTAGGTACTCTTAGGTTAGCTATGTTCTGTATGCATTTCCGCTCCCGTTATCTTGGGACGAGTGAGTTTCCCCACCTCTCAAATAATGCCACCATTCATTAAGGCATTACTCCTCGGGGCTTTGCATTTAACCTCCTGTGCATGCAGCAGTCTCAAATACGGAAGAACTGTGCAAACGGCTCAACTCAGACACATTTATTTAACCATCGGGGAAGTTTGCAGCGTCTGAAAGATACAGCGGGGATCAACGAAAGCCTTTCCCCCCTAGAAACACTGGAAAGTTCCGAGGCAGGGCTCGACCTGGGTTTTACGGCAAAGTCTTCCCAGATCGCCCTCATGCCACTATTTGTGGAAAGCAGCTGCGAGGGATTGCAGGGCTCAAACCTAGTCTTTTGAGCCACCTCGGGCTTTCTGCGCTTCAGGCATGGAAGGGAAGAAGCGTACGCAATGCTGACTCCTGCAGCTGGCTGGCGGTTTAAAGCCCCTGGCTCGGCAGGTTGTGAATACAAAGAGCCTGCTTTGCAGGGGATCTGGGGCTGGCAACCATCCTCCCGGATTGGGATGCAGCCGGCCATGACCCCTGATGGTAGCCAGCCGGACTGTCTGACCTGGGGGGCAAAATCTTTCCTGATCCCAAACGCTGTGATTTCGTTTAAGCCTCTGAGTCAAAAGGGCAACACCAGTTCCCCTTGCCTTGTCAAATTGCCTGACATGCATTTCATCCCAATGGCAACAGCATAATAGAAAGAGGAGAAGGGAGGTAGGCAGTTTTGCTGCAATACAGCTGCACAATAATTGTGTGTGTGTGTGTGTTAAGTGCCGTTAAGTCGCTTCCGACTCATGGCGACCCTAATTACCTTGTGCTAATGACTAGTAGTTATCCGTATGCCAAATGCTAGTGGAACAGTCCAGAGAGTAAATTCCTCGTTTGGCAGTGTGGAAATCCTTTTTTTTTTTTTTTTTTTTTGAGTCTGTGACACTTTCCTATAAAAGGAATCCCATTACCTGTCTGAAAATTCTCCGCCATCCCAGTTGCACACCACTGCCAAATGGGGATTGTTATTGCAGTCTGTGTTTTCAGTTGAAGAAGAAGAGTTGGTTTTTATATGCCGACTTTCTCTACCACTTAAGGGAGAATCAAACTGGCTTACAATCCCCTTTCCCTCCCACAACAGACACCCTGTGAGGTAGGTGGGGCTGAGAGAGCTGTGACTAGCCCAAGGTCATCCGGCTGGTCTTACATGTAGGAGTGGGGAAACCAACCTGGTTCACCAGATTAGCATCCACCGCTCATATGGAGGAGTAGGGAATCAAACCTGGTTCTCCCGAGTAGAGTCCACTGCTTGAAATCACTACACCACTCTGGCTAATATATACATCTGTCTTAGGGTTGCCAACCTCTAGGTACTACCTGGAGATCTCCTACTATTACAACTGATCTCCAGCCGATAGGGATCAGTTCCCCTGAAGAAAATGGCCACTTTGGCCATTGGACTCTATGGCATTGAAGTCCTTCCCTTCTCTGAACCCCACCCTCCTCAGGCTCCACCTCAAAAACCTCCCACCGGTGGCGAAGAGGGACCTGGCAACCCTGATTTGTCTCCCTGCATAGCAAATCCACAGGATCAAAAAATAACGAGGCTGCTAAGTACCGATTTGAGCGCAGAGCTTTGAACATGCTTAACTATATTCGTGATGGCGCCAGACTATAATGCAAATGCTTGCTTCCTACTCACCTACACTGATGCCTACACCTATGTAAGCAACAGTTGTTATCAGTATGGCCAACATTGTTCCTTTGGGTATAGCTGCTTGTGGATCCTGGAACATTATAAGAGCAAAGGTAACCATGACATTCACTTTTTTTTTTAAACATGAAAATGTATGTGTTTTCTCTATACAGGCATTCTCTGCATTTTAATGTTCACATACAGATCTGGTACAGAAGACTCTTCACAATTATTATTTTTTAATCAAACTTTCTTGTCCTTATGGTAGTGTGGTACGAAGTTTGAAAATGTCTAGACAATCTGGCGCCTTTGTGCGTTGCTTTGCTTGGGCGATCTTTATAGGCACAGTTTACTACACCGTATGAATTTCATAGTAATCATAAAATCTATGCAAACCACAAAAAAACCTCCATTAACAAAACCCAGTCATATCAGACATAGATAAAGGGTGTGTGACGATTTACTAAACATTGCTAAAAAATTGGCGCTGCTCACACAAAATGTCAAAATCCAGGAGTATAGTGGTACAAAGATGACATTTAGAATTCCGTCAGGAGTTTTGCTCCCAGAGGCAGTTAATGTTACTAACCATATGACTTTACTGCAAAGGTTATGAGCTCTGTATCTTTCTTTATGAGGCTTGCAGCATTTGGAGTCATGTTTGCATGTGACCATGTCTACATCTTTCATAATTTTATATAAAACCTTGGAAATGTCATCCTCTGGAGGCTCAAACGCAAGAATACCAATAAAAAATCACATTTGGAACAAAGTGTCCTAAATTGTGCCAGCAAGGGGGTTTCTTGGCCACTTTTAAAAAAGCTATCCAAAGGGATTGGTGGAGGACTCTCAATTTATCCAGTTTTAGAAAAGCATTTCAGATCAGCTCCCCAAAATCTGGGATTGGTCTTACCCTTAAAGTCATGTTTAATTCTGCATTTCCTTCTACCCCTCCAATTGTAAATTTCACTTCCACAGCATGTATAGTTTTTTACGAATTAGCAAAGCCGTAGTAATAGAAATTACGTACCTCATTTCCATAGGCAGTACCCAGATAATGGGTCCATTAATATTGTGTTACTACAGTTATTGGCGGCCTTTTTAAAATTTCATAGTCTGTTTCTATAAGATAAATGTTGTGGAGCCCGTTTATGCACGTGGGGAATTAGCTCGGGGCCTGTTCTCATATGAATGTGACAGAGCACTATGCAGCCGTCCAATTCAAAGATGGATGATCTGATTGTGCAAGAATTTGCACAAGCGGACCATGAGAGCTACTGTAGAATGTAAGGTTATAGCACGGCGTAAACTTTTGTGCAAGTGTTTGCAGAACAATGCTAGCTAATATTTTCCTCCCAGTCTTGGTTCTTTGGCTCCAGTCACTTGTTTCAAACATCATGATCGTCATTATTTTGTATATGTATCCATTTAACTTATTAGCCGCTGCATAAATTATGATAATTAAAACACTATAGATGCTTGCTTTCTATTCCGGCAGTGTCAAGGTGCCAAGATACGCATTCAGTCATTGGAAAGAATCATGGAATCATAGAATCATAGAGTTGGAAGGGACCACCAGGGTCATCTAGTCCAGCCCCCCTGCACAATGCAGGAAATTCTGAACTACCTCCCCCCACACCCCCAGTGACCCATACACACCTCCAAGTCTCCAGAGATGTTGGCCCCAGCAAGAATGCCGGTGGCTGCTGGGAAGAAAATGGCAAACACGGAAAAAAAACCTTCTCCTTCTCTGAAATCCGGTCCAAAGTTTTCGGCAAATATTGTGGCTGCAAAAGAAAGGGGAACAATCTTTGTGAACTTTCAGGGCGCATTGAACTGCAGCGATGGGACGCTGTAAAGCTCATAGAGCCACTCCCCTGTCATCTCTACTGAGAGCTTATCACGAACAGCTCTCTGTAGCAGAAATCACCAATGCCTGCTTGGAGCCAGCCATCCAGATGGTGAAATGCGACCCTCGCCACGGTAAATATATGGCCTGCTGCCTGTTACACTGAGGGGACTTTCCCAAAGATGACAGTGCTGCTGTTGCCACCATCAAGACCAATCCAGTTTGTGGACTGGTGCCCCACAGGTTTCAAGGTTGGTTTCAACCGCCAGCCCCCTGTAGTGGTCCCGGGGAGGGGGCGATCTGGCCAAAGCGCAGCGTGCCGTTGGCATGCTGAGCAACATCACGGCCATCGCTGAGGCCTGGGTTCGCCTGGACCACGAGTTTGACCTGATGTATGCCAAGCTTGCCTTTGTCCACTGGGACGGAGGGGAGGGGATGGAGGAAGCAGAGTTCTCGGAAGCTCGGGAAAACATGGCTGCCCTAGAGAAGAATTATGGTGGGTGTGGGTTCTGCTGAAGGAGAGGGTGAAGAGGAAGGAGAGGAATACTAAAGTTAAAAATGTCACAGAGCCACTCTGCCTGTCTCCATCTTGGAGAACTCCCCTAGAGGAGGGTGACCATCTAGACATTAGGAAGAACTTCCTAACAGTTTTCTAACAGTTAGAGCGGTTGTTTGGAGGAACAGGCTTCCTCGGGAGGTGGTGAGCTCTCCTTCCCTGGAGGTTTTTAAGCAGAGGCTAGTTGGTCATCTGTCAGCAATGCTGATTGTGTGACCTTAGGCAGATCATGAGAGGGAGGGCATCTTGGCCATCTTCTGGGCATGGAGTAGGGGATCACTGGCTGTGCATGTGGGGGGAGGCAGTAGTGAATTTCCTGCATTGTGCAGGGGGTTGGACTAGATGACCCTTGTGGTCCCTTCCAACGCTATGATTCTATGACCCAGAATGCTTAGTGGAGCAGCTTGCCACCTAGATCCTCCTGGCAGGATGGAGTCAGGCACTGGCATGGAAATCCTGCATGCAGTCAGCAGGTTCTTTGTGGCAATCTGCTCTAGATGCTACTCGAGTGCTAGCTTCGGCACACTATATGATAGCGGTAATGGAAACATAGCTGGCTGCAAGCCTGGTAGGGCTGTCAATTCGGTTCGGCCCGAACTGAAAATCAGCCGAATTTCCCTTGATTCGGCGGTTTTTAGTTCGGACGGATCCGAACTCAAAACTGGCGGGCAACCGGGGGGGCCGAATTCAGCGAGTTCGGGAGTTCAGCGAATAAATTCGGCCAATTCGGCCGTCAGTAAGCAGCATAACCGTCAGTAAGCAGCATTCTCCTCCCCCGGCCAATTGGTGGCCAAGCTGGGTCTTCTTCTGGCCAATCAGTCAGGATTGAGTGCTGGAGGAATCAGCTGATGTGCGGCCGGCCGGGGAAAGAGAGAGAGAGAGGGAAATCCTCATGTGTGTGTGAGGGGGTGCTTGTGCACATTCGCTCCTTTCCGTGGCTGCAGGGGGCGCATTTTTTGGGGTACCGACCCCAAACTTTCAGGGGATATTCAGACAGGTTTTTTTAAGAGACCACCCAAGTTTTGTAAACATTGGGTCAGGGGGTCCCGAGATATGGGCTCCCCCCCTTTTTTCTTTCCATGGCTGCAGAGGGCGCATTTTTGGGTGTGCCGACCCCAAGCTTTCAGCGGAGCATCAGACTAGGCTTCTTAAGATACCCCCCAAGTTTTGTAAACATTGGGTCAGGGCCCCCCGAGATATGGGCTCCACCCCTTTTTCCTCTCCCCCCTTTTCCATTTTCGTGGCTGCAGGGGGCGCTTTTTGGGGGGTTCAGCCCCCAAACTTTTGTCATAGCTTCAGAGAATCCCTCTTAAGAGACCACCCAAGTTTTGTAAAGATGGGTTCAGTGGGGGCTGAAATATTGGCTCCCCCCCCTTTTCTCTTTCCATGGCTGCAGGGGGCGCATTTTTGGGTGTGCCGATCCCAGACTTTCGGCGGAGCTTCAGTCAAGGCTTTTTAAGAGACCACCCAAGTTTTGTAAACATTGGGTCAGGGCCCCCCCGAGATATGGGCTTTCCCCTTTCCCCTATTGGGATGAATGGATCACCCTCGAGAGATGCATACATATGGATCTTATATTGGATACAAATGGAATCATATTGGATTACCCAGCCTCCCAGCCCCTCCTGCTGGAACAGAAGACAGCCACAGTAAGACCCCTTTGGGGGCTTTAATCTATATTTTTTCTTTTCTGTGTGTGTGTGTGGGGGAAAGCAGAGTCTGTGTGTGTGTGGGGGGAGGGAGCAGTTTCTGTGGGTGGGGGGGGGGAAGCCAAAGGGGGCTTTTGCCGGTTCTGCCTGGGGTGTGTGTTCCCCCTCCAGTCTCTCTCTCCCTGGTTTGAGGGGGGGCTTCATTTTTATTCTTCAGGTTTTTCCTCATTCATAAGATCAGTTAGGTTATTGATGCTTGCTCAAAACTGGTTTTCAAATGGTGACTTAAAGAATGCATCTGCCTGGTCCCAAGTCCAATGCAAAAGGAGACATTCCACCCCCTCCTGCTCATTATGCATAGCTATCTGCCTCTGTCCCTTTCCATGGTATGCAAACTCCCAGGTGTCAGGTGTTGCTATGCACTGTTGCAAAGGTTTTGCATTGCGTGCTTGTGTTGCTTTGCAGTTGTATTGTTTTGCAAAATTCTTCACACCTGCCCCGCCCTTTGCATATTTGCAAAGGGGTTGCTCTGCAGTTGTGTTGCTTTGCAAAGTTCTTAGCACCTGCCCCGCCCTTGCTCTCATCAGCTGTTTGTCGGGCCGGGAGCTTTGTGCGTGGGCGGCAAGCTCTGCGGAGAGATCCACATTAAGGGTGGGGGGGACCCCTGACCCAATCTTTACAAAACTTGGGGAGTCTTTCAATATACGTCCTTTGAAGCTCTGCTGAAAGTTTGGGACCTCTAAGCCCAAAAATGCCCCCCCCCCAGAGCCGCGGAAAGGCGCGGTTGTGTTTTTAATGGCTTTATTCGGCCGAATTTTTTTCCCCGAACTTTGAATTCCCGCCGAATTGAACGGATCCGAAGTGGGGGAGTTCGGACTTCGGCACGTACCGAACCCACAAGGGCCAAATTCGGCCGAATCCGAACTGTACCGAATTTTTTTTTTTTGACAGCCCTAAAGCCTGGTGTCATGAATCTGCCCAGTTTTGCTTTGCATGGGATGCTGCCATGCTCTCCCTATTGCGAGTTGCTCGTATGTATTGCGCCCTGACCTCTGGATGGCCCAGGCTAGCCTGATCTCGTCAGATCTCGGAAGCTAAGCAGGTTCAGCCCTGGTTAGTATTTGGATGGGAGACCACCAAGGAAGTCCAGAGTTGCTATGCAGAGGCAGGAAATGGCAAACCACCTCTGTTAGCCTTGCCAGAAAAATACATATGCTCATATACATACTATATGCTGATACAACATAATCATTCTTCCTGGGAACTCAGCCCAAAATAGTCTGAATACATAATTACATAACCGATGGACGCCCTTTTGAAGTTAATCCTTACCCTCCTTAGGAATACTCTTAGATTGACGAATTTTAATTGCTACTGCACAGAACCTGGCCGTGGAGGATGCAACCTGCTTGTTTCCCCCCAATAACAACATCTGTAATAGATCTGCTTGTGGTACCCCTGTGACACCTTTTATTAGGGGAAAAATGAGCTGGACACGAGCCTCAATATACCAGGGACAACCAAATAAAACATGTGCCACTGATTCCACCAAACTGAAAACTTGCCTTGGTAATTGAAAAAGCCTCTTGCTTTTTTCTCACGGTTGCTTGGAATGACTGTCCCAATGAAGAAGTTCACGATAGCAATAAGGAGGATAATCAGAAGAATAACTTGGGCCTGTAAAGATTTTAAAAAGAGAGTGTTTAAATTGTGGACTTGCTTTAAGCATTTGCCCTTTATTTATCATAGGCTATTTTTAAACTGGTGATGTTTTGCAGAGTGTCAGGCCTAGATCTTGAGAACAACAGTCACATCAGTGAGAGAGCCAGAGTGGCGTAGTGGTTAAGAGCGGCAGACTCTAATCCGTCAAACCGGGTTCGATTCCCCGCTCCTCCACGTGAAGCCTGCTGGGTGACCCTGGGCTAGTCACAGCTTTCGCTGAACTCTCTCAGCCCCACCTACCTCACAAAGGTATCTGTTGTGGGGAGAGGAAGGGAAGGTGATTGTAAGCTGCTTTGAGACTCCTTAAAGGTAGAGAACAGCGGGGTATAAAAACCAACGCTTCTTGGTTCTCAGCGGCTCTCAGACTTTTTGAAGCAAGACTCCCTTCTAAATTTACTTGCCAAGAACTACCCGCAAAGTAACTCCACTTTACTTTTTCCCTTTTGCTGGCGTAAAATGCACGAGGGTCACATTTAACACTGGAAAAAGTTTATTTTTCCTTTTTAGTATTTACAGATATATTACTGAGCAACAGGCTGTATTTCATGGCCCTTTGGTGGATTATGTTCAGATAGGGTTGCCAGGTTCCTCTTCGCCACCGGCGGGAGGTTTTGGGGGCGGAGCCTGAGGAGTGTGGGGTTTGGGGAGGGGAGGGACTTCTATGCCCTACAGTCCAATTGCCAAAGCGGCCATTTTCTCCGGGGGAACTGACCTCTATCGGCTGGAGATCAGTTGTAACAGCAGGAGATCTCCAGTTAGTACCTGGAGGTTGACAACCCTGTGTTCAGAAGTAAACCCAAGCTTGCCCTCAAACCTCCCAGAGCCTCCCATCCCCCTCACCCTGCTGCCCCTCCCTCCTAGCCCCCTGCCTCTCTGTTAGAGAGTCACGACGACCCACTGTTTGAGTACCACTGCCATGTTGGACAAAAAATTGACTCCTAGTGACTGTAAAACATCCTCTTGTGTGTTCATGTTCTCTGAACGCTTATTTTTGATGCTGTGTTTTACCTTTGCCTCCCATTCCATGCCAGCCACGGAGATGCCCAAAAGAACCACTACCGTGATGGCTCCTATTATCCTGATGTCGTTGGTTTGGTCCACCATTATGACGTTACTGCTCTGGGGAAAAATATGGTGAGAAAGAAGTTATTAAGAATACCTTTTGCGCAAGATAGCTCCGGCAGCTACATAAAACAGAAAGGAATGGCCAAAGAGGGATTCTTCACATTCCAGGGGTAATGAGCCCTGAGCTTCACATTTTTTATGCTGGTTGGGCCTCAATCGCCAAGGTTATTGGCAGGCTAATTAGAACCTTAATTCCCTTTATTAATTCCGAAATTCTTACGGCACTGTAAGAAACAACCTGGCAGAAGGGAAGAGGAAGCTTATAAATTAGAATTTATGTTACATTTAGAGAGTTCTAATTCACCAATAAAGTTACTTCTTAATGCGTTTATTAGACGTGTGATCAGTATGTATAAAAAGTTATTAACCATGGTTTTACTGGGGGTTTTTTAGCCACTAGGCAGGTGTGTGTCTAGCTAAATTTTGCATTCAATATGGTAAAGCCACGCTTAATGGATCTGCTGGCCTCGACAATATAAGCGAATATACTTTTATATCAAGAAGAGGCAACAGTGTGATTGATTATATTTTAACTTCAGACGCTAAGAGACCGTGTTGAATTCTTTGTGGTAGGAGATTGTACTGTTAGTGACCATCTCCCCCTGATTATGACTTTTAATGTAGATCTCCCACAAATCCCGCCGTCTTCAACTCTGAGCTCGCAGGAAAAAACAGATAATTTCCCAAGAATTTACTTGTCTCCAGATCTAATTTAAAAGATTCATCAATTACTTAAAACTGAAAAAAAATGTTTGAGCATAGAGGAATCATAATCTGCTCCAAGGACCCTTGGGAAGCTGTTAAATCCTACGAGAATCTGATTTTATGCATAGTTGATTCAGCGAAACAACATTTAGATGGGCTAACTGAAAAAAGGAAAATCCCTATTAACACCTGGTTTGATAAGGAATGTAGGGCTCTAAAAACCCAAATCTGTGAAATCTATCACCAATATTGGAACTCTAGAAATGCATCACTTTTCTGGGAATCCTACTTACCTTGAGGAGTTCCACCACGGTTTCTGCAAATCCAACCACGTACATGGCTACCGCCACGGCATTGGCAAAGGCAAAGATCAGCCCAATGGAACCCCCAAATTCAGGTCCTAAACTTCTGGAGATGAGGTAGTAAGCTCCACCTGCCAGGGCAGCAGAAAGTAACACTGATCATACAAACAAAAGTTGGCTCGGGACATTTTGCTTCCCCCTGCAGCTGCAGCTGGTATTCCTCAGCTCCCTTTGCAAGGTTGGAGAAGCTGCTGGAGTTGTATTGTGCACGTTTGCATGGGATTGTGTTCTTGAACCTTGGGGTCTTCTGGGGGAAAGGATGTGAACAGGATCGAGCGGGTGTAGAGGAGAGCGACGAGGATGATTAGGGGGCCTGGAGACCAAGCCCTGTGAGGAAAGGCTGAGGGAGTTGGGAATGTTTAGACTGGAGAAGAGGAAGTTGAGGGGGGACTTGATTGCTCTCTTGAAGTATTTGAAGGGCTGTCACTTAGAGGAGGGCAGGGAGCTGTTCCTGTTGTCAGCAGAGGATAGGTCTCGCAATAATGGGTTTAAATTGCGAGTGGAAAGGTAACGGCTGGATATTAGGAAAATATTTTTTACAGTGAGAATTGTTTGACGGGAATCAGCTACCTAGGGAGGTGGTGAGCCCCCCCTCCCTGGCAGTCTTTAAGCAGAGGCTGGGCGAGCACCTGTCAGGGATGCTCTAGGCTGATCCTGCATTGAGCAGGGGGTTGGACTAGATGGCCTGCATGGCCCCTTCCGACTCTATGATTCTGTGTCACTGCTAATGATCCTGGTGCACACCTCTCGAATTATGAACTGTGTCATTGTTGCAAGAAGAATACTGCTGCCCCAAGCAGCTGAAACACAAGCAGTTGAGCTTGGCCCTATGTATAACAAACCCCTTAAGCCAAGTGATCTAGATTGCAGTTGGGTATACTCACTGGGGTTTCTCAGCCTTGAGTAATTGTTATTCCATTTAATTTATTTAAGGCTTTTTTTAAAGATCACATATAGTTGCAATTGTAAACATTAGGGTTAATGCATTCCCATCTAGGATGCTCTCAGGCCGATATCTTCAGATCCCCAGGCACGAACACTTATGCCCATGTGGTTTAAATTTGCTTGATACAATTGATCACATCCTCTTAGATTGCCCTCTTTATGTGACTCTGCGGGATAAACTGTTATTTACTTTGCTCCAGTCCATGAGATACAGGAGCAATGAAGTGAAATGTAAATTTCTCTTGAGTGATCAGGATCCTAAAATTACGGCTACTGTGGCTGAATTTCTTACAGGAGTTCTTAAAGAACAAGAAAAGTTTTATTAACCCGAATTGTGAATTATATGTATTGTCCTTTGGAGGTATATTGTTGTTTTATTTTTGTTCTCTGGCATGCCAATAAAGGTTAATGATGATGATGAATTGTAAACATGCAGTCTGGGAAGCGAGTCCCCATGAGCAGAGGGGAATATACTTTCCAACAAGCATGTTTATGTTTGAGCTGTGTGTATAATCTGCCCTAACCTGAGGGCTTTCATAACTACAGAATCCCACAAAAAACAACAACAACCCAGCTAAACTGGTGATAGCATAATATACGGTAGTAAAACGACAAACGTCTTACAATGCTAAAAAAACAAATGCTCAACCTGAGAGCAGCGTTGTCCTGATAAGATCATAAAGTCTGCTGGACTTTATGTAATTGGACAGTTTTCAGAAGATAACGGAGAAAATGTAATGTAATTTGACAGTTTTTCAGAAGATACGGAGAAAAAAGCATGTTTTTTTTAACATTCTCCCATGATGCTAAATACCTGGGAAGCATCAGCACACCTTCCTCTTCTCTCTAGGCTAAACTTACCATTTAATATTAGATGATCCTCTTGCCCTCTTACACAGATGCATGTTCCTTCAAACAAACTATCTCCTGTGGCATGGCTCATTTTATTTGTGCGTTTATATATTTGGCCAGGTTGGAACCCCACAGTTAACGTTTCTCTACAAAGATTTGTATTCTGTCATTTAAGGAATGCTTTACTCACCTCCTCTTACCACTCCATTTGTACATATGGCAGACATGGAGATACCTGTTAAAGTTGTAACTACCACACTCAGGCAAATAACTACGACTCCAAGACCTGAAAAAATCCCAAAAAAGATGTTTGACCCAAATACCTTGGTCAGATCATAATGTGCTAAAATCCTGCTAATAAGAAGTCGCCATCATAGATCGAAGGGAAAAGGGTCCGACTGGATCTATAAATACATGTGATGTGCTAAGTAGTCAGGATAAAAAAAAATACCAGTAAAGTACTAGACACTGGTACTGCATCCCAGAATGAGTTGCCCATGTCCTCAGAAGACTCTGCAATGAAAGAATTATACAAATAAACATTAAGACAGTGAGAAATTAGTTAATGCACCCAGTCATGTTAATTGGCCCTTAAATGGTCAAGAACAGGAAGTCCAGTCCGTCCAACAGGAAGTCCAGTCCATCCAACAGGACGTCCAGTCCAACCGCAACCTGCAATGTTCTGAATAAGAGGAAAAGGTCAGAAGAATCTCCGAGAAGAACTGATTCGAATCCTCCGACAGTCTCAGATATGATCATCTGGCTTTGTGAACTGAACTGAACTTTGTGATTCACGGGAAAGTTATGGATCAAAATATAGGCTATTAAATACTTTATTGACTATGGCTCACCTTTTAGTTCCCTTCAGGTCTCATGTCCAAGGCTTGTCTAATAATAATACTTGGAAAACTCATTCTGAATGTCAAGAATATAAATATAGTTTTAAAAACCCTCAAATTTTTACCTCCACGAACAAAACCGTTAGTTGCTATTGCAGAAGTTGATAAGCCAGTAATGGAGGTGACCATAGTGGCAAGGAGGATTATGATAACTCCAAGACCTGTCAGCAAGGAAAAGATCAAAAATGTAACATGTAGTCCATAACTCTCCAAAAAAGTTCTCTAAGGCCATTGATGCATGGGATGTTTTGCCTTGGATTAGCCACTTACATGCACATTTTCCCCATCCAAATTCTCAAAACTAAAACATGCCCCCATGCAGTGTTTTGAGAATTCGGTTGGGGAAAATGTGCATCTAGAGAGTGGCAAACCTGAGGCAAAACCTCCCAAACATAAATGGCCTAAAAAGATGATTTAAAACTAGAATCCAGGCACTGACTTAACCAAGGATTTGTTAGCAAAAAGACTGCAGTTAATTTCCCCCCCTCTCCATTTTGCCTGTGGGTGGGGTTAAACAGCTTCTGGCTATTCAGTAAGTGTAGAATAATAGAAAATGTTGGGTGCAAATGCATTTGGCCACACTGACCCCTTGTTTTTCTCATTCCTTTTCTCCACAATTGGTTAGCTTTGCCGTTCCTCTCCCTCTGTCATCTCCTCCACTGTCAAAATTCAGGCTGCGAGCCGCTTCCATCAGACAAAGGCTCCTTAAACTGGAGGAGGGTTTTAGACTCAGTTGAACGGAGGACTACTGTGCAGATTTTGGATTATAAGCTCCCTGCAGATCTACCTTTCTTTCGTGTCGCCCTGTGGAGTGCCATGTTCATGGATGGCAACGTGGTAGGATTAATAATTAAATAATACAATAGCATGGGAAGTACATTTCTCCTGGGTGAACCTATCCAGCATTCAGGTAAAACAGATTAAGCTAAGAAGGAAGTTGAATCCTGTTTTGCCCAGTATTTTTATTTATTTATTTAAAACATTTGTTAGCAGCCTTTCTTCTTTGCGGAGCTCAAGGCCGCTTACAATATAAATAAAATGCATAAATCAGAGTACATAAAAATACATGAAGCCAAATTTTAAAAACCACAATTTAGAACTGCTTTAATCAAATACAGTTCTAAATAAAACCATCTTCAGCTGGCTTCTAAAAAGCAAAAGTGGGGGGGGGCAGGTTCACCTCCCTGGGGAGGTGGTTCCATAATCGTGGGGCTGCCACTGAAAAGACCCTCTCTTGTGTACCCACCAAACAAGCTTCTCTGATTGATGGGGCAGTCAGGAGGACCTCTCCCTGTGATGTTACTCTCCTTTATGTTCTCCTTGACCTTCTGCCTTTGCTTGGTGGGGCAGAAGAAGAAGAGTTGGTTTTTATATGCCGACTTACTCTACCACTTAGGGAAGAATCAAACCGGCTTACAATCACCTTCCCTTCCCCTCCCCACAATAGACACCCTGTGAGGCAGGTGGGGCTGAGAGAGCTCTAAGAGAGCTTTGACTAGCCCAAGGTCACCCAACTGGCTTCATCTGTAGGAGTGGGGAAACAAATCCAGTTCACCAGATTAGCCTCCACCGCTCATGTGGAGAAGTGGGGAATCAAACCCGGTTCTCCAGATCAGACTCCACTGTTCCAAACCGTCGCTCTTAACCACTACACCACGCTGGCTCTCGGTGAGATCACGGCTTCTCACATCCACTGGGTACATTTCTCCTGCCTCCAAAACACCTGGACATCCACATGTGCATGTAATGTTGGAACAGAGTGTCCAAGCATAAAATCCAATGTATCCCCCACCCTAGGAACTGACCATGTGCTTTTGGCCTATGTGCATTGGATTTGAAACATTTCACCCGCATGCGGCCATCTGGGGATGAGCAGGTAGATGCGGAAAGGCACAATCCCCCCCCCAAATACAATGGGTGGGGGAAAGATAGGAAAGAATGTCATCTGAACTTTGATGTCTGCCAAAGGATAATTGTAGACTTAAATGTGAAAACCAAGGCCATCGTAACCACTCTGGTAACAAAGTAATGCCAAGATCTGATTAAAGTTTAGATTAAAACCCCAGATGCAAGGACATTAACTAACATTAAAATGAATTACTCTTGCCCGTGGCTATTTTCACACCCCGGAACAAAGTAATGCTTCTTGATGATGGCAATAAGTTACTAAACTGCCCTTAAAAAAAAAGAAACTAATTTTGCATGAAACCCCAGAGCAAAGTCTTGGCAACGTTAAGATATAGAGTTTTCATGGCGAAGCATATACTTATATGTGCTTCCAGCTGCAAAACCTCATTTGGTATGCATCATAAAACCTGCGAGCACCCTTTTGTCAGGCGCGGTGCCAAACGCAAACATGTAACACTGCATAGATGGGCAAAATCTCCCCCCTTACATTAGCAAGGCTTTTTTGCCTTTTAACTGTTGTCAAAAGCAAAAAAAAACCCTTCTTTTTGAGCTTTAACGTTCAAATACATAGACGTTCCCCCCGAAACAATTCAGAAACATATCCCGAAATCTTCACTCAAACAAAATGTGCCTGAAGAGATGCTAGAGAGTTGAACAGGGAATTTAGGAAATATAGGAGACTGCTTGTGTGTAGATTCTCGCCCTATCTCCCCGAAATAAGAACATAACATAAGAACCTAAGAAAGGTTGTGCTGGATCAAACCAAGTCCAACAGTCTGTTCCCACAGTGGCCAACCAGGTGCCTCTAGGAAGCCCACAAACAAGACGACTACAGCAGCATTGTCCTGCCTGTGGTCCAAAGCACCTAATATAATAGGCATGCTCATAAAAACATAAGAAAAGCCCTGCTGGATCAGACCAAGGCCCATCAAATACAGCAGTCTGTTCCCACAGTAGCCAACCAGGTGCGTCTAGGAAGCCCACAAACAAGACGACTGCAGCAGCATCCTGCCTGTGTTCCAAAGCACCTAATATAATAGGCATGCTCATAAGAACATAAGAAAGGCCCTGCTGGATCAGGCCAAGGCCCATCATGTCCAGCAGTCTGTTCACACAGTGGCCAACCAGGTGCCTCTAGGAAGCCCGCAAACAAGACGACTGCAGCAGCACCGTCCCGCCTGTATTCCAAAGCACCTAATATAATAGGCATGCTCATCTGATCCCTCTCATGATCAGTCTTGTGCCTGATAATAGGAAGCTTGGAACTTAAGAGGATGTCCACAGGCATTTTCAGGAGGTTGTCGAGTTACACAGGTGTGGTGTTCTTAGTATAGTAATGGTTATAAACAAGGGCGAGGGAAGCACTGCTGGCTGGGAGATGCAGGGAGCAATCCTAAGAAGGGTCTACTCAGAAGTAAGCCCCATTGTATTCACTGGGGCTTTCTCCCAGGTTAATGTTCTGAGGATTACAGCCTTAGTCTAGTATGGCAGGAAGCAGGAGGAAAGACCTTTAGCCTGGGCTGAGTCTCACTTAGTGAAGAAGAAGAAGAAGAGTTGGTTTTTATATGCCGACTTTTTCTACCACTTAAGGAAGCATCAGACTGGCTTACAATCACCTTCCCTTTCCCTCCCCATAACACCCTGTGAGGTAGGTGGGGCTGAGAGAATGTGACTAGCCCAAGGTCACCCAGCTGGCTTCTTGTGGAGGAGCGGGGGAAACAAATCCTGTTCACCGGATTAGCCTCCGCCGCTCACATGGAGGAGCAGGGAATCAAACCCGGTTCTCCAGATCAAAGTCCACTGCTCCAAACCACCACTCTTAACCACTACGCCACCCTGGCTCTCAGTGAGAAGTGCAGAAGCTGTTGTGCCCATTTAAGCTATAGAAGAAACCAAGTTTGGAGCTTAAATGGCATTCGGTTGGCTTGACAGAACAACAGTCTATCAAGTGTGTGTGTGCAAATGTCCTGTATGGTAGCCCTCTAGCATACCCAGCACCTATAGAGAAAATGGTGTACTTTGGTCTAATCCAGATGGGGAGAAAAAGGCTCAAAACCCCATCCTTTGCACCTTTAGGCAGGTGTATACATCTTCCCTGCTTTTTAGGTTGCTTTCTATGGCGCTGAAGCAAGAGCCGAGGGAACTCCAGGGTCGGCCTAGATCCCAGCTCATAGAATGGAGGCGCGTAACGCAGAAACCTGCTGAAGGAGACGTCAACGCCTGGATTGGAGACTGCTTGAGAACCCTGCGCACAACACCTCGAGCTCTATGGGAAACAGTGAGCTGTTAACAGATATTCTTTTAAGGTTAGGTTCCTTTCGTGCACTCACTAGCACACCGAATCATGGCTTCTGGGAAACGCTTTGGGAACGAAGCACGCATAGCCGCTCCCGGGCACTGCCATCCACCATAAACTTGCAATCCAGCCTACAACACAACCCCTTGAGGAAACTAACTATATCTTCACTTTTCTGCAAGAGACAGTTCATGCATATGTCATTGCCCTATGGCTGGTTTTGAGTTACTTAATCAGAAAATCAATTCGTTTTAGCCCTGATGGTACATTATAGGAATGGCTAGACCATTATTTACCCAGAGGAAAAAACAAAATTCATCTCCTGAGTGAGTCGGAAGCGACTTTACAGCACTTAATGTACACGCACACCAAAGTGATCTAGTGGGCCTTCCATGAATGTAGTACAAAGAGCCCTTGGGTTTCGGGGAAAGATGGAACAGACTGAATTGTAACTCTGTAAGTTACATGCCCTGACCTGCATGGCCCAGGCTAGCCTGATTTCATCAGATCTCAGGAGCTAAGCAGGGTCGGCCCTGGTTAGTACTTGGATGGGAGACCACCAAGGAATACCAGGGTCGCTAGGCAGAGGACGGCAATGGCAAACCCTCCCTGTTCATCTCTTTCTTTGAAAACCCTACGGGCTCTCCATAGGTCGGCTGTCACTTGATGGTACTTTCACCAATGCATAACTCTTACTTAATCACAGTGGGTAGCCGTGTTAGTCTGTCTGCAGTAGTAGAAAAGAGCAAGAGTCCAGTAGCACCTTAAAGACTAACAAAAATATTTTCTGGCAGGGTATGAGCTTTCGTGAGCCACAGCTCATTTCTTCAGATACCTTACTTAATCAATTAGAGCTGGTCAGTTTCCTTAGGTATATGGCGCTGGGGGAGCTGAACACTTTAATAGTTTGTAATTCCACTGGTATATGTTGATTTTATTTTAGCACCCATGCACAGCATGAAATGATTTTGCAGACCAATGGTTTTAAAACACTGTACCTTTACAGAACAGCCAGGTTTTCTTGTTCCAGCAAGTAGCCAATTTTTACAATATAGAACTTTCTTCCAAATGTCTGTCTTTTACATATAAAATGTTTTGCACAAAGGGTGGTAACCAGCAGAGTTAGATGTGCTTAAATCCCATTGACTTCAATAGTAATGCAGCTGGCATGGATACATGCTAGATCTGTGCTGTTCAAAAATGTAATTTGCTTAACAGTCTGGAAAATTCCAGTGTTGGTTAAGTTAACTTTGCCTTCGGATACAAATGGAAAATGCTCCAGAAAGATTGAATGCACTCTCCATGCCAATTCACACTTCAGCTTAAAGATTAATAGCGTTTCTGTAAAGTTCCTCCTTTTTCCCTGCATAGATTTTTTAAAAAATGTACTTTAAAAATGCATACCTATTCCAGCTTGACCTACAATCCAGGACAGGCGAATGAAAAGCATCACACCCCAGATATTCAGCATACACCTTACCTAAATGATGAACAAGGACAGTTGCGTTACCATGTCATTGAAGAATGCAAGCAGTGTTAGCAAAGGGTGAATTTGCCTGGCTTGTGATCAGATCAGATAAAAATTATTACACTGCCAATAGGCCGTAGCACTATAAAATAATAGCGGGTGTAACAGTGTTGAATAATATCTAAAAATAACAGTGGCATTGGAGGAGCTAGAATTACATTTCCAAAACAGAAATTAAAAAAAAAAATCAGTTTGAAAAGGGAATTAAAAACAAGATATAATGTTCAAGCAATAAACTGGTCCCAGCCCAAACTAACCCTATGCATATGCATACCAAAGCATGAAAAGTTGATCTGCTAATCATGTTGTGGTCTCTAGTGCAAGCAACTGCATGTTCCCCCCCAAAAATATGGACTGCACAAAGTTTTTAAATGAAGAAAGTAGAATTGAATTGGGGGAGGGCCATGGCTCAGTGGTAGAGCATCTGCTTGGCATGCAGAAGGCCCCAGGTTCAATCGCTGGCCTCTCCAGTTAAAGGGACTAGGCAGGTAGGTGATGTGAAAGACCTCTGCCTGAGACCCTGGAGAGCCGCTGCCGGTCTGAGTAGACAATACTGACTTTGATGGACCAAGGGTCTGATTCAATATAATGCAGCTTCATGTGTTCAAGTGTGTTACCAGATATGTTCTGCTTACCAGGACGCCTTTTACCCAGCCAAATTTCACAAAGCCTCCTTTGGTTTCTTCTTCCTTCTTGGGTTCTGCTTCTCCTCCTGTAGCGCCATCTGCTTTGGTGAATTTGTCCACCGTAGTAACTGCTATGTTCTAAACAATGAATATTTAGAAAGCACCGTAATACATCCCGTGTTGTTGACTTTCACTATACTGAAGGGGAAGGCCTGCGTATCTGCTGGGAGGGCAGGACAGTTGTAGAATATGGCACTGGACACAGATCTAAGGATCTAGGGCTTCTTTTTAAAGACATTTCTAGGGCGTACAGTTGCAAAGGAGAGTTCGCCAGTGTGGGGCAGTGCCTTCTGATATCTCAACTGCCAAAGGAGGAGCTGATCAAGATTTCCAGTGTTCCTTCCCTCTCTCCACAACGGGTGAAACCAAAATAGATTCTGCATGATAGTAAAGGTGGCAGATTCAATTCAGCAAAAATGGGTGAAACTATGGAAAATTCCTTCATTTGCACAACATGATATACTGAATTTAACTTTTTTTCTGGTGCCACAATTTGGATTGTACAAATTTACGTTATTATTATTATTATTATTATTATTATTATTATTATTATTATTATTATTTTGCTCACTGAGTACACACAGCCATTTTTAAAATAGTAGGATTTACTTCTGAGTGAGTCTGTATTGAATCTGGCTGCATGTCTGGAGTATACTTGACTCCCTTTGGATCGAGGGCATTTCGTTACAAAGAAATAGCCAATAGTACATTTGTCTTTTATTTTTTTCAACGTACCTTGGCTAATTGTTCGTGAATGTCCATCAGGCTTGGCCTGATCATTTTGGCGCCGCTGACGCTGCCAGTGTTTCGGTAATAATCAATTTTCGGTATGGCGTCCACCGTGTTATGGCCGAACGTTTTCAGATAATAGGTGTTACTGTGGGTATCGTAGGGATGAAAGCTTCCATCCGTTTTGGCCGCATCCCCATTTTGAAAGAAATTGTCGTACAGCTCTCGGTTCCCGGGTCTGTAGCTGACTCGTAGCCTGTTATTGGCCTCATCCGCAAAAGATGTTTCTTCGTAACACAGAGAGTTGGAATCTCCCGGTGATGGTACCGTGCTGTCATGGTTTTCGTTAATTACATTGACCTGAAACCTATTCGGACTTGGATCTGAAAATACGTTTGGAGAATTATTCATGTTTGTGGGTGTGACGTATTATTTTCACACAAAATCTTTTTGGTCAGATCTTCAATGTATGGCTGTTGTGGCGCTCAAATGATCGGGGGTCTCTCATTAGTCGGAGGCTTCTTTGAACTTTCTTAGGCAGTCATCTCAAACGGGCGTCACACAACTCTGTCGTCAAACACGGGAAGAAAACATGCTATATTTGAATGAGCTCATTTGGTGTCCTACAACTACAGTTAGGCCATGTATTCATGGTAATTAGCTGCGCGTTCCAGGCTGAATTGCCCCACATATTTTTTTGAATTTTACATGCTGTGCGAGTCACTGCTCTGGGCTTGCCTCCCTTCAACTGGAAGCTTACCCAGATCAGTGATTTGTGTAGAAACTCATGGGACAGGGTGCCCTGTATAGAAAATTAACTATGCACCCAATAAACATTTGCTAACTTGGAATGGATGAGCATATGACTAAGGTACAGAGACGGCCATTGACTATTAAAGTCCACAAGTGGATTTTGCATTCTCTTCACATGATAAGCTCTTGTTTTATAGACATGTTGAAATAAACGGTGGCAGATGGTCAAAATTTAATGTCCGTGAGATTCAAAATTGAGTCCTGTTAAAGGTAAACATGAGTCAATATGCAGATAGTTCCTGCCAGGTTAGAAGAGTAATATCCCGGTCCCTTAAAGACAGTGGCAAATTTGCCATTGATTACCAAATGGGGACAGTTTTTGAATTTCTGAGAACGGTGCAAATCTTGAAAACACTCTGCGTTCTCATGGTATTTGAGGCAGTTGCTTGCATCAAGTGATGGTATGGTTGCAAGACATTACGACTGCAATCTACAATCAGTTTACTTGGCAGATTAATCTACTTATCTCATGAGTGAGTGATAAAGTTTATTGTCTGTGGCCGAAGGCCATCACAGTCCACCATACAAAACATTAATATAACATTAAAATAACATAAAATAACATAAAAATAACTTTAAAACAGTCTGACCCACAAGAAACTAGTATTTAAATATGTTAAGTTCCCTGATTAAAAACAGCTTTAGCTTGGGTTTTCTTAGCTGCTAAAGCAACGAGGGAGACTTTGTAGGAAACATCAGGATTGGCGTCTGATAGGAGAAAGAGCAGCTTCTCTGGATCTGGAGAAAGATTTAGGCCCTTTAGTAACGCTCCGAAAAATTTAAGTCTGGGCTCTGTGTAAAGAGGACAGAATAAGGTGTAATGAATTAGGTCCTCTGGAGCGGATCCACAAATACATAGGCGAGATAAATCCCATAAAAGGGATGTTAAAAAAGTGACTGAAATGGAAAAAACTTGCAAAGGAAATGGTTGGGAGGAAAACAAAACAAATGCAAATGAAAACATCAACATTTCCGTATACTCCTAGTCAAGTCAAGTTTTATTTCAATCAGCTCTAGGTAAAAATCAAAGTTAGGTTAAAATAATAAAATAAAATAATCAAAGTTGATGATTCTGGAAGGATGATTTGAAGAAGAGGAGGAAAGATCTTCTACTGGGAAACGTTTTCAGTTAGCCTTTTATGAATCCCATTAGACTGGAGGCAGAATTTGGCTACTTGAATGGTTATCTCCCGAGAGGAGTCTTCTAAGAGAAGGGAAACTTTAGCTTCTTCCGTTCTCCCAGGCCCCTAGTCAAAATGAACCTATATTCAAGTGTTGATAATATGCAAAATAATGAACTTTCAGGCCGATGCCTCATCAATGACCATATACAGCATTTTGGAAAAAAGACAGCTGCCTTCTGTTCAAGGCAAATATGCTTGTTGGAACCCCTACGCTCTTTTTTAAAAAACAGAAAAAACAACAGATAAAGCAGAGGAGTTAACCCTTTCCCTTCCCGCTGTATTTCTCTGTCAACAGCACCCTCCCCCCGATACCCTCTTTAAACACCCACGCGCGTGTACACATCAGCATTGGGGGGTGTTTGTTGAATACATGCACGGATACATTTTTGTACCATCGTTCATCTAACCTAGTATGTCTAGTCCGGCTGGTAGCCCCCGAAAAGGCTCTTTTGAGTGGTGGTCTTAGGCAGTTGGATTGTTTACATTTAAGGGCCCCCCCCCAATTAAAATCAAGGGTTGTCGATAGCCTTGCTGATTTATTATCTTCTAATCTGAAATTTATAGTCTTTTAATGTGAAAAGTATGCAGCCAATCCTGACAATCGCCACATTGGTGGGGAAGTTCTTATACTTCTTGTCTTATTTCTGTGAATGCAATGCACGAGGGTTCTTGCGAGAAAACAGACTCCAGTCTCTCTGCCATTTTGGTTTATTTGCTAGACATTTTTCCTTCTTTGATTGCGCTCACAATGGCGAATATATCTTCTCTGGTTCATTCATATTTCGCCCTGGGTTGTTGGGATTTTGTTACTTTGGAGAAAACATGGGCAAACTCTATCCATATGACATTTTCTGCTTATTATGGACAAAGCTTCCAAATTAAGAACAATCTGTAGAGACAATTAATGAATAGCCACTATAGTCTGGAAAGAAATTTAACACAAAGTCTTACCTCGTACAAATGATCTCAGTGATGCACTGAAGTATAAATTTGCAGGGGTCTGTCAGCTTAGGTTGGTTGCCTTTAAGCGTATGAAAATGCTGTTTAAAAATAAACGGATGCCGTCCAAGTGGTTCAACGTTCTGCTTGTCCCCGTGTTTTGTGCAGACATCAGTTTACTTCATATTTTCTGACGGGCAGCGACGACTCTTTCCACTCGGTCACCACAAAACTCAACGGCTGGAGCCGTTTGCTCTATATCAAACACCCGTTGAGTCAGCCAGTCCCGCAGTTGGAAGGGGAACTTCTGATTCCTCCGGCCATATGTTCAGGGGAATATTTTAGTCTGTAAAATATTAGCCAGTAATGAGCCTATTAATTCTTGGACGGAAGGAGATAGAGTTGGCACCTACCTCTTACCGAATGTCAGCGGATCCAGGAAATGTAAATGAGGTACTCTTCAAGTTCTTGACCTCTGTCCCCTTGAGTTTCAAAATATGGTTGCAATTGTAAATGTCCTCACACAAACATGTGCAGGGCTGTCATGGGCTATATTCCCAGGAAGTCATGTGCTACTGAAAATAAGTGTGTCCCATTAAAAACAGTTCTTACATATTCATGCCAATATGTGGGATTGTTTTATTGCCTGAAGCTTTGCAAGGTCATTCTTTTACTTTATGCACTGGGCCTAATCCACCTAAAGTTAGTAGTGATTGCGGCAATAAACTTTTCAGGTACTTCAGGTGTAGTGGTTAAGAGCAGTGGTTAGGAGCGGTGGACTCTAATCTGGAGAACCGGGTTCGATTCCCCACTCTTCCACATGAGCGGTGGATGCTAATCTAGTGAACTGGGTTGGTTTCCTCACTCCTACGCATGAAGCCTGCTGGGTGACCTTGGGCTAGTCACAGCTCTCTTAGAGCTCTCTCAGCCCCACCTAACTCACAGGGTGTCTGTTGTCGGAGCAGGAAGGGAAGGTGATTGTAAGCTGGTTTGATTCTTCCTTAAGTGGTAGAGAAAGTTGGCATATAAAAACCAACTCTTCTTCTTAGATAGTATCCAATTGAAGAGGTTAAATGAAGTTAGGTGGCAGAAAGAGATTGTAAGCCAGTTTGATTCTTCCTTAAGTGGTGGAGAGAGTCAGCATATAAAAAACAACTTTTCTTCTTCCTCTTCTTATCACTGAGCTAGGTTCCACAGGTATGTACCACAGCATGCATATTTCTCGCATCATCTGACCTTGCTCCTTTCTTTGGACTCTGGCTTTGTGGTTTATTTTGGATTTCCCTTTTAAAAAATCTAATGTTGCCTGAGTGGCATTTAATTTAGCTAACAGATCCACAATTATTCCCTCAGCTGTCATTTGTCTAGATTATAAAGCAAATTGCACAGTATGAAATTATAAAGATGAACGACCTATCCGTGCCGACTGGCTTATCTCTGCACTTCTCAAAGCGCCTCTTTAACAAAAGCGACAACGTTGAGATGACATCCCGATTCCCACATTTCTTTAAACGCAGTTGGGACAGCTGTCAAATATTGTCATTCTTGCTCTCGCCGCTTGAGTTAAGAGGTGACCTTGAGGAACAATTTGTTACGGTCTCTTTGCTCATTCTTAGAACTTTTCCACGACCAAGCAAATCTGAATGCTGTTTTTAGGTAAAGCCCCCAACTGGTCCCTCATGGATGCTCTGAGAATTCTTATAGGATGCATAAAAGTAGGATTTATGAGACAGCGCTGGATCATTGTCCTTTTAGCCATAAACAGAATCTGTTGCATTAACATTTACCAAAGAAGAATTTCCCCAGTTTGACTGCCTGTCTTTCCCAATGATCCCATGTTAATAATCACACTTAGACCGTCTTCAAACTCCACCCCCTCCCCACCTGACAACCTCCCCTCTGTTACATTATTTGGAACTTTCCCCAGGATCCTATACTGCCCCCTTTCCCCCATTGATCCGGCCAGGTTACATACCTGGCCTCCCACCTGGCCTCTTATCACTGTCCAAGAAGGTAAATCATCTGGTTTGTGAACTGTAAATGAGCCATGTGTGATCTTCCTCGGCATGCTTTTGCTATGTACTTTTGACAGCTTTCCATCCCCTTTGAGATTTGTTGCCTCATTTGGATTCCTGCCTCAATACTTGGCTCCCCATCGAACCTTCCCAGATAGGTACCTGTAGCCCAGCTCTTGTTTTCTCTCGTCTTCAGCCTTCCGCCTCCCATTTTGAGTGGAGCAACCTGCGTAATGTTTGGATGCTTAGACTGACGGGCTGGGCTCTTCAGTGGGCTTTTAATACTGGGTGAGTGAGAACTTGGCATTGTTTTGACTGCTTGAGATCTGTTGATTCCCTAGACGAGATATGTGTATTATTTGCATCATTCCCCAAATTCCCTTTAATAGAGTTTAAGCTTTGACTTGAACATATATGAACATATGAAGCTGCCTTATATTGAGTCAGACCCTTGGTCCATCAAAGTCAGTATTGTCTACTCAGATCGACAGCAGCTGTCCAGGGTCTCAGCCAGAGGTCTTTCACATCGCCTAGTCCCTTTAACTGGAGATGCCGGGGATTGAACCTGGGACCTTCTGCATGCCGAACAGAGGCTCTACCACTGAGCCATGGCCTATCCCCATGAAACTGCCTTATACTGAATCAGACCCTTGGTCCATCCAAGTCAGTATTGCCTACTTGGACCGGCAGCAGCTCTCCAGGGTCTCAGGCAGAGGTCTTTCACATCACCTACTTGCCTAGTCCCTTTAACTGGAGATGCCAGGGATTGAACCTGGGACCTTTTGCATACTAAGCAGATGCTCTACAAACTGAGCCACAGCCCAGATCTCAGTGTTCCTGCCATTCTTGTATAAGTGCTTCAACACTTATAGTGCAATCCTAAGCAGGCGTACTCAGACTTCCCCTGGAGCTTACTCCCAGGAAAATGTTCGTATAATTGCACTGCTGGTCACAGACCCCTTAGTACTCTTGTGTGGGTCACTCTCTAGATTTGAGAGTTTATTCAAGTCAGGCCTAAGCAGCCAGCAGCTTTTTGGGCTTTGAGTGGGAAGTGGCAGAAGCAAAGAATCTTAGCTGGGCAGTGTAGAACTTTGTCCAATAAAACACATAGTTGAAATGATATGCCCAAGCCATAAAGTTGAAATCATTATGGGATACTTTATGCTTCGGACATATAATGCATGGACCAATGGATCTGAAAAAGAAGAAGATAAAACTGACCTCTTAATGCATCTATCTCCAGTGCTTTTCCCACAGCTGCTGAGTTCACGGAGATCCTGGGACCTGATTTAAACTTTGTGTTTTATTGGACAAGGTTCTATATTGCCTAGCTGGGGTGAACATGTTTTATTGTCTGCAGTTTGGTAATGTTCATTGTCACTGGGATTTTTCATGTATTCCCACTTGTGTTCTTTCATGTATGTTTCTTTTAAATGTGTTATTATTTTGTGTTTTGATTGTTTTAACATGATTGTGTTAATGTTCCTTCTATATCATGTTTCAGTTCCTCTGATGAAGCTGCATGTGAAATGCGTGGGGATTTTGTGTGTGTGTGTGTGTGCTGTCGAGTCGCTTCTGACTTATGACAACTGTACAAATTAATAAATGTTCTCTTTTCACACACACCATCATCAGCATTTGTCTTGGCGACTAGTGCAGCCCTCTTGATTGCTGCATTAAGAACATAAGAAAGGCCCTGCTGGATCAGACCAAGGCCCATCAAGTCCATCAGTCTGCTCACACTGTGACCAACCAGGTGCCTCTAGGAAGCCACAAACAAGACAACTGCAGCAGCACCATCCTGCCCGTGTTCCACCGCACCCAAAATAATAGTCATGTTCCTCTGATACTAGAGAGAACAGGTATGCAGCATGACCAGCATCCATTCCAGCATCTCTTGGACAAGGGAGGGCCATCTTTGACTTAACATAATCCAAGTCAACGTGATTAGTCCTTCATTCATGTTGAATTTGAAAATCAACATGAGTGCTTTCCCTTTAGTGTACAATTTAAAAAAACCCTGAGCAAATGCTGAATGAAAATGCTTTTGAGTCTAAAACAAAGATTTATTTAACAAAAAAAAGATGCCAACACCATATCTTTAAAACATACATATCTATTACAAATATCTCCTTAGTAGGATTTTCCCCCAAAAATGAAAAACATCAGAATTAAGGCAGAGTACTCCTTTGGGGTTTTTTCATGCAAGAGCATATTCAAACGTCCCCTTATCCAGCCCTTCCACCTCGTCCTCCCACGTGGAAGATGGCATACTGCTGTAAGGGTCCAATAAGATTTTGAAGCATCTGATGATCAGAAGTCCCAAGAAGACACACAGGATTCCTACAAAGGCAAAGCCGGTTTTTTGCTCCAGAGTCAGGGGAAAGGTGGACCCCTCATTCACGCTCATGGTCACCGACACGTTGTTGCAGTAATTACTGCTCATCTTTGGGCTTCACATCATGGCAGGCCTTCGGGATTTTCTCTTCTTTGCCTGTGCCCAGAAAGAGTAGGCAGTATTAGGTGGGTTGATTAAAAACAAACACTACACTTACTTTAGAACAGGGCTTCTTGAACTTTTCCCACTCGCGACCCCTTTTCGCCCCAAGAAATTTTAACGCGACCCGGGGTATATAGGTATATAAAATAGGTACACAAATCAAACATTTCCTGATAAAAAACATAAAGAAACCTTTTACTGTTGCCAATTTTTTCGTGACTCCCCACATTCAGTTACGCGACCCTATATGGGGTCGCGACCCACAGTTTAAGAAGCTTTGCTTTAGAATATCAGTGGCCAAAATAATTAGAATCCCAAAGGCACCTTAGTAATCTGAATTCACGGTGTTCTTGCAGTATTAATTAATGTGAAGAAGAAGAGTTGGTTTTTATATGCCGACTTTCTCCACCACTTAAGGAAGAATCAAACCGGCTTACAATCCCTCCCCACAACAAACACCCTGTGAGGTAGGTGGGGCTGAGAGAGTTGTGACTAGCCCAAGGTCACCCTGCTGGCTTCGTGTGTAGGAGCAGGGAAACAAATCCAGTTCACCAGATTAGCCTCCACCGCTCATGTGGAGGAGTGGGGAATCAAACCCGGCTCTCCAGATCAGAGTCCACCGCTCCAACCCACCGCTGTTAACCACTACACCACGCTGGCTCTGAATGCTATCACTGGCTTTGCATGGGTATCTTAATATTCTGGGTGTCCCCAGCCCATTCAGGTAAATGAGACAGCATGCACTAAGCCAGGTAAATCTATTCCTTGTGTCCCGATTCAGAACTTTACTCGCACAGATGGGTGTTTCGTACAGCGTCGTACGTGAGAGAGGCGTGTAAATGGTATTACTGTATATGAAGTGTGGCATAATGTACACTTCCTGCCTAATTTGTAATATGGAAAACACTCTGCTCAGTTTTCATGAATTGGGACGTATTTGGACCCAGCAACCAGTTCTACACACTCAAGGGAACGCTGGGTTTCTCGAAAGGCAGCCCCCTCTCATATCACGCAGCAAACTGGCTTTGGAAATGACAGGAGCTTCAAAAATAGCTTGTTAGTTGCTGTATGGAACAGTATGCTGGACTAAGGTGGACCGCTGGCCTGATCCATGAGGGTATCTGTGTTGTTCTGCAGTTTGGATTTTAAAAAGTCAGTGGCTCGCTATTTCCTTCCTAGTGAGGAAATGGAAGTGATCGCTCCCCCCAGATATAGAAGAATGGAAAGATAAACTAATGGAATATGCTATCTTGGCAAGAATGGCCAATATGATAAACACACGTAATGATTTGATCTTTGAGCAACATCATGAGAAATGGGAATTATTCTATAACTATGTTGAGGCTCATGATTAATAAACTCTGAGAAATTAGACAGTACTTAGTGGTATAACATTGTAGTTTCAACTTTACATTTAGATTATGTGGTGTGAGAAGTTACTAAATAGCTATAGATGATGATTACTTAGTATGTTAATCGTATATCCTGCCCAACAGTATAAATGCAAAGTAATGTTGATTGTTTGGTCTGCATTGTAACTGCTACTTTTTGATTTGTTAATGGTATGATAGATATTTCAATTTTTTCCCTTTCCCGTTTCCCTTCTGTACCCCTTTATTAAAATAAAGCTAAAAATCATTTTTTTAAAAAAGTCACTGGCTGTTTGGCTCTTGTTAATCAGCTTGATTGACTGATTAAAATTGGCGACTGCTCAGAATTAACTTGCTGAATTTTTTTTTTAGGCTAATTGGTTTCCAGTGTATTATCATAATGAGAAATGGGAAACAGGATATTATAAGATGGCCGTTCCTTCTAACAACGAGTGGCAGTTCTTGATTAAAAGCACTATAAAGATGCTGAGAGTTTTTGATGTTGTTATGTCGAATCATCAGTCAGGTAGTAAAACATAAAAACGAACAGTGAAACAAGGAGGTTCTGTCAAATCATCATAGCAGAGGAAATGCTTGTGTGTGTGCGTGTCTGTTAAGTGCCGTCAAGTCATTTCCGACTCATGGCGACCCTATGAATCAGTCTTCCAAAACATCCTATCATTAATAGCTTCGCTCAGGTCTCACAGACTGAAGGCCGTGGCTTCCTTTATAGACTCCATCCCTCTCATGTTGGGTCTTCCCCTTTTCCTGCTGCCTTCAACTTTTCCTAGCATTATTGTCTTTTCCAGTGACTCTTGTCTTCTCATAATATGACCAAAGTATATGTACAGTGAGTCATAAAAGCTACCTGATGCTTTCAAGTAAGGCACACTTCCAGGCGTTCCTGAAGCTTGAACAGCTGTAGGAAAGGGTTAAAAAAAATCATTAGATACTTTAGCGGTGATACAAGAACATGCATGTTGAATTGGATCGGGTCTATCCCACAAAAGAATGAGGTCGCTAGTAGAATGTCTTTCACGTTTTTAAAGTCGGAAGGCACAAATGGTTAGCATAGAAAACAGATATACAAGAAGTATGCATCTCAGAGAGTTGGTGAAGTTTGGTACCTTTCGACCTCTATGGATCACCTGAGACCCATTTTTAATGGTACCTTTAATGTGTCTCACCTCATCACTGGAGAAAATGGTAGCATGGAAAGTTCTGTTGCCATCGTTTTTAGGGGAGGGTCCGTGGCTCAGTGGTAGAGCCTCTGCTTGGCATGCAGAAGGTCCCAGGTTAAATCCCGGGCATCTCCAGTTAAAGGGATCAGGCAACAGGAGTTATGAAAGATCTTTCTCTGCCTGAGTCCCTGGAGAGCCGCTGCCAGTCTCTGTAGACAATACTGACTTTGATGGACCGATGGTCTGATTCAGTACAAGGCAGCTCCATGTGTTCATAAACACATTTTCCTTCCTCACACCTGTTCATAAAAAGACTTTGCAGGAACCACCAATCAGTCACCACAGAGCTCCAGAGCCTGGAACTGCTGCGTAACGAGAGCCCTGCTGGACCGGAAAAAGCCCAGCATCCTGTTTCTCACCGAAGCCAACCGGGTGCCTCTGGGAAGCCCACAAGTAGAGCATGACATTGCCTGCTGCAGCCCGCAACAAATGACGTTCCCGAGAACTATCTACTCTGTGTACCTCCAAGTCAGTCTGCAGGTGGTCACTGAAAATCCACGTATCCCACAAAGCTCCTAGAACCTGTTCAGTCTGGCTTGAACTATTCAGAGCGCTGCCTCCCATGTGTGTACCCCTCTCCCCTGTAGATGTTTTTTTTTTTACCACATCCAAATAGTAATTGAGTGAAGGAAATCTTGAGGGCACATCATTGCCTCCGGAGAGCCATTCAGTTCAGTGTTTTATTTCCAACAGTGGCCATCCAGCGGTCTCTGAATGCTCACAGGACAGAAGTAGGGTGTTGACTTCCTGCCTGATGTTGGTCCCTGGCACCTGATATTCGGAGGTATCCTGCCTCTCTAACTGGAGTTTCCATTTTACTGTCATGGATAACGACAGTTGATCGACCTTTCCTCGACGAATTTGTTTTAAACATTACCCAAGGTGTGTGCGTGTGTGTAAAATGCTGTCAAGTCGCAGCCGACTTATGGCGACCCCTTTTGGGGGGTTTTCATGGCAAGAGACTAACAGAGGTGGTTTACCAGTGCCTTCCTCTGCACAGCAACCCTGGTATTCCTTGGTGGTCTCCCATCCAAATACTAACCAGGACTGACCCTGCTTAGCTTCTGAGATCTGAGGAGATGAGGCTATCCTGGGCCATCCAGGTCAGGGCTATCCAAGTTAGTGGCCATCATCATGTCTCGTGGCGAAGATGCCAGAAAACTAGTGAAGCAAATTTTGAGGGCCTTTATTGCAAGTGTCACCTTTATCTGGAGACCAATATATCTGTTTCAGCTGGATACTTCCTTTGTCATTCTTGGGACCAAGCTAGGCAGCATACTGAGACCTCCATGTCCATCATGAGGGCAAGAACACGAAAGGCCACAGTGGCATGAAGGGATGGGGAGATTTAAGCCTCTACCCCCTTCCAAAATGGCCCGTTTGGATTTTGTTTGACCCATTTGGGGAAAAAAAACAAAACAACTACCTTTATCTGTATTTGAAGATTCGTCAGTGGCCTATTCCTCCGGAAGAAACAAAAGCTGCAAAGGCTTCTGACTGCTTATGGAAATGAGTAAAGCACGGGATATATTTCATCATTACCACCATCATATTTCATCAGAACTTTGATCAGGAAGACTGGATTGGAAATGGGACCAGGTAACTGTGACAGAATCTGCCTATGTACCCCTTGTTCCAATTCATTTGTATATGAAACCTGAATTTAAAAAAAGAAAAAAATCGCTCCATCGGTTCCTCATTGGAACAGGCTTCCTCGGGAGGTGGTGAGTTCTCCTTCCCTGGAAGTTTTTAAGCAGAGGCTAGATGGCCATCTGTCAACAATGCTGATTCTATGAGCTTAGGCAGATCATGAGAGGGAGGGCATCTTCTGGGCATGGAGTAGGGGTCACTGGGTGTCTGGGGGGGGGAGGTGGTTGTGAATTCCCTGCATTGTGCAGGGGGTTGGACTAGATGACCCTGGTGGTACCTTCCAACTCTATGAACTTACTCCATGGGAGATCCCGCTAAAAGGACTTGTGGAGCTTGTGAGTGTTTCCTGTGAACAACGAAACACACAACCAAGTTGCCATTAACACTGACAACCTCATTGTGGACTGGCTCCTTGTTGGCTGGCCACTGGATATTGGCCAAGCAGTAGGGTTGCCAGGTCCCTCTTCACCACCAGCAGGAGGTTTTTTTTGGGCGGAGCCTGAGGAGGGCGGGGTTTGGGGAGGGGAGTCACTTCAGCGCCATAGAGTCCCATGGCCAAAGCAGCCATTTCCTCCAGGGGAACTGATCCCTATCGGCTGGAGATCAGCTGTAATAGCAGGAGATCTCCAGCTACTACCTGGGGGTTGGCAACCCTAGCCAAGCGGTCAGATTACAAGCATGCCAGTTGTTGACCCCCCCGTCCGCATCACAAGCCTGCTCACAAAAGGCTGCCATCTTGCCTCTCACTGACACTAGCCGGGTTTCCTCCTGGATAAACAAGGGTAGCCTCCGGTTGTTAAAACATCCGCACCTTTCCCAAAAATGTTTCCTGAGCCACCCGGCACCGTTCAGAAAAAAAAAAAAAACCCCACCAGCCCTTCCAAAGTCCGCCAGCCTGGGGATCGGTGGCGGACTGGGTCTAAAAATATTGGTTGCCAGGAGACAAAGGGGGCCCACCAACAACTATACGTCCATCATTTAATTTTTATTACTTTTTATTTGTAACCTATTGTCTAATGTTTAAGGGCCCCCGCTTCATCAGGGGCCCACTCGCCATTGGGCACGCTGACACTGTTGTGTATGTATTTAGTAGGGTAGTAAGCAAGGGGAGGTTTAGGAGCTTGAGTTCCGCACGAAGGATCCTAAACCCTGCTAGCCCTGGCCGGTCCGCCCCTGCCGGGGATGCTGTCCCCCTCCTGGCCACCCCAGGCCGCGTCCCCCTTACCTGGCCGCCCAGGGACCACTAGAGCCACATGGCCGGCACTGCTGGGGAGGAAGCCAACGGCGGAGGCAGCCCAAGGTCAAAGCATCCTGTTGCTGGCGGCCCCTCCCTCCGTCCCGGGGGTCCCACCGACGCGGAAAGCCAGGCGATCCCCCTTACCCCCCAACCCCGACCCACCCACCCAGGAGCGAGCGCCTACGAACCCTGGTCCTCCTTGGCTCTCCTCCCCATGCCAACGACCTGTGGCTCTCCAGCGATCCGGCGGCGCGCACCAGGCCTCCGGGGAGCCCGGCTCCGACGGCGAGGGTCCTCCTTCGGTGCAGGGGCGATCGACGAGGACCCCCCACCTCCAAGCCCGAACCTGGACGCGGCTATGGGCGTTGCTTCCCCGCCTTCAGATGCATTGCTTTGGAGGGGGGGGGGAGAGTTTCTTTCTCCGGGCGGCCAGCTCCTGGGGATTTCCCGGTGGTCTTCTTGGGGGGGGGGGAGAAGTACTATCTCAGCTTGGCTGGGAGGCCGCCAAAGCCCCCCCCCTCCAGATCGCCCCGCGTGGCAGCCTCCTGCAAAACGCTACGTGCCAGGCATTCGCAAAGCTCCTGCGCTCCCGCCCGGTTGCAGCAGCAGCTGGATGGAGCGGTGGCTGTTTTGCTCGCCGCCCTGCTTGTTGTGCTGAAATGCACCGGCTCCCCCGGGGGAAACGAGTTCCTGGCTGCTATGGGGCGAAATGCACCGGCTCCCCCGGGGGAAACAATTTCCTGGCGGCTATGGGACACAATGCACCGGCTCTCTCCCGGGGGAAACGCTTTGCTGGCTGCTCTTGGGAGGGAAACGGGACCTATTCTTCCACTCGCCAGGAAACAGCTGGTGGGGCGTAGGGGAGTGGGGGGGCCTTCCCACCTTCCGCGTTGGGTGCCAAGCAAACCGAGCTGGGCTGCCAAGAGAGGCAGTCCGGCCGGGCGCACGTTTTGGGCGGGGGTTGCGCGTCTTTCCAGGAATGGGAGACCGTGCGACTTCGATGCAAAGCCCGGCAGGTTGCGAGCAACAATTGCAGAGCTGGGAGTGCAAGACCGCAAAGGCATTGGGCTGTGGCTCAGTGGCAGAGCATCTGCTTGGCATGCAGAAGGTCCCATCATGTTCAGTCCCCGGCATCTCCAGTTAAAGGGACTCGGCAAAGTAGGTGATGTGAAAGACCTCTGCCTGAGACCCTGGAGACCCACAGCCGGTCTGAGTAGACAATACTGACTTTGATGGACCGAGGGTCTGATTCAGTACAAGGCGACTTCATGGGTTCCGGAGCAGTTGTGGCTCCAGGTAGAGCACCTGCTTGGCATGCAGAAGGTCCCAGGTTGAATTCCCCAGCATCTCCAGGTAAAGGACTAGTTAAAGGGACTAGGCAAGTAGGAGATGTGAAAGACCCCTGCCTGAGACCCTGGAGAGCTGCTGCTGGTCTGAGTAGACAATACTGACTTTGATGGATCAAAGGTCTGACTCAGTGTTCATGTGTTCATTCAACACAAAGCCGAAACCTTTTGTGGCTACAGCCGCCATGTTTGGCTCGCGGTGGTGCAAAAGCGTTGCTGGCCTGGCCCCTGCACCGTGTTGCGAATGCAACCCAACGCTCGGATGTTTCCCCCCATTAACTTCGACAGGATATGGGTCGCGCCCCTTGAGTCCTTACCTTGCAAGAATGTCTCCTTCCTTCCTGCCGAGAATTTCGTGAGAACAATCATGGCATTTCCAGAACCCATGCCAGGCCTGTGCTGAAACCTCCTTTGTTAGTTGGTAGAAAAATGAGATTGCACTTGTCTTTATATGAATGCCTCTCCTTGTTTTATCTTTTCTTATGGAGTGGACTACAGTCTGTAGCTAAGCAGCCCGTTGAGCACTCCATATTAAGCAATTTTAGGATTGCCAACCACCAGGTGGTGGCTGGAGATCTCCCACTGTTATAACTGATCTCCAGGTGACAGGGATCAGTTCCCCTGGAGAAAATGACCGCTTTGGCCATTGGACTCTATGGCATTGGTCCCTCCCCTCCCCAAGCCCCACCCTCCTCAGAATCCACCCCCCCAAATCTCCAGGCATTTTCCAACCCAGAGCTGGCAACTCTAGCGTACCCTCAGGTGGGGCAGCTGCTGAGGCCCAGAACTTTTGGCAGGACCCTCTGCTGCAGACCCCCCACACCCAACATGCCCTTTCTCTGCCTGCTCACTTACCAGTGCTTCCCCACCCATGACTAGGCTTGCAAACCTCCAGGTAATAGCAGGAGATCTGCTATTACAACAGATCTCTAGCCGATAGAGATCAGTTCCACTGGAGAAAACGGCCACTTTGGCAATTGGACTCTAGGGCATTGAAGGCCCTCCCCAAACCCTGCCCTCTTGAGGCTCTGCCCCAAAAACCTCCCGCCGGTTGCAAAGAGGGACCTGACAACCCTAAGCAATTTGCTTAATATGCGTTATACCAGACGAATCTCCTGCGTAAGGCCTTATACAGTCAATGACATTGTGCTTCATCTACAGATGGCAGTCTCCAGGTGGGACCTCAGGATCCCCCAGGATTTCAGCTCATCTCCGGACTGCAAAGATCAGTTCCTCTAGAGAACATGGATGCTTTGAGGATGGACTCTACGGCATTGTACCCCAATGAGGTCCCTGTCTTCCCCAGGCTCTTTCCCCAAATCTCTATCCCCTCTTCAGCTAACTAATCTGTGTTTGCAGAACAAAGAGGTCTTGGCCCTCTAGGGCAATTGGTTGGCTGCTGTGTGAAAGAAGATGCCGGACAGGATGGACCACTGGTCTGATCCAGCAGGGCTCTTCTTATGTTAGTTTCACACTTAGGACCCCTTTGCTGAGGCATTAACTGAGGCATTTATTTATCACAATGGGTAGCCACGTCAGTCTGTCACCAGCAGTAGAAAAGAGCCAAGAGTCCAGCAGCACCTTAAAGACCAACACAATTTTGTTAGTCCTTGCCTGCTGGGCTCTGGCTCTTTTCCACTGCTACCTTAGACTAACACAATTTTGTTAGTGCTGAATGAATGAATGG